>NC_083382.1:10927500-11290000 GCF_031755915.1 Ziziphus jujuba
TCAAATGTACAGTATACAGTAAAACTAACATTTTCATTAAAAAAATATCAAATTTGGATGATCTATATATGAACCATTATATATATATATATATATATATTTATCTGTTACACGGTGCTTTTGTCACTCTCTTACACACGGATAACAGGGTGCAACAGAGTATTACATAGGTGGCATGGTTAAAAAACATGGGTAACATGGTATCGGTTATACATGTGATACGGTGCTACTGGGTATGCATTACACAAGTGACATGATGCAATATAACAAGGTCTGCTTATGAAATTGAAACTTTCACCATCTAAAAGGTATTTAAAACTTAAAAGAGCAACCCAAAATGAAAGTAGTGTTTTCTGGTGGTCATTGCTCTCTGTAAGGGAAGAATATTAATTCATTCCTTTGGCCTTTCCCAAGAGAAAAATGGTTAAGACAATAGTATGCAATTAATCAAGATAGAAATCTATCAAGACCGGAAAAAAAAAATGAAAAAAAGGATAAAAAGTAATTGAATTAGAAATCTATTATTCCACCACTTGCAAGATTCATGGTTGAACCCAGCAGAGGATGAAAACAGAAATGTTTAGAAATTGGCAGGCCTTTTTTTTTTGTTTTTTGGGGCATAAAGGTAAAGAGAATGGTAATTGGTGATTGATTTATAAAAAATAAAAATAGTGATTGGTACAAAATTTATTACCAATACAGTTTAATTGCATTTTTTTTTTCTTTTTGCTAAGTTTTGAAAATGCTTTATTGGAAGAAAGATTGCTGGAATTGATGAACTTTGTTATCAGAAAAGGGGACATACCTAAAGCAACGAGTGGATATAATATAATGCAAAATGAACTGAATTATACACTAATAGGTCAAGTAGGTGAGGATTTACCTACTACTTGATCATTTATGTAAGTATTTTTTATGTTTTAAGCCAGACATGATGTAACTAGTACTGAATATATATATATATATATTCTCTCCATTTCGCCTGAAATGTGCCACCTCAACCTTTTAAATGGCTACAGTTATTCCATGTCATTATGGTTAACTTTGAACCAATCTCATTAGTTGTTATCGTTGCTAATTTTCTTACATGATTTATAAATATAAATAATGAATAAAATTTGACTATTCAAAGTTGAATTGCTAATTGATTATTTTTAAAGAAAAATAATCCCAAATATATTCTAGATAATATGTAACATATTTCTATGATAATTTATATTTTAATAATGTTTAGAATTAAATAATAAAATAAGTTAATCTCAAATTAACAATCCTTATCATTAGTATACAATATGTAAAACTCATCAAATGTGAACTTCTTCTTCTTCTTTTTTTTTTTTTTCTTTTTTAATAAATAATCAAATATAAGATCCACTATTTGCATCATGGTTTTAATATTGATGAAAAAATAAAGTTATCAATATTGGAAAACTTTGAAAATAAGGACGAAAAACATCTAGGAAAAATAAAGTTATAAATATAGGAAAAATGGTCATGTGATAGTCAAAAGACCAACGAAATTGAAATGGAAACTGCGATTTGGAAGACCTGGACGAGCTGGGCTCCATCTTCTCAATTGTATGCAATATTAATAGCCAATCACATTAATCTAAAATGAGAAAAATAAAATTTATTTTGCAATTCTCACATAAATATAAATATCTTTAGAACTGTGTAAAAAAATTATAATTTTTGTTGATGTTCCTCTTCCTTTCTCCTTCATAATAATATTTTAAAATGGTAACTTAAGGGGGAAAAAAAAAAAAAACAGACGGATGGAATATATATAATATAATTGAAAATTAGAATGATTTATCCTTTTGTTGTTTTATATAGTAATATATAAAAAATGTGAATATTATGACAAAAAAATGTTAAAAAAAAATAAAATAGTAAAATTTATTTATACGTAGATAAATTATTTTTATATGTGACATTTTATATTTTTAGCTATATATAATATTTTATTTTTATTCTTTTCAAAACAATATTTCAATAAAAATTACCAAACATTCTCTTTTATTTCTCAGTCATTACAAAATAAATAAATGAATCAACTTGATTATTTATAATTTATTTGGAATTTTTTTAGCAAAAAAAACTAAATTTATGTGACAAATGAGCACACCTGCGACACAAGGCGCCAAAGGCGCATCCTCTTTCTCTTCTTCATTTTCCCTTATACAAAAGCAAATTTATATATCATTTTCCATCAAAAGTTCTAAACATATAAACATAAAAAAATATTGAAAATTATTAAGTATATATAAAATTTTTCTAAAAATAACATAAATTCATAAAAAATATTTGTTATTAAAACTCTATACTATTCTTATTTAATTAATATTTTATCAATTTAATTATAAAAATTTAAAAATATATTAACTGAATATTTAATTTCACTTTGGTAATGTGGCAGAAAACTATTAGATAATATTATTAGGTATACAATTATTATTTACAAATAAGAAAAAAAAATAGATATTTAATTTAATTATTTATCAATTAAAATAAATAATACAATTACAATTATATTATAATTTATAAATATAATCTCAATACAACATATAATACTTTGTTAATTTCATAGTTGAAAATTATTGTTTTATTTTTATGTTCTCATGTATAAGTTGTGTACTGTAAAAAATAATTATTAAAAAATATACTTTATTTATAATAATATATGTAATGGTTAATAATGTTAACAATATTAATATACTATTAAATATGGTTGAATTATTTTTTTCGTTTTTATATTACTATTTCACGCCCCTCTTTTGAGCTCAACTTGGGCTGTATAATAATATTTTTAAATTTTAATAAAAAACCAATAAAGCCAATTAAGTTGAATTTATTACAAGGGGTTCCGTAGGGATCTCAGACTTCTTTTCAAATGCAGAGGTGATCTCAGCCGAAGTGATCTTGGCTGAGGTAATTTTATTATACTTCGAGAAAATTTCATTGGTTAATCTCCCCTCCACCTTAAACTGAATGACCTCACATTCTTAGTGATTATTTGATATATTTGTGTTTTAAGTGACAAAAGTTTTCAAAGCAAACACCCTTTGTTATTATTGATATTCTTTGTATGGATTATTGTTAAGACAACTTATGCTGAAGTGTTTATCAAATACTGATGTAGATAAGAATTTATTTGTACGGATTACTGTTAAGATAGCTTATGCTGAAGAGTTTATCAAATAATGATGTAGATAAGAAATTATTATTGAAATTGCCAAATATTCTTATTATATCAATATTTTTATCTACATGTAGATTTATCTTCTTTGAATCCAATTTAAATCTTTGTAAGTGTTCAACAATATTTATAAAATTTAATAAAAATTAAAATTAAATAGATTTTCTTTTTAAATTTTATAAAAATTATAATGAAAGTTTTAAAAATATCTAACATATATTATGGAAAATTTTGACCGAGATTGATATAGAAATATATGAATATAAATTTTTATAGAAATATTGAAAATTTCAACAAAAAACTATGGAAATTGTATCCTATGTTTTTAGAATCTAAATATCCTATTGATTTAAATGAAATTTTCAAAAAAATATTGCAAAAATTATCAATATTTTAAACCTTTACAATAATAAGTGAAATACAGTCACACAAAAAGAGGAAACGATGATAAATGAAATCCAAATATAAATAAAGGGAGAGAGAAAGCGAAAGAGCAATGATTTTTGAAGTGGACTCTGGCTAGATTCCAATAGAGTTTTAGCAAAATGTAAAAAGCTTATCGCTAAACTTAAAAAAAAAAAAAAAAAAAAATGTTATGATTTTAAACGTAGTGATCATTTATTTTTTTATATGACATTTATAGACATTTGGATCTTAGCTAAATTATTATTTTATTTGTTGTTTTATATAGTAACCTTTCTGAACCTAGCTTCTTTTTGCTACTTCCACTGTAACTTCGTTTCCCTTTACCATTAAATGAGGTAAACAGAATCTAGTTGAAGCAGCAAAGAGAAGCTTGTAAAGTTTAAACCCATTTTCATGATGTATCCTTAAAATTATATATATATATATATGACAACCCATTTTCATGATGTATCTTTAAAAAATATATATATATATATATATATATCATTTATCTTGTTGAAGTTTTCTTCATCTCTCCATTTGACATTTTTGCTTTGATAATATATAAGAAAGCGTTAAGGAGCAATAATAGAGCATTAAACTAGCGAAACAAAAATGAGAACAATGCAAGTATACAATTTCATATTACTGAAATTTTACATTTCCGAATCTTTGAGAATCCTTCAGTGAAAGAGAAGCCATCAATGTGTACAGTTAAGTTTTTCTTTGGGGCCCTTCGCAGTCTGTTTGATCACAACCTTTACACCCAAAAAACAAAAAAAAAAAAAAAAAAAAAATCATAACAATGCGGTGATATTGCTTGCCACCAGAACGAGAGAGAGAGAGAGAGAGAGAGAGAGAGAGAGAGACTAGCTTGACAAGTGCACTTACCAACCTGCTCTTATGAAATTCAAGCTTATTATTCGCTGGACATTATTCAAGCTAATCATTCTTCTTCATCTGAAAATAGTAGATATAAAAATAATCCCTGTTTTAGCATATTTCATACATTGTCATCGTCTTCTTTCTTTTTGGACATTACAATAAAGCCGTAGAAGAAAGCATGCTTTTCTTTTGATCAATGCAAATTGAGAGTGATTCAACATTGCCACTGCTTCGTATCTATGTTTTCAAGGCTGATTGAAAAGCACTTGTTATGCGAGAAATTCATTTAAGTACAAACAAAACAAACTGGCATTGTCTCCCTTAATTAATTCAAAACAGATCCTTGCATTGCAGGTGACTTCACTATTCAAGTAGCTGTAATTACAAGTGTTCTTCCAAAACAATTGATCAAAACACAAGAATTTGCCACCTCAAACGTATTTTATCAAACACGTGGAAGATAATAAACACTAAACCATATGCTCCTGGGAATCATATAAAGCCATTTAAAATAAAATAAAATAAAAAAGTATATGTTTTAGAGACTTTACTGAGCAAGATAACCAAAGAATGATCAATAGATGTTAATCTACATGTTACATATATTTCATCCATATGTAATACACCATAAACAAAAATCAGACATACTAGTTTTTGTTCTCTGCTTTTTCAGCAGTGAATCAACAATAACAATATGGCTTTTTGTACCAAGAAAAAAAAAGGAACCATTAATATTCATAATATGGAATCCGTACCCGATATGCCCACATGCAAGATCATGCTAGAAATCCTGGAAGTAGAAGACTGTTACGGTTCCTGAACAGCTTGTAGATTAAAAACTAAATACAAAGGCCGTTGTCAGATATCAATATATTTAAGTTGTCATTGTTTGATTAAGAAAGATTATAAGAGAAGTAAACATAAATAGCACAAAAGTGGTGCTAGCTAGCATATAAACATTTTAAAAATTAGAAATTTTTATGAAAACCTGAATTTTTTTTTTGAATTATCCTTTTTTTTCATAGATTCAAAAGTAGTTTTTATTTCAGAATTTAGATTTGTGGAATTAATTAATTCTCGTTAAGATAAACAATACGGATTTTTTTTTTTTTTTTATATTTTAATATGAACCATCAAATAATGTGTAAATTTAATGATTTGTGTACGTACCGATTCATTTAGAAGAAAGGTATCTTGTCCCATCAGCTTGATTCTCTTGGAACTAATCTGCGGATGTGACTGACGGATCATATTATTTTGATATCCACTTGCTTGATTAGAACATTCACCACTAGTATTGTCTAACTTTGGTTCTATCATAGTCATAGATGAAGCGTATCCCACAATTTTTTATGTTCAAATTGACACTTGCACCTTCCATCAAACATATACTGAAAGAAGCCTGCAAGGCGTCCACATTCCTAAGATTGAGGCACCCACGAGGTCGAATCAGTTGTCTCAACACTTGCTTATCCAAACTCATATCTCGGTTGTGCATAATGAACACGTGATCAGCATTACGGTTATTTGCTTGTAAACAAGTTTTTGCTAAACCACCAATATATTTGTGACGATGGCCATCACAAGTATTGGTTTTGAAATTGATATTGTATTTCAACAAAACAGCCCTCATCCGCTTGTCATGATCATCATCGTCAAAATTATTCAACACACCAACAATGCAGACAACAAAAGGGACCCGGCTGTCAGTAAATTTAAACCAATTTAGAGGAAGTCGGAAATTGATCAAATTCCCATCATCAGTACTTACATTGTTGAACCACTTTGGGATTTCATTTCCTGGGTACACAATATCAACAAATGGACATGCGCAGCCGTCCTGTACCATGGACGAGAAATTAATGATCATAAAAAGTAATTAAGAGCATGCAAGACTATTGCATATATACATACACAAACAGGGAGAGAAAAATAATACATACGTAAATTCTACCGTCTAGAGTATCAGCAATTATGTGGTTTCGTGTGTTGTAATCCAAATCCAGACAATTTTCAAACCTCCAAACCATAGGGAGAAGACCCCCGAAATATTGTCCGTTGTGAATGTGAGCCGCTTCACAACTTGATATTGTTTTCATTGATGTACAATCGGCTGCGTCAAACATAAGTAATGAAGATGGAAGCTGTTGTATTGATTTCAAGCTCTCACAGTAATTTATAAACAAACTTGTCAAATTAAGTGGAAGGCGAGGCAATTCTTCAAGTGATGAACATTCCTTGAGGTTCAACGTAGCAAGCCTTGATAATTTACAGAGGCTTTTTGGGAGAAACTTAATCTGTGGGCAACTGCAAAGGTTTAAATTTGTGAGCCCAGTTAGATTTTCAATTGATTCCGGTAACTCTTCAATCCCTGTTCCCTCTAAATCAATTTCATATAAGCATTCCATAACATCCCAGATTTCTGGAAACTTTCCCTGCAGGTTTGGGCAAGCACAAACAATCAGCTTTTCAAGATATTTTAACTTCCAAATGCTCTGGGGCAGACTTTTAAGTCTTTTGCAATCCTTCAAATTTAAGTACTTGAGCTTTTTTATATTTTCAATTGATTCGGGTAACTCTTCAATCCCTGTTCCCTCTAAATCAATTTCATCCAAGCATTCCATAACATCCCAGATTTCTGGAAACTTTCCTTGTAGGTTTGGGCAATCAAAAACAATCAGCCTTTCCAGATATTTCAACTTCCAAATGCTCTGGGGTAGACTTTTAAGTCTTTTGCAATCATTCAAACTTAACTGTTTGAGCTTTTTTATATTTTCGATTGATTCAGGTAGCTCTTTAATCCCTGTTCCGTTTAACGAAAGCTCATGCAAGCATTCCATACCACCCGAAGAGATTTCCGGAAACTTTTCTAGGTTTGGGCATTCACTAAGATGCAGATTCGGATATTTCAATTTCCCAATGCTTTCTGGTATACTTCTCAGTCTTTTGCAATTTGAGAAATTTAATTCAACGGGAACTGATGATGAGGTCTCTTCTTCTATAAATGTTGTATTATTAGTTGTAATATTTTCAGAATCTCTGCATTCTTCGAGATTGGCGCATTCTCTCAAATCTAGAAGTCGAAGCATGGGGTGATTCTGAAAATTTAAAGCAACTTGAACCAAACTTTTACAACCTTGGAGTGTTATAGTTTCAAGATTGATAGCCTCAGACAAATTTGGTATTTCAGTTAGGTGCTCACAATAACTAGCATCAATCTTCAACTTCACGAGGTGAAGGAGTTGTCATGTAAGTCACAAACCAAGTAAATAAATAGATAAAATATCAATTGCATTGCATCTACTTTGATTAAACATAACATATCATATATAACAACAAATATTATATATATATATATAACTAAATTAAGCAATCGTACCTGAACTTCATTCCTAAGTATCCTTCTATTTCTATCTCCTGTGCAATATGAGAAATCTAATCCAATGGGAACTGATGAGGGCACTTCTTGACTTTCAGATGCTTCCCATTTTTCGAGATTGTAGCAATGCCTTAAATTTAGAATCTGAAGCTTGCAGAGATTCCGAAGATTTAAGTGAATTTGAACCAAATTTTTACAACCTTGAAGATCTATAATTTCAAGATTGATAGCCCCGGACAGACTTGGTATTCCAGTAAGATGCTCAGAATTACTAAGATCAATCTTCTTTAACTTCTCGAGGTCAAGGAGCTGTCATGTCAGCCACAAATCCGAAAAATAAAAACATAAAAAGAAAAGGATCAACTGCATGCATCTACTTTAATTAAAAATAACTACATGAAATGATGTGTATAAAACCTATATATATATTTATGACCATTATTGTATTAAGCGATCATATATACCTCGACTTCATTCCAAAGTTTGTCAAGTTTGCTCCAACGCATAATAAGTCCAACAAGATTTTCAGGACTAAAATTTGGCATATATTTCAAAGGATATGAATCCCAATGAAAATATATTAGCTCATCAGAAATATCAAACGGATTTTCAGGAACTTGTAGGTATCTAGGCCCAAATTCCCCATCATATTGTTTCCCTCCTCCATATATTTTAAGATATCTTAGATGGCACATATTTGAGAATGTTGTAGGGCTCACTTGCACTTTTTTTTTAATACCACAATCAGACAGATTCAATGATATGCCTTGGATTGCGTTAGTCCCCTGAACAACAAACCATTGTTATACATACAGATACAATATAAGAAAATCTCTTAAATATGTAGCATATTTATATAGACAAATTAATATACTTTAGCACTTACTTTGTTTTTTTCCAATACATGGCGGACATCTTTAGCAGTCCACAACCTACTACGATTTCCAGGTATTTTGCTTTCATCACAAACAATTGCCTGACCCATTTCTCTCAGTAAATCATGCATGGACAAGCATCCATATAGGCTTTCTGTTAATAAGGATTTATCAATAAGAGTAGTTATTTCTATTGTCACATCATACTGGTCACTGCAACTGAACATGTTTTCTACTTCTTCTCTGTAAACTTCACCCGTAATGAAGCATGCAATATCAAGAAACATATTCTGGGTGCCTTTGCTTAATCCATCATAACTAATTTTCAATACTTGAAGAATCTCCTTGTGTGGATCTATTGCCTGCTTATCCAATGCACTTTCCCATTCTCGTTTACTCTTGGAGCAAAGGAAAGAGCCCAATACCTTTAGAGCTAACGGATTGCCTTTTGCCCTAGCTATCACTCTTTTTGATAGTTTTTCATAGTCTGCATCAACAGAAATTTGACTTCCAAAAGCATGCTTATGAAAGAGTTGATGAGCTTCAGAGCAATGTAACCCCTTAACCTCCTAAATTTTATCAGTGACTGACTTAAGCAACTGCACATCTCTAGTTGTGACAATGATTCTACTCCCAGTGGCAAACTGTTCATGCCCTTCAAGAAAATATTTTAATGATAATATTTCATCTATATCATCTAAAACAACAATCACTTTTGTTTTTACCAACCGCTTTTGAATAAAAGTTGACATTATGGATGGGGTGTCCTTCATTTGAATAGATTTATCATTTAATAAGTCTAAAAGAAGTTTCTTTCTCAAATGCTCTTTTCCTTGTCTTTTGGATTCCTCCCTAACATTCTTAAGGAAGCAATTAGCATCGAAAGAAGATTTATATATGTCAAACACGGTACCAGCAAGGGTGGTCTTACCAATACCTCCCATGCCCCATATGCCTATTATGCGAACATCATCCTTCGAGTTAATGCATAACAATGATTTAATATCCTTGACACACTCTTCAATTCCAATCAAGTTCTCTTTGAATTGATCAATTGCTAATTGGTCTTCTGGCAACTTCAATAAAACATCATTAATGACCTTGTCAATTAACTCGCGATCATACCTAATTAAAAAAAAAAAAAAAATCAAATACAATTTGTCTGTGAGAAAGGCTCTAAAATAAAATTTAGGTATTTAAAAGAATAAAATACAAGGTTTCAATTTTCAATATATTATGTTTTTTTTTTTTTTTTTGAGATAACTGATATATATATATTAGTTATATAACTAGATTATCTGAATTTTTTATTCAATCTTAATAGTTGTTGTTGCCGATTAATAAGGATTTAGTGTTATTTATTTATTTTCACTTGTTGACATTTGTTATATAAAGTCTTTTATTTCTTTAAACGAATACATTGTTTGGGTCGAAAAAAATAAAATGCGTTGTGTTCATTGTATAAGTTTCATTTACTAGAATGCCCTAGCTGGTCAAAATTTTTATTATTTTGTTTGTAAATAATGAAATTTAACATGCAAAAATATTATGCATTTTTTTAATAAGTACACTATATAAAAGTTCTAAATATTAGATGCTAAACATTATCCGGACCTTTTATTGGTTGGAAATAATTTGTACTATTTAGGGATAACAAAAATAATTAGGATTTTATTTGCTTTTTAGATCTTTGTTTATATATGTTTGATTTTCAATCCAATTGTGAATTGTTAATATCAAACTATGATATTAACAAATAATGTAAAATGACAATTATTAAGATATGTATATATTTTAGTGTAAAAAGACAAACATAGACAATGACCCCACCAACCCAACCCCAAAAAAAAAAAAAGTATCAGAGGATATCAGGTTTTATGAGTAGCTAAGTTTACTTTTTAGTTTTTTCAAAACTAATATTATATTTAAAACATGAGTTAAATTTATACAGGACGTCACATGATTTATCTGGATATAAATGCTAAACACCTAATGTAAATGTTGAGTAGATGACTGCTATATATATATATATATATATGCATGTATGTGTATACATTTAAGAGAGCCATATTGTGGAGAATTGTTTTTGCCAAATTATCCCTGTCATTGAAAGAACTCATCAAAGAACACAGTTGTGCAAAATATTTGTCACAATAGATTTGTTGATTTCTAATTAGATTCTAGACCATGAAATTAATAAGCCAAAATGTTAATTACTTTGTCTTCCTTAAGCGCTTAGTAAGAGTAAAAAAGAGACCAAATTAAGATTCGTTTTTCTCCCTTTCATGTTGGGGAGGAGAATTCAAACTTGGATTATTATCTAAGAAAGCAGTGGTAATAGCCACTGGATTGTCCCCCCAAGGACAAAGCAAATTAAGATTTGATCAAAAAATATATGCATAGAAAATTTTGTAACTATGTGTTCGTATATACATGGATACTTTTGTAACTGTGTATCACGTAGATCTATGATATGAGCTAATTAAAAGTTTATTTTAAATTTTAATTTATTGTGTTGGGAAGGGCTAGACCTAACTTGTAGGGTTAAATGCATTTTAATATCATCTATCATGGGCAAAGTTCATTTCAAGGTTTTTCAAAAGATTGTCTACATTCAATACCTTTAAATTCCAAAAAGTTACATTAATGACAAAAATGTAAGAAAACCCTAACAGTTTGTACATATTTTACCCTGAACAATATTTTTTTAATATTTATTTGTCCAGTAAATAGTGAGTTTTTGGATTACTTGGGATGCATTAATTATTAAAAAATAAATAAATAAAAAAAGAAACAAAGGATTTAGGGTAAACAAAAAAATGGATAAACTTAATAATTTATGAAGAAACAAAATGTAACCTTTTGAAACTCAAAGGTATTAAATTCAAATAATAATAATAATAATTTTACTAATTTTGCACACATACAAATTATAAAAATTCTCCCAGTGGTTTATCAATTAAGCCAATCTATTAGAATATCAGTTTAGATATTTCCTGATGCTTACATGCTGCTACAGCTTACTTAATCTGTTGTGATTAATCCTAGCATTATATCTTTGGATATACTCTTATCTTTCTATACTATATCTCTACCTCTATATTTATGCATATCTCTGTCTCTCTCTATCTCTATACCTTACAGTTGATATCATATGTCTTATCTCAATCTCTTGTAACATGTATAAATACTTTCTCTATCAATGAGAATAGCAAGACTTAGATTACTACATTTGTTATTTATTCTTTCACAACTTCACTTCGCAATAATAATAATAATAATAATAATAATAATAATAATAATAATAATAAATAAATAAATAAATAAATAAATAAATAAAATTAGACCTTAAAAAGAACTTTGTCCAAAACTAAAAGGATAGTAAAATGCATTGAACCTAACTCTTACTGAATATACAAAGCAAGACTAAATTCAAAGCATCGGAAAATGATTGTTTGCAAAATTATTGATGGAACATTGTTAATCGATATAAGGAAATATGATTAATTATTCTACACAAAATAATAGTCGGTATGAAAGGTACCTAAAATTTTCTGAATCATGACCGGTCACACCGGACACTTCATTTAGAGCATTCCTCCATTGCTGCACCATCTCAATTCTATCCTTAAAACGTTCTGCGTGGTTAGCAAATGCAACTGCATAGCTCTCCTCCTGTTTCCGTACAATGGTTGGTTTTATGCCATAAAAAATGGGTATCACATTCCCTTTAATTTCTCCATTTCTATTCCTGTTGCATTCAAGTATTTGAAGCACTTCATCCAAACACCATGTGGAAGCAGCAAAATCTTTGGAGAAAACTATTATCCAAATCTTGGATCCCATAATTGCTTTCCTAAGTTGTGGTGAAATTTTATATCCAGTTTCAGCTTTTTTATCATCCATGAAGGTTCGGATATTCTTTTTATGCAAAGCATCGTAAAGATGTCCAGTAAAACTACGGCGAGTGTCCTCACCTCTGAAACTGAGAAACACCTCGTACTCGTACTCTTCTTGAGAAGAAGAAGAAGCCATATATTTCTATAATCTGCAAGGTAAAACAACAATGTTAGAGCAAATCAAAACTCCCATAATTTACCTTAATTACTAATTGGTGAAGAACCAAAATGCTCTGTTTCTCTGTTTGGTTGGAGGGAGCAAAATAAAATGAAGTTGGAAGAAGCTTTAATCATAATAAAATGAAGTTGGAAGAAGCTTTAATCATTCTCTTTCTGGATCTAATATAATTATGCTCACTGCACAGAGCCTCAGATTTGAGATCCCCAAACCCACCGTTGTGTTAATTTCTAGTTGTTGATCAGCTCAGAAAAATAAAACCATCGCAAACACACTTAAATTTGTTTATTGATGGGTCGTATAATGCATTATAGATAAGATCTGATTTTCAGATGTAAACTCTTTGAAATATATAAAAATATATGAACTCAATGAATCTATGAAATATATATAAAAAAATATATATACGAACTCAATGAAAAAGAAAAATGCAAACGCAAAAGGAGGAAAAGCAACATGCCTCTGTTCCCCAAAACTTGGTCCTCCAACAAGTATAACTACTACGTCGTTGTTGCAGCTAGGGCTCTCCGTCGGAAGCCGTTGCCGTTTCAGCCTCACCTATTGTTGGTTTCTTTCTCCGACAGAATGATCGCCTGCCCAGAACACAAAAAACCAACAACCTATCTATTTTATTATTTTAAATTACTACTTTCCCAACATGCCCTGTTTCTCTGTTTTGGAAAGCAAGAGAAAACGAAGCTTTGTCTTTACTTCCTTGAACCTTCCCAACCCAAAATTGCATGATGGGCTTCCTTGTATGTCAGTGACTAATTTACATTTATATTTTCTTGGAACAAGATTCCATGGACGTTGATTTCTTCGACTGACCAAAACGCTAAAGATAACTAAAAAAGAAAAAAGAAAAACTGCTCATTGAATAGGGAAGCCCAATTGGTGAATATGTTGTGGTTGAGTAAGTAATCAGAAGAATTGGAGAATGAATGATGTTATCTTTGTGCTTGTCCAAGCCGATGCCCTAAGCTTTTTTGCCTACTCATCCATCTTATGCACCTGAACTCAACACAAACACTTTTTCATGCCGCTTTCTCTGTCTTCTTAAGCACCAGCCCATTCTTTATGGGCTTTCAATCTTTACCACTTGGCATTTAGGGTTTTTTTCAAAAATAACCACCTTATAAATCATTTCTTGAAGAATAGCAATTTTTTTTTTTTTTAAAAAGTAACCCACTTTTAAAATATCCGAACTAAAATACCCTCTATTACTAATTTTTCTTTTTATTTTTATTTTATTTTTTATCTCTTTTCGTCGACCAAAACACTTTTTCTGCTTTCCCTTTCCCTTTCCCTATTCGCACATCAAAATGCCTTCATCTGAAGGAGCACACAGTCCATGATGGATCTGGAAATGTTTTCAAGTTAGCTGCACCAGTGGAATGCAAGGGTATTGTTGGCAGTGATGACAGGTGAATCTATTGTCTTTCTATCATAAAAACTTCTTACTCTTGAAGTTGGGTCTTCCTCTATCCCAATCCTTGCATACTTCGGATCACCTTAAACCTTATTCTTTCTGTGTATTTGGCTTTTCACCCCAGTTTAGTGCTTGCATATATCCTTTCATGTGATGCTTGAAGTTTGCATCATGGTGAAAAATTTCTAGACTCAGTTTCTCAGCGTTCTTTGTTGCTGTTTTTTTCTGCAATTAAATGTTTTAACTAATATTGAAGTCTCTGCAGGGGAAAATCTTAGGTGTAGTATTAAAGTGTTAACAACTTAAACATCTAACTCTATCTTTCTCTTTCTCTTTGATATCTTATGATTCAGGCATTATCTCCTTGACTTGATGAGAGTCACTCCTCGTGATGCAAACTACACTGGACCTGGGTCTCGATTTTGTATCTTGAGACCAGAATTAATTACAGCTTTTTGCCAGGTAAAATTCTGATATATATATATATATATTCTCTATTTGGATTAGATCAGTATGTACATTTACGATGTAAATTTTACAATTGGAGAAGGCCAAAGCTACAGAGAGATCCAAAACTAAGTCCACGTCTCAAGGAGATGCTCATATTGCCAGTAATTCTCCAAATGTTGATGGTGAAATACAGGTGAGTACAAGGCAAATTCAATTACAGCTATGATGATGTAAATTGTGTTATTTTTTAATTACTTTTTGCACCCGTATGTGATCTCTGTAGATACTCTATATGGATGGTTGGATTTAAGTTTTTCCTTGTGCTCAAAATGACCCACCGGTAACCTCAATTGCATGCTTAAAGCATTTGTTGCAACATGACTAGGGAATAGTTATGATGTGCGCTTCTCTTTATACCTCAAGTTCTATTGTCTTGCATTTCAACATAATACTCTGTCCTTGGTCTAATCACTAATTGGATAGAAATTTTTATTTTTTATGCATCACCTATAGCATGAGTACAACCAAAATAGTTGTAGGCTTGCAGTAACAATTATCTTCAGTTATTGGGGCAAAAGTTACAGTTTTCCATTGTTTGAAATTTGTTCTTTGTGAATTAGCATTATTCTTCCTAATATTCACCATTGTGGACATTTAATCTTTGTATTGTTCTCTTCGTCCTGCTGTAAGGATGCCTATTGAACTGATTCCTTTTGCATGTGTATATTCCTTGTTCATTTTGTATGTTCAGAAACATGAAAAGGCAAATAATTTCTCGTTGCTGATTCCTTAGTTTTGTTATTTTTAATTTTATTTATTGTTATTATTTTTTTATTTACTAGTAGATTTCTGTCAATTGTTTGTTATTCTTATTTTTCTTTCTTGCAAGGCTATTGATTCACTTGTATCTAGGCTGCATTATTGTGATACTGATAGGTCATATTTAGGCAACCAGAACAGAGATTTTAACTGGAGTGTTAGTTGTTTTTCTTGGTGTTCATGTTGAGATCTGGCTTATGACTGGTTAGACATAACTAATTGTATGGATTATATTTGTTTAAAAGGGTTTATGCTTCTTGTGGTTTTTTTCTGTTGGTGGAAAATTTCCAAATTTCTCATATGCTCTTGTTCATATGCACATCTTACACATATAATATGCTAAATTTGATTGCTGCATGGTTACTAATATTGTGAAGTTGTGTTTTTGTTTGAATATAATGGGAGGTTTGAATGTGAAACCATAATATATCTATAGGTTATCTTTACGAAGCAATGTATAATGTACACTACTAATGTATAATGTATTATGCGCTGGTTTGAAAATCCCGTTAGGTGTATGTTATTTTGGTTCTGGAAAATTTTCCACCCCGAGGAAAATATTTTCTCTTTTTTTCCTCCTGGTGGGAATTTTTTTACTTCTAGAGGAAAAAATTTCCTCCAGGCGGAAAAATTGTCCTTCAGGCTTTTCTCGTGTCGGAAAAAACGTTTCCTCCATCTGTTATGTTTTGTTGTATTTGATTTGCAGATAAATGGATTCAGATTACCAACGAAGGTTTTGGGACTCGGAGATATCGAGGGCAAAGGTTAATTGTAGATCGAACTTCTGGAAAGCCGTGTCGGATATTAAGTTCAAACTGACTCCAGCCCAAATAAAGAAGTTTGAGGATAGCTGTTTTGGCCACTTTTTGAAGGCCAACGAGATACAATTTAGTGGCCACATCGTCAACAGCATGCTGTATAGGCAATGTGTTTGCGACGACAAGGACTCTATGGTATTCAATTTTGGAGGGCGTGGTGCTAGATTTACACAGAGGGACTTCACCATAATTACAGGTCTACGGTTTGGTTACGAACCCAATAGGCAGGTTAACATCTCTACTCGTATTAGTGACACGTATTTTGGCGGAAAGCGAAAGGTCACTAATTCGGAGATAACCGAAGCTTTCCTGACTGCACAGTGTCAAGACAATGATGAAGCCGACGATGATAGATTGAAGTTGGCTTTATTATATTTCCTAGAGACGGTTCTTCTAGGCAAAGAAAGCATGGCCACCGCACCTCATAATCACTTGGAGATGGTGGATGATTTAGAGTACTTCAATAACTATCCATGGGGTACTTTATCGTATACTACCACCATTAGATCGTTGAAGAGTGCTTTTGAGCATAGAGAGTCCATCGCTTTAAACAAGTCAAAGAGTTATAGTCTTTGTGGGTTTCCTTTGGCTTTCATGGTAAGTTTGTTACACTATTATTTAAAGTTTGTTACACTTGTATGTATGGTGTATATTTCGTTACTTATTGATTACTAATTAATTGTTTGACAGATTTGGGGTTTTGAGACAATTCCTTCGTTGGGTCAAGCATTCGGAAAGAAGTTGCCGGACATGGCATTCCCTCGAATTCTTAATTGGCATTTTTCACAAGTGCCAAGATTTGAGAAGGCCACTGAACTCTTCGATCATCGTGATGTAAGTCTATGAGTTCTTCCACTTATATGTACAAATATATATATATATATATATAAATATACATTCCAACATAATAATATTATTTATACACTTTTGCAGTATTTGTATGAATATTAGTATTACTTGCTAATCACTTGATTATAATCCCTTTTGTCTTTTGCAGTATCCCGTTCATGGCTTAATGAATGTGACTGAAGTTGAGCATGCATATATCGGCAACTTGGCATTGGATGTACATCATGACAGTACTCCATACAATGTTGCACCTGCTGTTCGAGACAAGCCACCACAGGCAAGTCATGATGAAAAAGATGAAGGTATTCCACTTACAAGAAGTGGAATAAGTAAGAAACGGAAAGAGGCGTCTGTGGAAATTATGGGAAAAGGAGGGAGGCGGCGAATGGGACATAAGCCGACAGACCAGCCTTCTTCATCGACTGCAGGAGTTGCTGCTCATGTTCATGTTGAACCAATGACTCCATCCCAACCTCCAACGACTCCATCCCAACCTTCAACGACTCCATCCCATGATGAGGTTTGAATAAATTGTATGAATGTTTATCTTTTTTTCATTATTGCAAGTATTAATAATTATTATTTCTTTTAGGTACCTTTGAGAGAGAGATTAACAATCCTTGAAGGCGAAGTGGCTAGTGTACGGCAAGACGTTAAGGATTTACGAATTGCCATGCTTAGAGAGTTTGCAAGTTTGGACACCAAGCTTGATACGTTAATGAAGCACCAAGGAGTGGGAGTTAGTGCTGACGGGTTGGGAGATGGGATGGACGGTCAAGGGGATGAAAATAAAGGAGAGTATGGTCCCGATGCGACCCCCATTGATAGACAGTCACAGCCATATGTTGACGACCTTGCAGGACCAAATGTTACGATTATTGAGAAAGTGTCTCCATCAAAGTTTCCTGCCGGGAGACGTGCAAGAAAGGTAGCAGCTGCTAAGCAAAACATAGATATTGGGAGGAGGGATAGGAAGGCGGCAGCAGCTATTACAACTCCTTATAGTGTCGGAGGCTTGCGGAAAAAACTATAGCGCACTTTACCTGGTGCATCTTCTACTTTGAAGTTCGACCCATACAAACCAGTACCTACGCGACTTGTAAAAAATTTTGACAAATTTATGAAGTCTGGTTGGGCATCAAAGGTTGATATGGACATTTTGACTGCGGGTAAAGACTTTTTCCAGTTGCTTATAAACAGTGAGAAGTGGCTGAATCACGATGTAAGTATCAAGATTTTTATTTTATAATTTGATAAATTCCATAGATAGTTGTTCAACTGCATGGATGTAATTTAAAATTAACTCGTATTTCAATGCAGCATATGGAAGTCCTGCCTTACCTATTTCGTGTACGTGCCAATCAATTTCCTGATATTTTTTATCCTAGTTTTGAGGTGCTAGATGGAGAATTTTGGGTAAGTAACGGCCAGGTGTCCTATATGTGGCTATTGTGATTTTAGATAACTAATAAATTATTTTGTTGTAGGTATACATTGAGCAATGTCATGGAAAGTTCATCGACAATCCATCTAAGTTCCAATTCTCATACGCAATGCAAGAATATGTGCTGGGGATTCGAATGAAGGAGTCCAAGCCATGGAAATACGTAAATCATGTAATATATACATGTCCAAATTGTGTAATGTTAACTATTCATTTATTCATGTGCCTTCCTTTATTTATTGTGCTAACTGAAATTCTGTAATGTATTGACAGTTGTTGATTCCACTAAACAAGCGCAACATACATTGGGTGGTAGGGCACGTGGACTTAAAAGAGCGTCGCATGACTGTATATGATTCAGATAAGGCTGGTAACCGATACAAGGGACAAATTTATTTCCAGAAATTATGCATAATGTTACCATATTTACTGCGGTCTGCATCCTTTTATGAGCAGTGGCCGGATCTTGTAGACTCCGTTGACGAGTTTACATGTGAATTGGCACAAAATACCCCTCAGCAAAGTAACGGGTAAAACCTCTTAATACTTACATGTTTGTTGAATAAATATTAACTATTGAATATGGTTCTAATAATACTAATATATGTTATAATAATTGTTTGTTTTTGTAGTGGTGACTGTGGCATATTTACACTCAAGACCATCGAATTCTTACATGCTAGATTACCATTGACATTCACACAAGATAACATGGAGTTCTTTAAGAAGAAGTATGCATATGAGGTTTACAACAAAGAACTTAGCATATGAGCTGCGTGGTGATGCTTTTTTCTTTCCTTTTTTCATGTTTATAGATGCATATTATTTATTATATTTGACTTTTAATTGTAAATATAATGGTGGCTTATAATGTTCATTTAACAAAGATAACAATGTGGTATTGATGTAATGATAAGTAATTGACCTTATAGGAAATGTGCCATGTTTATTTATTAGAATTCCGTTATGCACAAACGCCTTAAGAGCTCAATTTCAAATTTTAAAAAATTTTCCGCTTGTCGGAAATATTTCCTATAGGCCGAAAAATTTTCCTACTGGAGGAAAAATGGAGGAAAAACATTCCTCCAGTCGGAAATCCCATATGAAGAAAAATTGAAGCCTCTTGATAAATTTCCGCCAGGTGGAAAAATTTTCCTCCAAGCGGAAATAGTTTTCCTCCTGTTGGAAAACATTTCCTCCAAGCGGAAATCGTTGAATAATTTTTACTCCTATTAGAAACTAATTTCCTTCACTTGGAAAATTAATTTCTAATAGATTATATAAGTTAATAGTAGGGTAAAAAAAATTGGGAGTGGAGACAAATATTATATAAGATGAAGATGGAATTAACAAAAAATGTAGTGACATTTAAAATCAATAACCATTTTAAATAAAAATAAAATTGATATATGTTTGTTTTTATTTTCAAAATCATTTGGACATTTCATAAAATGACATGTAAACTAAAGATTGAAAATCAATTCCAGAAAGCATCTTTTCATTTAGGATTAAATTCAAAAAAAAAAAAAAGATATGAAATAATTATCAAAACATATTAAACCATAACACTAAATTAAAACTTTCTAATTCGAAGCATAAGACAATGGATTCGTACATCTCTGCCTATAATGTCCAACACCACCGCATCGGCTACATCTACGTCCAATAACATCTTCACCTTCGGATGGTATGCGTTGCATCCTCGGTCTACCGGCTCGCCTACGTGTCCATCTTGGTGGAAGAACAATGCGACTTGCCACGTCATCCGGGACATGCCACTGTTTTTCATCTAACAAAGGATAAATGGACTCAGCATAAGCTGCACGATATGCATCCGCGGTGTAGTAATGAGAACACATGCCATAAGGAGCAATTTTTCGGTCTCTGCAAGCGGCAATACAATGATCACAAGGATATTGATCAAGATCGAAGACTTTGCATGAGCATGTTTTTGATTGGAGATTAACTGTACCCCTCAAACTCCCACCTTCCACAAGAAATTCATGCATATTAATGGCTTTCACACGTAGTCCGATGGACTCCAAATTTCGTAGTGTGAGTTGCTCTTCCATATGGTCAGTCACAGGCTTTGTCAATTTTGCACCTGCAGTACGTCGCTCATAAAACCACCTTTGCAGTAAATCCCGTATGTGCTCTATTAATGCTACTATTGGCATCTCTCTAGCATCTAGCAGAATGCCATTCAAGCTTTCTGCAATATTGGTGGTCATGATAGTGTACCTTCTACATGGACAAAGAGAACGTGCCCACCTTGTAGGGTCACATGATCGAATGTACTGGGCAGCCCTACTGTTTTTTGCCTCAATTTGCCCCATATAAAACTCAAAATCTTCAACCAAATATGCACTAGCTGCGAGCATGAAACATTGTATTATTGATTCATCTTTCGCATGTCCATTTGCTTTAATATTTCTGCTTATATGGTACGTGCACAACGCATGGTATGCATTGGGAAAAACTTTGCGTAATGCCCTTTCAATAGCGGGGTGTCTATCACTCACAAACACCAAATCTGGAAAATCTCCGATGGCATCCTTCAGGTTTTGGAAAAACCATGTATATGCTTGCTCGTTCTCTCCATCTCCAATGCCGAAAGCCAAAGGATATATTTGCTTATTGCCATCCATGCCCGATGCAATATACATGTACCCTTTGTATTTCCCTTTCAATGTAGTTGCATCAACAGCCAATACGGGTCTTATGTGGGATTTAAATCCCCTAATGCTTGCTCCAATCGCCATAAAGAAATATACAAAATTGTTATTATCGTCTGTTTTGATACGTGTAACAGTCCCAGGGTTCTTCGACACTAACTTAAAACAGTAGGCAGGTAACTTAGCAAAATTCTCCTCTGGAGATCCCCTAACACTGTTAAGTGCATACTCTTTACCTCTCCATGCTTTGTTGTAGCTTATATTCACCCCATATTTCTGCAAAAAATCATGTTGAATTTCTTTGGGTTTGTAAACACGTGCAATACCTTCATATTTAGATTTGATACATTGCCCGATAACCCGGCTACTGGCTTGCTTGTGTTCTCGATGCACGATATCTAACGAGCAACTGTGTATATTATCAAAAATTCTCACAACAAATATTTCTCCATTTTTAAATGTGGTTGCACGTAGTCGCCATTTACAAGTATTTTCCAAGCATACAACCTCATACCGTTGTGTAGTTGATCGTGTCACCTTGAACTCCTTATTTTCTCGCATGCAATAGATACTCAGTTTATTCTGTAGGTCACGTTTGTTGCGAAATAATTGTCCAACTACTATGCTCTCACAGCCAGTGAACTTTGACGAAAATATGGCCATAGAACCACTTCTGTTGCTCGATGATATGTGGTCACTTGTAGCACGATGAACCCTAACATCATCAACTCCTTCATTGTTCATTTCAGGATGCATATCATTATCATTATCCGGTAACTCATGATCAAAATCTACATCATTATGACCAACATCATCCCTTGCTGCATTGTAATTCTCATCATGATCAATATGATGCAACTGCTCATACTCCTCGTCGTTAGGAAACCGTTCAGCATAGTCACCTCCAACATCAACTCCTTCGTGAATGTTAAATGATGTCCAGGCCCCCCCACGAACATCAACTTGATCTCTAAACTGAGTTTCTTAAACCATAATTTCCTGAGATGTAGCCTGAATTGGTTCAGTACCGGAAGCTTGTGGTAGACGACCGCCAATTGGAGGACAAGAAAAAGAATGAAGATTACTCCCACTATCCGAAGCAAATGCTGTTTGATGAACATTTCTACATACATGTTCAACTTTTGAAATCACCTCAACATACAATGGAGGCCGCATCATTGTCATCCCTCCATTCCTCACTTCTTGAAGAAAGCATTTCACATCCCTATCACATCGTATTTCTGTAGGATCCAACTTTTCTGCACATCGTCCATATATCCATTTTAGCTTTAGCAAATATTCATTTCGATCTATCTCAATACAATTGAAAATCTCATCCTCTAACTTTGATTTTGTGCATCTCTTGCCGACGGAAACCATTACATTTTTACCATTTCGATATTCCCAATCACCACTATCATTTTGTACCAATGTTCCATTGTATAAAACCGCAATTACAATGTCATCATCTTCCATTTGACTACAAAATTAAATGAATAACGTTAAACTAAATCAATAAATATATAAAATTTTGAATAATATTAAACAAACATATTAACTGTATTAAAAAAGTTGATTCTGTTTTTTTTTTCGGGCCAAATATAGCTTTTTCCTACTGGCGGAAAACTGGCGGAAAATTGGCGGAAAACTGGCGGAAAACTGGCGGAAAACTGGCGGAAAAATGGCGGAAAACTGGCGGAAAATTGGCGGAAATTTGCGAAAACTGACAAACTGGAGGAAATTGGCGGAAATTCATCTTTTTCGCCAAATTTCCTCCGTTTTTACTGTTTTTCGCGATTTTTCAGTTTTACACAAAATTTCTCCCATTTTCAAACCATATGCCACCTAAAGTATCTTTAAAATCACATAGAACATCTCATAAATAAATTTCTTGCATACCCATATCAAATAAAAAGCTTAAAAAACCCTAAACTAATAAAACTTACAAGAAAAAATAGAAAGAGAAAAAACAAAAAAAACACATATTTCCTTACTTTCATCTAATAAGAAAAAAGATAAAATTTTTACCTGATTTTAGTTTGAGATATGAGAAAATACAAAAAAATGAGAGTGAGAGGCAATGAGATGCAAAGAGTTTAGAGAAACCCCACGAACAGTTTTGTATAAATCCCACCCCCACAAACGAACGGCTGTGTAGAAGAAAGGAAAGCTTTTGTGTAATTTTCAATTTTATCAAGGGTATTTTTGTCCCAAGATGGCTAGTTTTTTAAAAAAAAAAAATTTTACTATTTTTCTAAAATGGAGTTGTAAGGTGACTATTCATGAAAAAACCGCTAATATAAAGGAAATGTCCAAACATTGATATTTAAAAAAAGAAGAACTTTTCTCAAAAAAACCAACAACTTATTCATTGTTCCACTGTGAAGTTGAAAGCTAGCAAACCCACCGTGAGCATTTAGCAGCTTCCTTTTCTTTTTGTGCTTCGATGTGAAAGTTGGAGCATTGATTGCGCCACAGATAATTGATGACGCTCCCATTCCAGTAAAATTTTGAAATTGTAAGGCCCACATCATGGAAAATAATAATAATAATAATAATAATAATCAGATAGTCCCAAGTGCCCATGGTGCCTCTTGCGCTGGACTGACTGATCTTATAATTATTTAATGCCTTTTTTCCAACTAACTTTTAAATAACTATGAAAATGATTACAATAGTGATGGTAAATTCATGGTCTTGCTGAAATTAATAATTGTATGTATCCGTGCATGGGAAGTATTTGTGATTAGTGGCTTTGCAATCTCCACTTATTAAAAGAATCTCATCTAGTGTTATACTAATTTTATCACATTAGAAAAGTAAATAATTATTTAAAAAAACTTTAAAGAATCATTTAACAAAATATAAAAACTTATTAGCGTATCAATTTTTTTTTTCTCCTTCTTTTCTCCTTCGTAATAATATTTTAAGATGGTAACTTAATGAAAAAAAAAAAAAAGACAGATGAAATATATATTTGAAAATTAGAATAATTTATCCTTTTGTTGTTTGTTTTATATAGATGTGAATATTATGACAAAAAAATGAAAAAAAAATAGTAAAATTTATTTATACGGAATGAATTATTTTTATATGTGACATTTTATATTTTTAGCTAAATTTAATATTTTATTTTTTATTTTTTAAAACAATTTTTCTATAAAAAATTACCAAAAATTCTCTTTTATTTCTCAGTCATTACAAAATAAATAAATACATCAATTTGATTTTTTATATTTTATTTGGAATTTTTTTAGCAAAAAAACTAAATTTATGTGACAAATGAGCACACCTGCCACACAAGGCGCCAAAGGCCCATCCTCTTTCTCTTCTTCATTTTCCCTCATACAAAAGCAAATTTAAATATCATTTTTCATTAAACGTTTTCAACAGACATAAATACATATATATATATATATATATTGAAAATTATTAAATATCGAAAAAATTTTGCTAAAAATAACATAAATTTATATAAAAAGATGAAATTTGTTATTAAAACTCTATGCTATTCTTATTTAATTAATATTTTATCAATTTAATTGTAAAAATTTAAAAATATATTTACCGAATATTTAATATCTCTTAGTAAGGTGCCATAAAAATATTTGATAATAGTCTTAGATATACTGTTATTAATTACAAATATAAAAACATATATATTTATCTAATTATTATAAATTAAAATAAATAATACAATTATAATTACATTATAATTTATAAATATCATCTCAATATAATATATAATTTTTTATTAATTTTATAATTAAAAATTATTGTTTTGTTTTTATGTTCTCATTTATAATACACATATGTGTATTGTAAAAAATAATTATTAAAAATTATATTTTAATATAATATTAAATATCGTTGAATTATTTTTTCTTTTAAATATTTAAACCATTAGAACATAGATGGATCATCCTTGCATTTACATTACCATATCACGCCCCATTTTGAGCTCAAGTTGGGTTGTATAATAATATTTTTAAATTTTAATAAAAAACCAATAAAGCCAACTAAGTTGAATTTATTACAAGGGGTCCGTAGGGATCTCTGTCTTCTTTTCAAATGCAGAGGTGATCTCAGCTGAAGTAATCTTGGCTGAAGTAATTTGATTACGCTTCCAGAAAATTTCATTGGTTAATCTCCTCTCCACCTTAAACTGAATGACCTCACATTCTCATTGTTTATTGATATATTTGTGTTTAAGTGACAAAGTTTTCAAAACAAACACCCTTTGTTATTATTGATATTATTTGTATGGATTATTGTTAAGACAACTTATGCTGAAGTGTTTATCAAATACTGATGTAGATAAGAATTTATTTGTACGGATTACTGTTAAGATAGCTTATGTGGAAGAGTTTATCAAATACCCATGTAGATAAGAATTTATTACTGAAATTGCAAAATATTCTTATTATATCAATATTTTATCAATTTAACTATACAAAATTGAAAAACTAGTAATGGATATTAATGTTATAGTAGCATTTACGAACCATAATATTCCATTTTACATGTAGATTTGCTTTTTTTAAATCCATTTTGAATCTTTATATGTATTTAACAATATTTATAAAATTTAATAAAAATTAAAATTAAACAGATTTTTTTTTAATTTTATAAAAATTATAATGGAAGTTTTAAAAATATTTAACATATATTATGGAAAATTTTGCTCAAATTATGAAGGAATTGATATAAAAATATGTGGATATAAATTTTTATGGAAGTATCGAAAATTTCAACAAAACTATAGAAATTAGATCTTTTTTTCTTTTGCTTGAAAACTGAAATTCATTGAAACTAAAAAACACGGCTACACAACAAGCCTAGATTCAAAAAGTTCTTTCAAATACACTTTCCTGAATCATGAAATTGACACAAAAGGTCGGCAACCAACTTGGTTTCGGGAGACTAAATAGAAGTTGGGATGCCGCCCATTTACAGACACTATGGGCCACCTTATTAACTAACCTAGAGGCCCAAACAAAATTACAGCAACTAAAGTTGTGAGAAAACAGTATTTGATAAACACTTCAGCATAAGTTATCTTTATGAATGGGGAATTTGGCCCAATATCCCTATTTAAACGACTTTAATGAAATCTGCCCTCTACTCTCAAATATTTTTTTATCTACCCACTTCTTTTTTAATATACCAATTATACCCTTAACCTATAAATTCTCTAAAAAACACAAAAACACAGAAGCTAGCAGACATGGGTCTGGGGTTACACAAACCGAATCTTCCACATATTAGAGGGATACAGTTGGAGAAGAGAGCGTGCGAAGGGGTGAGAGTAGGAAGAAGAAACAAGATGAATATGAAGATGAAGAAGGAGGAGGCCATGCAGAAGAAGAAGAAGAAGAGGAAAGCACAGGTGGAGCAGGATTGTTTTTTTTTTTTTTTTTTTCAATAGGATTGTGTGTGGATTTTGTTGGAAGAAGAAGGGGAAAAAAAGAAAAAAGAAAAAAAATAGGGGTGCAGAGATTGAATGCTTTTCGGAAGGAGAAAAGGAAAATAAGTAATTTTTAGTTTCATTGAGGGTAAAATAAGAAGTAGAGAGTAATAAAAAAACTGGTGGGTTTTTCCGTCTAGGGGGGAATGTGGCCCAATACCCATAAAAAGAAGGGGTAAACCATATTTATCCTTTTCTTTTTCAGTTTTTTTTATTTACCCTCTACTTCTTATTTTACTTTCAATGAAACTAAAAATTACTTATTTTCCTTTTCTTCTTCCGAAAAGCATTCAATCTCTGCCCCCCTGCTTTTTTTTCTTTTTTCTTTTTTTCCCCTTCTTCTTCCAGCAAAATCCACACACAATCCTATTGAAAAAAAAAAAAAAAACAATCCTGCTCCACTTGTGCTTTCCATTTATTTTCAATTTTTATTTTATATTTTTTTATCTATGCATAAAAAAAAAAACAAAAAACAAAAAAAGGGCATGAATACCCATCGAAGAAGAGTTCCCTGTAACTCTCAATATCTCTCAATATCACAGTAGCAATAATAGAGAACATTAACATCAACACCAACCATAACCCATATTCCAAATCCCATTCCAAACCCAAACTCACGCTTTCCTCTTCTTCTTCTTCTTCTTCTTCTTCTTCTGCATGGCCTCCTCCTTCTTCATCTTCAGATTCATCTTGTTTCTTCTTCCTACTCTCACCCCCTCGCACGCTCTCTTCTCCGACTGTATCCCTCTAATATGTGGAAGATTCGGTTTGTGCAACCCCAGACCCATGTCTGCTAGCTTCTGTGTTTTTGTGTTTTTCAGAGAATTTTTGGGTTAAGGGTATAATTGGTATATTGAAAAAGAGGTGGGTAGATAAAAAAAAATTTGAGAGTAGAGGGCAGATTTCATTAGAGTCGTTTAAATAGGGATATTGGGCCAAATTCCCCCCGTCTAGGACTTGGTTGCTGGATCACTCCATTTTGGGCCTTTCTGAAAGCTTTTTCTTGCAAATTTGCTTCTACCAATTCCTTGACTCTGCTGTTTATCAAGCTTAGAGATGAGACCACCGTCCTTACATTTCCTTCATGGAGAATCTCTGAATATAAAAAACTTTCCTTTGTCTTCCACATGCATTGGTAGCACTCCTACAAGATTAGATAAACATTTAATAAAGCACATCAAATCATTATAGCCCATTCCCTCCCATCTGATCTTCCAAGGACTGCCAAACCAAATTCTTCTCGCTATTTCACAGTGAAAGAACACATGCACTTCATTTTCTGGAGAATTACCCCCATGAACACAATTATTCCTTTCCATGTCAACACCCCTGGCCATTAAATTCTGAAACACCTGAAGGCCAAAATTAACAAGCTTCCACAAAAACAATTTTGTTCCCTTGTGGATAAGGCTTTTCCAAAGAAACTTTCACCAACTTTCCTCCACTTGGTCTCCCCCCTCTTCCAGCTCATACTCCTACTTTATGCTATAAAGGCCGGTCTTGGTTAGTCCAAATTAACTTATCTTCTTGATTATTTGATGCCCAAAATATTCCTTTAATGCTCTTCACTAAATCTTGGTCAAAAAGTCTGATTAAACGATCTACGTCTCAATCTCCTTTATCCAATTTCAAAGAACTGACCATGCCTATTGTATTGTAGGACTGATTATTTGGTTTTGGAAGAAAATCTGGTCTATTAAGAGTCCAAGGGTCTTTCCAAAAATCGAAGCATAAACCTCTGGCTAGGATATTCCTCACTTTCAGCACATCTGACCATAACCAGGAGCTTCCACTTTTCTTTTTGCATTTAATGTGGTGGTGAAAGGAAAATATTTAGCCTTGAGAGCTTGCACCCAAACTTTGTTTCTTTCAAGAGACCAACCAAGCTTGGCTACCAGAGCTTTGTTGAAACTCCACACCTTTTTTATTCTTAGACCTCCTCTAACGCACATTTTTTTTTCCATGCAATCGGGAAGTACCCTCTCGATAGATTGATTTCGTTTTCCACAAGAAGGATCTGGCTTATTGATCCAACTTCTCACACCAACATTTTGGAAGTAGAAATGAGGACATAGTATCCTATTAATTTGAATGAAATTTACAAAAAAAATTATTGCAAAAATTATCAATATTTTAAACCTTTACAATAATGAGTGAAATACAATCACATAGAAAGAGGAAACGATGATAAATGAATCCATATATAGATAAAGTGAGAGAGAAAGCGAAAGAGCTATGATTTTTGAAGTGGACTCCTGGCTCTCCTGGCTAGACTCCAAATATTTTAGATCTTAGCTAAATTAAGATTTTATTTGTTGTTGTATATAGTAAAAGGAGTTTGAAAATTTATTTTTGATACTGTTAAATAGAATAAAATAGTAAAAAATTATTTGAATATATATTAAAAAAAAAAAGTAAAAAGAAAACAAGTAGAATTTATTTATACGTAGTGATAAATTATTTTTATACGTGACATATTATATTTAGATCTTTGCTAAATTTAATATTTCTTTTTAGTCTTTTCAAAATAATATTCAATAAAAAGGTTCAAAAATTCTCTTTTATTTCTCAATCTATACATAATAAATACATCAACCATATGTATATATATATATATATATTAATAATCTATTTGGAAATTATTTAAAAAAAAAAAAAAAAAAAAAAAAAACTAAAATTATCCCATACTCTTGTGACAAATGAGCACACCTGCGACGCCGCAAGGCGCCAAAGTCCCATCCTCTTTCTCTTCTTCATTTTCTCTCATACAAAGCAAAGCACATCCCCATGGGTATTCTATCCTGAGACCCCGAAGTTAACTTTCAGAAGCTCACCGCCCCCCGCGCCGCCGCCCCCCCTTTAAAATGACGAAATTGTCCTCCTCTTTCTCCTGATTTACTTACCATGGCTCCCCTCCTTTACTGCCCGTATTCCAGTGAAGTAGCTGAAGCCAGGTGGGCCATGGATGTCCCCGAAGCTCATGTTCATCCTCGCCACCACAACTATCCATTCAGGCAACAACGAAGTTCTTTCTCTTCTTGCTCTTGGCTACTCCGTTCTGTCAGGTTCTTATCTCCGTAAGTTTTCATTCTTGCTTATTTTGGTATCGTTTTTCATTCAACTATATTAACAAAGAAAGCAACGAATTGGGTCAATGTTTTTGTTTTAAGTTGGTATTTTTGTTTTTGTTTTTGTTTTTTTTTTTTGGTAGTTTCATTTGCTATGTTCAATGTTTCAATCATATTCATTGTATTTCTTTGCAAAAGCTGAGTTTTTTTTTTTTTTTTTTAATTGGGTTATCTTCATTTTTCAATTTTAAGGTTTCTTTACCAAACAAAAAGAGGGCTTTACAATGTCATTGAAATTTTATTGGCTATGAAAGTCAAAATTTATGGTTGCATTGGTGCCTTTATCTTCTGGTACTGATGGGTATCAAATATTATTCCTTTGAAGTGGAATTCTTAATGGACTACAAAATTACTGGAATTTTGCCTGGAAAACATCAAGGATTCATTTTTTAGCAATTTTGCTTTGTTTGGGTCATCCATTTTTTAGCATTGCTCAACTCTGAATCATGTGTTTCATGAGATACATAGTCATTTATTTTTTAAAGTGTTTCTGGAATCACATTTCATGTGCTTTGTAAAACAAAAATTCCTTAATGGTTCAACCTGTTCAAATTTTTAAAGCCATCCTTAAAACTCTTTTTTGGCTGAAGAAAATAGACTTGAAACTTTTACTTTAACTCGCTCTTGTGCTTTGCCCCTCCTCTGTCTGAGAGAGAAAAGTACTAATATATTTTAGTGTCGAGGCAGGCATATACATCATCATGTTCCACTAGGGAATGGGAATTTGTTCAGCTTCACCCTTTGTGTAGGGATTCGAAATTCTTTCAGAAAATCCCCTGTAATGTCCTTGGAGAAAGGTACCTTAATATTTCAATCTTTGAACACATTCATACTTTGTGAACACTAATTTGGTGATATTCTGAATATGTATGCAGTGATACTTAGCGCCTTAAGTTCTAGAAATCCAAAAGTAATTTTATTGCAATAATACTTTATATAAATATTTGGTCTGTCGTTTCTTTTAACATGTTCAACTGTAATGCATACTTTGTCTGATGCTGTGCTATTCATTTTATATTTTTATTCTTTTTTTCTGCTTTGGTTAAGTTAGAATTTACTTCTTTTGCCTACAATTGCTTCCTGGATCTCAGTTAATAGCATTTTCGCTTACTCCTTTCTTCCTAATTCTATAAGCTTGGGTTCAGAGAAGAACGACCATATAAGAAAATAATTGTAAATTAATTCATATTTGTACTGTTTCTACTAAGATCCAGGCATCCTCATATATGTTCAGATGAATGATTTGAAAATCTGATGAAGTAAAACTAATAATTTTTTTGCAAGAAACTTGAATTTTATTGGGTCTTCTACTAGTTAACAGTATCTCTGAGTTGTAATATCCCTTAATGTATTGCATTAACTAGTCAATATTTTATCTATTATGATAAAGGAAGTATATAAACCATACTAACAAGAAGAGGGAAAAGAAAGAAGAAGAAAGTTTAGGAAAAGAATCTTTCTCTCTCTTGTCGAGTGGATGGAACACATTTTCTTATAGTTAATAATGTTTGACTCCTTTCTTTCAAGTGTGCCTTCCTACAATTGAAAGAAGCTTAAGTATCTATTACATTTCTATCTACAGACAAGTCAATTACTACTTTTAAAGGAATGTGCAAGGTAGTTTGGACTATTGAAGCTGATCTGGCTGTTGGTGAGCTTCTATACATTACTGGAGATCCTATTGTATTAGGCCGCTGGGACCCAAAGATGGCAATACTAATGTCTCCTGCAGAACATGCCAACTCATGGAAGGCTGAAGTCAAGGTATGTATGCCCAACTGTAATTACTAGTTCAGTTTAAGTTCATAATTTGAGGTTTTTATGTTTTCTCTGACACATTGTGTTTGGTTTAATTATTTCCACCTTTATTCTGTAAGGGAGTCTGTTGGGACTGAACTTGGGAGAAATCTATCAAAATGCTGGGATTGTGTACAGGAGTTGTATTAAATAACTTGATGTTTTCTGTACGTGATATCAACATAAATTGAATTTTTTATCTTTGTTCGCTGAGATGAATAGGAATAATTTGCTCTTGATCATGAAAAATGAGCAGTTAATCTTTGTTCACATTCTTAGCTCTTTACATTGTGCCAAGTAGGGATAATTGGAATACATTTATTTGACTTTTTTAGTTTTTGTTGCTAGGATGTTCACTTAGTTACCATTTCATGCATGGCAGATTGACATTGGTGCAAATTTCAAATATAATTATTTCATAAAGAGAGAAACATGGCCTTATGAAATCATTTGGAGACCAGGACCTGAATTTTCTCTCTCGGTATTCCTACCTGTCAAACAACGTAAGAATATTGTGGTGAGAGATTCTTGGGTAAGATTTAATACTGACTTGCCCCCTGCACATTCATTGAGGTCATGGATAGAGGACGCATATCATGCAATTCAACCTTTTATCTCAGCACCAGCTATAGGTAAAATCTCCATCATGATGCTTTGCATATGCAATTTCCTTACTTAAAATGTTTCTGAACACTCAAATGCTTCCAGTGGTTTGACAGATGAGGATGAGAGAGTGAAACACTTTAGAAGTGATTCAACAGACACAAAGCACTCCTCAGGTGATCTGTCTATGAAGGATGAATTATACTCTGATCACAATATTGAGACCTCTGTTTGTGAGGAATCAGTTTCCAACAGAATTTTGACCGAAAAATATCAGCCTATAGAAGAACCTTGGCTACTCCAGACACCTCTCTTCTCTACTGCATCTAAGAATAAGATGGAGCTGGATGTGTTAAAAAACAATGAAACTGTGGAAGACAAAGGGACAGAGCTGGAAGATAAAGAAAAGCCTCAACAAGGGAGTAATGTGATCTCCAAAGATCCGATTTCAACAATTATTTTGATTAACTCTTCAATATGTACCATGCAAAGAATTGCTGTGCTAGAAGATGGGAAACTAGTTGAGTTATTACTCGAACCAGTTAAAAACAATGTGCAATGTGACAGTGTGTATCTTGGGGTGGTCACAAAACTTGTTCCCCATATGGGTGGAGCATTTGTAAATATCGGGAGTTCTAGACCCTCTCTTATGGACATAAAACGAAACAGGGAACCATTCATATTCCCTCCATTTCAGCGACAAACGACAAAAAGAGAAGTTAATGGTGCTCTGTCTGAAGTATTGCCAGAGCATTCAGCTGCTCTTGAAAATGATCATGCATCACTAGGTATCGAAGTAGGTGACGAAATCACTGAAATTGGTTTGCAGGAAGATTCTGTACAGTCTTTTCATGATCATGATGAGGAGCATGAAAGTGATGATGATCTTGATATTACTGAAGTTCTTAGGGACAATGAGAATGGTAGCCTGCTGAGTTATGGTGAAGCAGAAGCTCATTATGAAGACTCCTTGGACGGACAAGAACACCAACGAGGAGGTGAAACTATTAGTGGCTCCTTTCATGCTGCCATAAATGGTTCTAGCAATTCCCAAATGCCTTACCCACGAGATACGAAGGAGTCTGAACATACAGTCACTAGTGTAAATAAGTGGGCCCAGGTTCAAAAAGGCACTAAAGTAATTGTACAAGTTGTTAAAGAGGGTTTAGGTACAAAAGGTCCTACACTAACTGCTTATCCAAAACTTAGAAGCAGATTCTGGGTATTTGGCATCTCACGCCTACACCATTATAGCCTTTTCATTATTTTTTTCTGATAAATTAAACCCATCATTTTTATTTTCTCTGAGCTTAATGCCCTGGATTTCAGGTATTAATTACTCGATGTGATAGAATTGGAGTCTCAAAAAAAATCTCTGGGGTTGAGCGGACACGCTTGAAAGTCATAGCAAAAACATTGCAGCCTGAGGGTTTTGGTCTGACTGTGAGGACTGTTGCAGCTGGTCATTCCTTAGAGGAATTGCAGAAGGACTTAGAAGGCTTACTTTCAACTTGGAAAAGTATTATGGAACATGCAAAATCTGCTGCTCTTGCTGCAGATGAAGGTGTCGATGGAGCTGTTCCTGTAATTTTGCATAGGGCAATGGGTCAGACACTCTCAGTTGTCCAGGATTATTTTAATGAGATGGTGAAATTTTATTTATTTATTTCTGTCGGGCTCTTGTATTTTTTCTCAGTTATATCTAACTATCATATTTACGTTCCTCTGAAGCATTTATAATGCTTCATGTTGTACATGTATCCAAGATGATGGGCTCATTTCCTAATTACTGTCCCTATTTACCTTCAGGTTGAGAGAATGGTAGTTGACTCTGCAAGGACATATCATGAGGTATACTGCTAAAAAATCAAAAAAGAATCATAATGCTATCACAAAGCAAAATGTATGCGTCATGGGTTGACCAGAGGATTGTGATTACTATTACTTTTCCTTCCACTATATTATGAGTGATGTTAAGCAGGCAATTGCTTCTTAACCGCATACAAGCATGCATACACAGGAATTTAGTCTTCATCGCTACTTAAGCATTGGGTTGTAAAACATCCAGTAAGGCTTAACGCAAAACAATTATAGCAGATTTTTTTGTTAGGAAATAGCCAAGTCAAGAGTGGGTTTGTTATGTAACAATGTAATGTGCAATGTGAATATGGTTTTTTTAATTTGCAATAGTCAATGTATCAAATAATTTATATGCAAATCCCATTTTGTCTCTCCATGTACTGTATGGGAGAGATGTAAATGGTATTAGGAATGATGATTTGGTTGTCAACTATTTACTGCTGATATTTATCTTTGATCCTTCTCCTCCCTTAATTTAATAGTATGATCAATAAGTTTTTGAAGTTTTATTTTGTAAAACTTGCATATTTTCGTCTTTATTTCTCTGAGATAAATTTTAGTTTTGCTTTCGTTTTTCAGGTTACTAATTACCTTCAGGACATTGCCCCTGATCTTTGTGATCGAGTTGAGTTATACAACAAAAGAATTCCTCTTTTTGATGAATTTAATATTGAAGAAGAGATCAACAGTATGCTTAGTAAAAGGTGAGAGTAGTCAATATTGTTTATATTACTGTTCTTTACCTATCTAGTTTAAAAGATGCTTAATAAGGTCCTTGTTATTAATTGGTGAGAGTAGTCAATATTGTTTGTATTACAGTTCTTTGCCTATCTAGTTTAAAAGATGCTTAAGAAGGTTCTTTTTATTAATTTCTATAGCTTGATTTCTTGATTAATCCTTTATACCAAAATGACCCAAATTTCTAAAGTAAAACTGACCATGCAGAAATTATCGGTTTGAGGCCTCTACGCAAAAATTAAAGCATTGTGATGAGAGGTTAAAGAGAGAATTAGCAACTACTCTCTGATCTGTTATGTTCATGTGTAAGGAGATACCACTATGGTCTCCAAATGTTTTGAGCAATGAAGGAACATCTAATATAGTTATTTTATTTTAAAATTTTATTTTCATGCTTCTGTTGGTATTTCGAATGACACTGTATATCAGGTTAAAAGGTTTGACCAGATAATAATATTTTCCACAAAATGTAGAATGTTAAAAGTAGGAGTTGAGAATTAAAATTCTAGTAAAGGGGAAATAATCACTAGTCATGGCCCTTATTAATCCCTTAGTGCAGTCAAAATTTCCCTCAAATTGTGTCCCAAAGAAAAGTTTTAGTTTTGCTTTGGGGCTTTAATTTTCATTATTGTTAATTTCGTTGACATCTATTGATTTACAGGGTTCCTCTTGCTAATGGAGGCTCTTTAGTAATTGAGCAAACCGAGGCATTAGTTTCGATTGATGTAAATGGAGGACATGGGATGTTTGGTCGTGAGACTTCACAGGAGAAAGCTATTCTAGATGTCAACCTTGCAGCTGCTAAACAAGTATATCGGATTCTGAACTCTTATTTGTACTTTATGTGCAGATACCATATTAGTTCTTATTCTGCTTATGTAGATAAACGGTTGAGGTCATGGATCCCGAAGCTAATGTATTTCCTGCTAAGCAATAACAGTATGAATATAATACCAAATTTCTAGGAACATTGCTATGTGTAATGTTAGTTTCTTTGGTTTCTCTTTTTCCTTACTATTTGAGTTCTGCAACACCTTTTCCTACAACTTTTACCCGTAGATGATAGATTCAACATCTCTGTTGATGCCCACGTGGTGCTTTTGGGTATGAAAAAAAAGCCAGACCTTTAAGAAAGTCAAATCCTAAATTCTGAGCTTAATACAACGTTCCTTCTGTTAATTTGTTTCATGCTTTTTACTTCATTGAATCGTTCTCTTTGTTGGGTTTCTGGAACACTCTTATTTATGCATTCAATATTAATTTTGATCCAATGGGTGATTATTTTGTTGAAGTGTTTTGATGCTGTCAATCATGTTTGTGCTTTTGCTATTTGGTCATCTTTCATTTATTTCCACTAGAGTTTAACTGAGTTGTTATGATAAATTATATGTGATTCAGATAGCAAGGGAGTTACGGCTGAGGGATATTGGTGGCATTATTGTGGTAGATTTCATTGATATGGCAGATGATTGTAAGAAAATCTCTCTCCATCTCTATATCTTTATGCATCAGTCTATTCTGTTCCATATAGGATCAATAGCTTAAGCCTATGGCTTTTGTCACTGTCCTCTCTTTGCTTCCATAACATTTCTACAGTTTAATTAGATACAAAAATTCCAAAAATTTGTATATAGAAGGAAGCCTTGCAAGAAAATAAAAATCCAACGAAAAAGTCAACCCAATTTTTAGAAAGAGAAAGCCTGATCTGCAAAGCTTGCAAAATAAATGGGATTTTCTTTGTAATTTTCCTTTTTTATTATTCTTTGTTGAAGTCAATGTTTAGAACTATATTTATGAACTTATTTTTGGAACGATCTTGCCTTTTACAGCACATAAAAGATTGGTGTATGAAGAAGTTAAGAAGGCTGTTGATAGAGACAGATCAATGGTTAAGGTCTCTGAATTGTCCAGACATGGACTTATGGAAATAACAAGAAAGAGGGTACATTGCTCAATTGCAATTTGATTTTTTCATATTTTCTTTGATTTTGGGTTTTCTTCTAGAGCAACATGAAAATGGTAATAAAAAGGTGTTACAGCTAAGTCCTGTCATCACTGTTTGGAATTACCTACATTTAACATAAAAGCGACAATCATATATAATGTGTATATATATGTAGATAAATTGTTGCAAGTATATAGCAAAGACATCATCTAAATCTTCACCTTTTTACTTGACTTGCCTGGAAAAATGCTCAATATGCTCAACCAAGGTTAATTCTTATTTCTGAATGTAATGGTGGCATGTATTGTACAGGTTCGACCAAGTGTGACATTTATGATTAGTGAGCCGTGTCCTTGTTGTCATGCTACTGGGAGGGTTGAAGCTTTAGAAACTTCCTTCTCAAAGATTGAACAAGAAATTTCACGGTTACTTGTAAGTAATTACAAATGCAAAACACAGTTTTCCTTTTGTGCTGTATGATCTGAAAATGAATCGTTAAAAGAACTTTGAAGGATTTAAACTTGCAATTGAGCATAAATAACACCAGCTTCTGCAAACTTCCTTCATATTAGTGACATTTAAAGCATTTCTTTCTCAAATTAAATGTGCTATGAAGGTAGGCTTCAGAATATTAATTGTGTTTTACTTTTTTAATTTCTGGATGCATATCTTGAAAAGCAAGAAAGAAAAAGGTATTGAGGTTCACTAGCATGGCATAATGAAATTATTAGTCTGTCTTCTTTGCAATAACTTTATCAGGCAACAATGGACCAGAAAGCAGACCCTGAAAACCCCAAATCCTGGCCAAAATTCATTCTGCGGGTTGATCGTTACATGTGTGACTACTTGACTTCTGGTAAAAGAACAAGGCTTGCTATCTTGAGTAGCTCCCTCAAAGTCTGGATTCTTTTAAAGGTATGCTTGGTTTTGATTAACTTGGAATATAAGTTTAATGATTGATATGTTCAGCTTAAAAATACTGCTTGGATCAACCACCTGTATTTTATGTCTATGTTATGTGAAAAACCCACAACACAGTTAGTTAAATTACTTTTGCAAAATTCCAAAAAAATATTCCTCGTTGATTCATCAAGTTCAACACTAACCCAAAAAATAAATAAATAAATAAATCTACACAAACTTCCCCTATAACTAATTTCCTATAAAATAAAAAATAAAAAATTGACCTATAAGGCTTTGTATCTATGTAATCCCAGACTACTGGTAGGGTAATATAACAGTTCTGATTCTTTCTTTTTTTTTTTTTTCTTTTTTTTTTTTTTTTTTTTTTTTTTTTTTGCTTTGAAAGACTTCTGATTCTTATATTTGGCATAACTAAGTAATTCCGTTAAGAAAAAAAAAAAAAGGGTTTGTAATATTACTCTTGATTCATTGCAACCTGATGTATCGCTATATAAGAAGCCACATTACACAAGTCCAAAGTATCTTCTAGACGTTATAAAAATTCAAAGTGTAGTCTGTTTTGTCTGTAACATAAATTAATTGCAAGTCTAAAGTGCTTGAAAAAGTGTTTGGTCCGCCACAAATTTCTTGAAAGTTTGTTCTTTTGGAAGCTGTTTATGCTCAACAAACACTGATTGTCAGAGCTATAATTCCTCAGGTAGCCAGAGGCTTCACTAGGGGTGCATTTGAAGTCAAACTGTTTACAGATGACAAGGCAAATGAAAATCGGCACCAAGTTAACATTTCCCTGTTACGACCGACAGAGACTAGAAATAAAGAACCGGGCAACAAGGTGACCCTCTTTCCAGTTAAAAAATGGAAGGGTGGCCGGAAATGAAAATTTCCAGAGAGTATATATGTCTGTGCTATTGTACAAAAAGAGGCGATTCTTTACTCATTTTTATATTGGAGGAGAATGGACGGAGAAGAAAGGGAAGCTCTTGGTATTGTCTTGTTGATAGTATGTAAGTTGTTTGAGTCAGGTTCTAACAACTCAATCAGCAGTTTAGAGCAAAAAAATTCTCATTGTAGTAATGCTAGCCTGATCAGTTTTGTTCTCTTATTCGCTTTCTTTTCGTGGGTCTTTGAGCCGGTTTTGTTTGTTTCTTGAGAAACAATCTTTTCCTCCAAGTAATTATTCAAGATAGCAGTTTCAGAATCAAGAATTGTAACCAAATTTTCCTTTTTGCAGTAAGATATAGTTTTGGTCTACTTGTTTTCAATTTAAATCAATATCTCTACCACCCCACGTTAAAATACTGAGAAAGAAAGATCTGGTATGCATGTGTCTATATCCTATAAGGTATCCATTTTCCTGAGACAGCCACCCCACGTTAAAATACTGAGAAAGAAAGATCTGGTATGCATGTGTCTATATCCTATAAGGTATCCATTTTCCTGAGACAACCATTATTCTGTTATTTTATTTTTATATTATTTTTAATGACATTATTTTGGAAAAAGACAGTTAGCTGCAAAATTGAATAAATTGTTTTAGTTTTTGCTGTGACATGTACAGGAAACAAAATATATTAGTTTTACAATATTCATACAATATGTTCAAAACAGCCCAACTTTAACTACGTGGCTTTCTGTGGCTAGTCAACCAAGCTACCAAATTATAATAATTTTCCCCCAAAAAATAAATAAATAAAAGAAGAAAAAAAAAATTCTTCTATTTCTCACATAAGGGAAACGAAATGATTTAGTTTGAAGACTTGGGGAAATGATTTCTCAGAATGGCTGGTTGGCAAACTTTTCTTAGACTGTTCTACGGAAGGCGCTTCTGTGCTTGACCATATCACTTTTCATAAAATATAATAAATGAGATGGAAGTTTAAAACGAATGATTTTCCAAGGGATATGGTAAGATTAGACATATGATTGAATAGCATGTCCGGTTCCCATTTTATTTGTGAATATGATATCTAACCCACCCAATTCAAATTCATACAAAACCAAACTTTCTTTGTTCTTCATTCAATACGGTCATTCGGTACAAGAACTTCAATATTTTTTCTTTTTTTTTCACGTAGAAAACAAAATGATTGTGATTTGACCAAGACAAATTGGGCCTTGGCCAAACGACCTTTATAATGCAGAAAGAGATCATGAACAAAAACAAACTCAATATTCAACTTAAAGCTCACAACATTCCCAGTGATGGCACTAGCATTTCTACAGGTACAAAACTCATGGTAATGCTACTTCACACTAAAAACTATCAATTAAAGTTTTACAATTTCTCAAATGCAACAAAGGAAATAGCTAAAAGTACACGTGATATTTCTCCAATATAGCAAATAACAAATTTCAAACCTCTTGTGTGTTTGGGACTAGCTCACCGATTTGCTGCAAGTGTTGATACCGTCCTTGCAATCATTAGTGAGATCATTAAAAGTTTCAATCTGCTTTTTCCCTCTCAAGAACACTTCTGTATCAACTGAAACCCTCATGTAACCATCAAATTCAACCGGAACACCATTGTTTAGTTTCGTTGTTTCAGAGTACCACTCACTGTTCTCATCCCAAAGTTCTTTGTACTCATCAAGGAAATGAGTAGAGTACTTGTCTTTCAAAGGGTCAAAGAAAGATGTATCAGGTTCATTTGTTGCAATATAAAGGTTCCTGCCATCTTCAATTTTCTCCTGCAAGGTTGAGAGCAGCCTATCAGGCGATGTATCTGTATCAAGGTTGGGCCAGAGCTCCTTGTTCCTTGCCTTATCTCCTCTCACAATATGTACAGAGTCATAATCCCAATTCAATTTTGATGAGATTGCCGACACTATATCCATCAATCTTCTTGATTTCCATAACAAATGCCAAGGCCGCTGAACAACTGACTCTGTCTCTCCTTCACACACTCTATACCAATAATTATCTGGTTCCACAGACCCAAACTTCCTCATAATCAAAGTATCTTTGACTTCCATAAGTTTCACAGGTGTGACCCTAAAATCCTCCACAAGATGAAGATTCAGCCCATCTTTCTTCTGCCATTTGTTCCAATCTGACCAAAACTGCCCCTGGTCTAACACAGATGCAGACTCTTTCAAATGTTCAAAATCAAAGTAAAACCTGAAATCTTTCCCTTCCTCGTCCTGGTTGGATGAAGTATATATTGAAGATAGACATATACTCAAATCCATAACCAAAGTTCTGTTCAGATATTGAGCTTCACCCAAAGCACAAAGGAAACTCCACAAGTAATGGTTCATGCTCTTGCATCTATCTCCACCACCTACATAAATCAAGTACTTACCATGACTAAACGATCCTTCAGACTCAACCACCGGAAGGGTATCATTCACAATCTCCCCAACAACGGGCAGAGCATTAGCTCCTTCTAGTTTTGCAGGTGTCTTCTCAAACCCTGGCTTCTGATTCCTCTTCCTCTTCCTCGCATTCCCACCACTGTGGTAATCTCCAATCCCACCTACACTTAGAGTACAATTTGCAGATTTCAAAATCACAAACCTCCGATAATCCTTGTAAAAAGCAGCAGCTTTCCCTTCTTTAGGCCTAAACCGCCAGGCCATATCGCATGTGCTCTCATTGGATCCACGAACTGGTTTCCCAAACCTATAAAAATGAATATCCTTAAACGCTTCTATTGTGGCTGTCATCATCAAATGGAACACTTCTGGGTCCCTACAGTCAATGGGGCTATCCACATTGCCATCACATTCAGAAGGGTTCGCATCATTAACAACCATGTTTTCGCCTTCGGTTACAGTGGCAACATCGGTTATATTAATGAAAGTAGAGAATGCAGATTGATTGGCAGCCATGAAATCCTCACCAGTCCTAACTACAGTGTTATCAGATTTGAAAGTGGCATTGGAGGTGGATGTGAGGAAGGTGGTGATCTTGGTTGTTGGGTGAAACAAAGGATCTTCGGGTTCATAAGTAGCAGCAATAATGGTGAAGATCAAGACCCCAAGCACAAAAAGCGTGAAGCAAAGGTTTCCAATCATGGCAAGGGCATGTTGGCCTAAATTCTCAGGCCGAAAGCTTCCATATCGCGAAAACGAAGTCCGACTACCTAACATTATTCTACACCACCCAGAAAGCCTACCCTACAATCAAAATGAACAATACTCAGATAACCAAAACGTCAAATAAGCACCACAAAAAAAAAAAAAACAAAGAATTGAACAACTAATTCAAGGTTTTCAGATTTGGGTTTGTCCAAAAAAAAAAAAAAATGGCGATTTTATTCTATTTTCAGCTTAATTTTCCCAGATCTTGAACAAGTAAAATACAAAGTCCCTTGAGATCTAAGAACTAAAACCAATGTGCTCAAAACAAACAAAATTAACAGAAAAATATAATTCCCAAATATAAAATCAATGAAAATCTGAAGCTCTCAAACTAAAGATTCATAAATTTCTTACCTTTTTCTTTTTTTCTTTTTCCTATCACATGAAAAGCCAAGCAACAATCTTTAGAAAACCAGTAAAGGGGTTAGACGGTGTGAGTGAGAGAGAGAGAGTATGAGCTGGGGCAGAGCTTGCTAGAAATCTGAGAGTCTGTGATTAAAAAAATATTTTTTTTTTTATAGTCAAAAAAATGGGCCATGATGATTAAACTACATAGGGCAATTCCTAGAGTGAGCTGTGAGCAGTGAGCGATATGCGCATTACCAGCTGTGTGATTTCTTCCACGTTGAGGATGAGACTACGTGGATGAAGATATACGACAGCTTTGTGGGTCGCTGTTGTTTTAGTAATCTACTTTTTTTTGTCTTTGTTTGGATTCAGAAAAATATTTTTATGTGAAATATGTCAACTTTCAATGCTTATTGTGAGGACACCGACAGTGGCAAATATGTAAATTGCTGCGTTTAGCTTCACTGAAGATTTTTGCTCAATTTAGCCTTATGAAATTTCAAAAAAGCATCATTAATGTTGTTGTTGTCTTTTTTTTTTTATTTTTTAATGTTATGTGATTTGGAAAGATGTTGGCAGTGAAAGCATTGACAGCCCAACCACCTATTTTTCTTTCCTTTGTCTATCTAATAAAATTTTGTCTTTCTCATTATATATATTCATGGTGTCAATATGTTTAGAACCTTTTAATTCCAACACTATGATTATGTGCCAGAATATTGTCTTCATATAATTACAATAAAAAAAATACCATTTTACTTGAAATTTGAGTTGAAATATCAAACAAAGACTGTCTTCTTGTTTATTTGAAAACACCCTTCTAACCTTAATGAGAGTCTATTAATACTTTTTTTCTTCATTGAATGTGACAATTCGAGGTGCTGTGGTTATTTATATAGATCCTTTGGCAACAAGGCTCTTATCCACGCTCTCTGAAAAATTAAATCTAAAATCAATTTATTACGACATATAAATAATTTATCATTTATATTTTAATTTATTACAGATGGTAATTATATTTTTTCTTATATTAGTGAGAAGTAAGCAGTTCATCTGGATTTTAATTTTTATCCAGATGTTATGCAATAAAATTTTAAATTTTTTATCATTTACAATAATTTTCTCTTCTTCATGTCTCCAAACCAAACCATGGCAATTTCATATCTCTTTGGTATTTTGAATCCAAAAATTCGTAAACGTGGATATAAATAACAAAGACACACCAATTGAGTCAATTTCATTTTCATTTCCTTTGAAAAGATATTTAAGGGAATTGTACTTCCATCTGGCTGAGAGATGGATTCTGCATGATTTTTTATTCTGTAAAGTGTAAACTAGGGAAGAGCATGCACTTTGGTTTTAATTGCTAATGTCAAAGTACTTTTGAGGGAATGATATATGATGCTATGGGATTTTTAACCTAGAAACCTCTCGGAGTGGATTAGATAGATAGTTTTCTCTTGGAAAAGCAGCTGAAATTCTTATTTTCATCCAGAGAAAAAAGAAAAAAAAAAAAAGGAAACTGATCAGGAACACCAACTATTCTTACCTTTCAAAAGCATCTCGGTTTTGAGTGTTGTTCATGATGGCATTCCCATACCAAAAGCATCATCAACATATCACTTATTGGCAGGGTCATACAAATAGTACAGTATCTATTATCTTTCAACAACAAACTCAAAAAGGTACTGGAAAGAAGGGGGACCGAGGGCTAAAGCATACAAAGTGGTCCTAGAACAAAATGCCCTTTAGCCACATGATAATGGATTTCCAGCGTGCCATGTAAGAGCAAAAAATCTTTATACTTGGTAGAAAGTAGATAATTGAAGTGGTAACTTGGTAAGATCACTCTTCTGAAATTGTGATCAAAAGCAATGTACATGTAAATTAGCATTAGAAAGATTTTTTTTTTTTTTTTTTTTAATATATACATACATGCCCCAAAAGCAAGTTCTTCCCTCTAAGAAGTTGACTCCAGTCATTTCTGCACATTTTGTGTGGTAATTTTAGATGAGATTAGAGTTTCAACTGGCCAAACAAAACTGGGATTCAGATTAAGACTCTAATCTCCAGTTTCTCATGTCTCGTCAATCACGTGGATGGAATTTTGGAAGGGGTGCAGGATGCAGCTCTATGCTGGATGCGTCTCATGCTATGCTCCATACTTCTTTGAACCATGTCTTGCAGTAACCTCTTTGCAGTTTCAGCAGCTTTATCTGCTCCATCAACTCTTGCAGCAATGTCATAAACAATTCTCTCCAGAACCGATGATGCTAATCCCTTTTCCTGAGGCGAATCTCTAAGCAAATCCAAAAGTGTGCGAGCTCTCTCCTGGGCTTCAGCTGTGCCCTCTACTGTCAGCCTCAGAAGACCTGGGATTGCACCTTCTTTTAGAATGAGTTCCCTGTATTTATCACGGCAGCTCTGACATAAAGAAAGCAAAGCTCCAACTGCATGTTCAGTGCTGACAAGGGATCCATCTTCAACGGTCTCTACTAATGTCAGTATCCCACCATCTGCGTTTGAAATTGCAGTTCTCCCTTCTTCAGAATTAGAAAGTATTTCAAGTAAGGCTGTAGTTTTTTCAGCAAATTTGGAATACTTCTTGCATTCTTTGAGGAGGTTGATAAGAGGTGGAACCGCTCTAGCATCAATAAGTGGAATTGAATTCTCTTTGCAGGTAGAGAGATTATGTAGAGCTGTCACGGCGTCAACTTTTCCTTGAAGACTACCAGAGCTAAGGATCTGAACCAGAAGAGGTGCAGCTCCAGATGCTGCAATCGCTGGCCTGTTGGATGCAGCAGTTGAGAGGGTTAAGATTGCTGCAGTAGCTAGTTCCCTTAAACTACTGGTTTGGAACTTCAGTAGCTCTACAAGGTGGGGAATGGCCCCCTCTGACACAATCTTGATCTTGTTCCTATGAACATCAAACAACCAAATGAGATATGCAGACAGTTTTATACAAATGATAGATTTCTGAAACAACAGATCTAAGAAAGCCAATGAACAAAAAATGGCAACAAAGAACAAAACCAGAAGAACAACATAACAATCAATACATAAGAAGCCCATGTATGGTAACCTGAACCCATTTTACTTGTAAAAACCATTGACCATAAAACAGAACCACATGTCCTATGGTGCAGGAGGACCCTTTAGTGCAAAGGGAAAAAATGCAATGTCAGGTTTTCCTCTCACCAGACTTATTGTGCAGCACTAGGAGGGTTAGCCCCAATTCAGCCACTTGATCCCAAAAAATTAAGACAATTAAACGTCAACAAGCCTCTCTTTGCCAAAAAATAAAGACGTTTGGTAACTAACATAATTCGTACTTAATTCGTACCATGGCATCATTCAACAGGAGTTGTCTAGGCTTGTGTGCAGCTTTAGGTTACTAACCAACTTTCCAGACCTTACATCTGAATTCTCAGCATTATGAAACAAGTCCTCTATTAAAAACCTGAACTTTTTGCAGTACTGAGGAGAGGATAATAATTAAACCCCATTGCTTCTGCCAAAGCATGAACCATGCGAGTAAAGTAAAATGGTCAAAAAAGCGTTTCTTTTCTTAAACAGGCCTAGCTATGCTAAAGCAACTTTTCTTTTCTTTCCCCCAGAATCTTCACCATTTTTGAATGAGGAGCTAATATTTGTTCTCAATCAAGGTTAATACAACTATTAAAGCAATTTTTGTTAACAAGAATCTCAAAATCACAATAACAGAAACAAAGGATTTTATCTCTTTCCTTGCATTGAGCAACAAGTAGAAAAGGAAATGATTTCACATAGTTTAGACTGTGATTTAAAAATTTAATTAAAAAAAAATTTGCATGAAGAGGCTCCCTGAAGAAAACCCCAGATGAGTCTGTTTGGTTCCCCAGAAACCTGAAGAAAGTTTCTTTTACTTTGGTTTCAGAGAAACAACCAAATTATTACTGATTTATTTTCCCATAGAATTGAAATATCAGAATAAAAACAAAGACCCAAATTAACAAAAAAGAAAAAAAAAAAAATCCCAGATTGCCAAATTCTCTTCCTGTCCTAAAATTTCAAAGTAAATGAAAATCATCTTTATCGAAGCTATACAAGAAAAGGGGTTTCACCGTGCTAACAGGCAGAGAAATTACACAAACAAAGCAGAAGAAAAGCGACAAACCTTTCGTTTCGGGCGGCGAGATTGAGAAGAGCGAGGAGAGAGGCTTCGCGGGCATCAGGGTTAGACGAAACGAGCATCGAAACCAGTGGCTGAATCACACCCGCCGCACCCAACTTCGAGCGGGTCTTCACAGACGAAAACGAAAACGAAGAAGAAGATGAAGATGAAGAAGACGAAGAAGAACAAGAAGAAGAAGAAGATGAAGAAGACGAAGAAGAAGGCCTTCTGACTAGCTTCCTAATATCCCTCGCTGCTTGTATCTTGGCATCCAGATCACCATGGATGAGCTTCGAAGAAATTTCAAGTATTTGGGTCTGCTTTCTTTGGCTCCAAATCTCCTCCTCTTTCCTTTGCTTCGCTGCAGCAGCAGCAGCTGCTTCTTCTTCTTCTTCTTCTGCTACTGCCATCTCTTCCTCTTCCTGTCCCATCTCTCTCTCTCTCTCTCTCTCTCTCTCTTTTCCCTACTGCTTTGGGTTTTCCTTTCTTTTTCTGTTTTTATCTTTCGCAGGGAATTTTCTCTTTTGTCTTTGGATTTTTCTCGTATTTTCTCTTCATTTCCTTAAAATCAGGAAAATGAAGAAACAAAAATAATAATAATAATAATAATAATAATAACAATAATAAATTTTCTTTTAAACCAGGGTTTTTTAATCACTTGGAACTATTTTTTTTTTCGATCAATTTAATTTATGAATCCCCCCCTCCAAAAAAAAAAAAAAAAAAAAAAACACACAGATAAGATAAGGTTTCATTTAAGAAAAATAAATATGTAATGTGAGGAAATTTGAAAGAAATTAAATTTTGTCAACATATTTTGATTTTATTATAATCTTATCTTTATATAACAAAGCCAATTATTTATAATAATTAAAAATGGATTATATAAAACATTTGGAATACCTGGGAATTTGGGTGTTAAATGTGGCATTTAGATTCTGGTATCAACAAAGAATATAAAGAGGAAAAACAAACAAGTTGAGTCAGGACAAACACAAAAACACACAACATTATTATACCCATTATTACTTTATCCGCTCTGCTCTGTCTCCAATGGAAAATGAATGAATTTACATTGGACTTTTTTGCTATGGAAAATGAATTGTCATTTGTTTTTCATTTCTTTAACATTCTGTTCTCTTCTTTTTGTACCTATGTAACTTTGACTAAAAACTTGTACAAAATCCAATTTGGGGACCAGTTTTAACATGCAATTGCTTGTTTTATATTCAGTTTTATAATGCAACTTGTACAAAAATGCAATTTGGGGACCAATTTTAAGATTTAAATGGATGTGTATACAATTTTGGAGATGAATTGCACAGAATGATTTAAAGGAGAAAAAAAAAAAATAGAGAAAGAAACCCTTGTTAAAATTTGAAAATGCATGACTAAAATTAAAAAGATATGAAGGAAATAAAGTTGTGTTAAAAAATATAAAAAATGAAATGGAAAAAATTAAGATATATATATATATATATATATGCAAAAACATAACGAGAAAAAAGACATACAAGAGCTAAAAATTAAAGAAAAAAGAAGAAGAAAAGTATGAGCAAGGCTTAAAAAAAATCATAAAAAACCGTGGAAATTTCACATAAATTGTATTCGTTTAATTGTTTTTGGCAAGTAGAAAGGAAATTATATTTTAAATGAAAATTAGTAAAATTTTTATAATTCACCGAACTTTTCAATAATTTTCTATAATTTTCATTAAAATTTTTGTTATAATATCCACGTAAATTCATTCACAATTTAGTTAAAAAAAATATACAATTTTCATGTAAGTTATTAAAATTTTCATAGAATTTTTGAAAATATTTATTAAATTTAGTTTTTATAAAAATTTTTTGATCAATTAACTTTATTGATAGTTTATTATTTTAACTTTTAATTGCCTTACAAAAATTAACCAAATAAAAATAATTCATATTTAATAAATAATATTCAAAATTTTATCAAATAAGTCGGCCTATCTCATTTCTAGGAAGAAATTGATGTAACCTACCTATCCATTATTATATTCTCTTCACAATAATAAAATTAATATTTGTATAATATTATAAAATAAATAAAAATTAAAATATAGATAAAAATTGAAAGATATAGCTGGATTGTATTCCTTGCAAATTAAACCACTAGAGAATAATAGTTGTGGATACAATCAATTCATATCTAATAATGATCACCATAAAAAATAATCATATTTAATATAATATTTATATGATTGACATATTAACAATTATATGTAAAATTATTAAAAAAATTATTATTTTTATAATTATTTAACATTTTAATATAAAAATAAAGAAGGGACTAACAATTTTTAACCATCTAGAATTTTATATACTATTAAAATAATATTTATAAAATATAATATAATTATAAAAATTGTACTATATATTTTAATTAATAAATAATTTTATTAAATATGTATTTTTTATATTTTTTTATTAATAATATTATATTTATAACTATTAATGTTTATTATAAATCGATTAATTTAAAAAAAATATAAAATCTATTTAATATTTTTACAATTTTCATGATCAATTTAACAATTAATTGACTAAATAAATTAATTTTTAAAATTTTAATAAAGTTTCTATTTAAAAAAATAAATTTTAAACATTATTCTTTACAAAAATTTTATTGATAATTTATAAATTTTTTATAAATATTTTTATATTTTAAATTTTTGATATTTTTACTATAAATATAAGTTAAAAAAAAATTTGGCAAAAATTAAAATGCATTAGTAAATTTTTTTTTTTTTTTTTTTTGGCACTAATACTTCTAAACTTTGCAGTCATCACCAATGCCTCTTAAACTATTAAACACGTTGGAGACACAGTTGTGAATTTTCATAAACTTTCGGAACATGGGCGGAGGTGGGCCTAGGTTTAGTTATAGTTTGGGCTTTATCATACCCAATTTTTTTTTATTGTTTTTTATTTTTTAATAATTTGAATTTAATATTATTAAATAATTTAAACTAAATAATCATAAAAATAAACTTAAAATATGATTAATTATAATAATAATAAATATTAAAAATTACATTTAAAAATTATACTCATATATATGGTTTGTTTGATTCAGTTTGATTTTGGTAAAAAAGTTGCTCAAATTCAATCAAATCGAACCCCAAAAAAAAAAAAAAAAGAAAAAAAAAAAAAAGGGAAATCGATTTGATTAGTCCAATTCGATTTATGTCCACCCTAGACGCATAAATATAAAATGTAAAAGGCAAACTCTATATTGATGCAAAATTCAAAAAAGCGTAGATGAAAGTTACTCTTATAGGTAAAAAGGAGTGTATGACTTGTACGAGTATAGGAAAGAGAAGTGAACTTTCCTCCTCTGTCAAAATTTCAGCTAATTGTCGATGTACACCGACTCTTAAAAGCCAATTTCCGGAAAGTGACATATGATATAGCACCAACCACTTAGAATATGCCACATAATTTTATTAAAAAATAACATCCTTAAGTTAGGCTCTCTAATAAGTTATGAATAACCGTTTCGAAATCAAAAATTTTCACGTTCGAACTGGAGGGAACCAAAACAAATAGCTCTATTTATCTGAACGATCAGCTGACCTTTTTTTACACGTGTTGGAACTTGAGGCAAATGGACGGTCTTGATTGCTTCATGGAACACCGCATGCGCATGATATACAAGTCCCTCCGTAGCTTTCTTTACTTCCCTCACTCAACTTGGCCTGCAAGTTTCATGTGCGCTTCTTTCTTCATCGTCCTGGAGCTCTTCCCAAAAGTTTTTTAAATTTTCTCTTGTAAGATTCTCGAGAAAATTGATTCAGATAAATTTTCTTAGATTTTGATAACGATCAGGTTGTGACTATTTATTTATTATTATATAAATTCTTTGTCGATTTTGTTTTTGAAATGCATTCGGTTATTTAATGACGTTTCGGATAATGAAGACTAGCAAAGAGGAGGAGAAGGCGTTGTTTTCTGCTTTAAATTTGTCGTTTTGGAGCTGGCTGAGTCTGACTACTTCGCCATCGTTGATTCACAGACACCTCAACATCGGAGGCACTATCAAGTAGTCCGAAAAGCGTGATGGAGAAGAAGACAAGCACCGAACATAATGATCATAAAAAAATCAGCAGCAAAGAAGTCCAAGAGGTCCGGTTCGTTAACGAATGTCTTAGACTTGAGAATGCCGAACTCTGCAACAAGATTGAACACCTTCGACGCGAGAATGCCGAACTTCGATCCACCATTGCTGAGGTCTTGAAACTCCTCTCTTCACACCGCCTCAACATCATCGGAGACAATACCGCCGTAATTGATGATAGTCACGGCTCCGAAGACGAACAAGTATTCTCCAACATCACTCCAACGAGCGTGGTGGTTATTGACGGCCTAAGCCGTACCTCCACCAGAACTCGACCACAGGTCCCGAGTCCACTCGTTTCCGGAACGGTGAGTTTCGTAAACAAACAGACCGAATCGATCTTTTTAATTTTTTTTTAACTTTTTGTGCTTAAATTTACATAATATTCATTAAAAAAAATAATAACAAATAAAATATTAAATTTGGTATTGTTGGTTTTTGTTAATGTGCTATGGAGGTGGTGCAGCAGCAAAGGGTGTATGTGGCAGCTGGGTGTGGAGGGAAGAAGAGAGATCAGGAAAAAGGCTATGGAGTGCTGAAGAATGTGCAACGTCCAAAATCCTCTTTTGCTTACGTGGTCACTGACCCTAATTTTAGAAGCAAATATTTGCTCGATGCATAGAAATTTTTTCTTTTCTTTTTCATTTGTTTTTTTTGGGTATATAGGAGAGAATTGATCATGATTGGGATTAGGGTTATGAATATTAATGGACCTCTAGATCTCTCCTACTTTATTGCTTTGGTTTAATTTTCATTGATTCAGTCTCAGAGTGACCAAAATCTAAGGAAAGTAAGTAGTGGGAGGATGATAAACAATAATGAAAAATGGAGAGGAAAAAAAAAGAAGAAAAAAAGAAAAAGAAAGGGGGATATTCGCTAAGTTCGGTGGATATAAGCAAAATATATTGTTAGTATGTAGGTTTTTTTTTTTTCCTTTAATTTTATTATTATTATTTTTTTTTTTAAGGATTAGATATGGAATTGTAAACGTTCAGGGCCCGGAGTCGTCTATCTCTGGTCTTTCAAATTTATTTATTTATTTTTTTTATTATGCTATGCACCCAGCACCTTTTTGCTCCTGATAGATTCGTACCCTGGTCAGTAGCCTTGAATGGTGGTGTACGTACCGACTAAGCTACCACTTGCAATTTTAGTGAGTGGTTGGTTGATATTGGATATATGATGTAGAAAACTAGAAATGAGTTTAGTTTTCGCTAATACTTTTGAAAATATAGTAATATTATAATTATTAAAATATTTATCAAATTTATTTATTAAATTATTATTAATTAATATATTTATATAACTTAAATATAGAAATGTAAGATAAATAAATTAAAAATATAAATTAAATAATTATTGCCATATCATATATCATATTATTTGATAAATATTTTAGTAAGTTTAACATTATTGTTTAAACTAAATGAATTAACATCTTTATTTATATTTATTTTTATAATAATACTAGAGTATGAAAATATTTATCAAATTTGTTTATCAAATGATATAATATATTATGTAATAATATTTAATTTTTTTATTTTTTTATTTACTTTTTATTTAAGAATTTATTTTTTCATATTTAGGTTATATGAATATATAAATTAATAATATATTAATATATATCATTTGATAAATAATTTCTATGAATATTTTTGTCCCTTTAACATTATATAATTTTTTATTTTCATATTTACTAATTATATAAATAAGTCTATTATTTTTATATTATATATATATAATTAAAACTGGATTATATGAAACATTTGGAAAACCAAGCTGGCATAGATTCTGGTGTCAACCAAGAATAAAAAGTGGAAAAACAAACAAGTTGAGTCAGAAAAGAAAAATTATACCCATTGCTTTATGATCTGCTCTGTGCTCTATCTCCAATGGAAAATGAATGAATTATATTTGATTTTCCTATGAAAATGAAGAACAATTTCTTCATTTCTTTAACTTTGGCTAAAAACTTATACAAAATTGCAATTATGCATGGTCAATGACTCCATCCGTGTATCAAAATTATATATTAAGAAAAAAAAAATGTATGATAAAAAAAAGGCATATAAAATGGGAAAAATAGTGTGAATCACTCATCGTTGTCCAGACTTTCATTGATTGATGTAAGACTTGGCTCCCATGACATGTAATTTCGCACCCTCCTCTTCCCTTCACGAGACTCAGGATTTGAGCTTTTCAGGCCAGCCTTTTGCTTAACATCAATACCAGAGAACTTAACATGTTTTTTGGCAGCATTTTTCATTCGACCACCACTGCAAGAGCTGTTATTTTTCTCATACATCTCACTTTTCTTCTTTGAGAGTTTTTTGGCTGAGCAATCCTTGTTGGAATTTTTGGATTCAAAAGGGTTATCACACATTTCTTTATTGGGTTTTCGTATCTTCCGCCGTAGCTTTTTTACAGTCCCACGAGGAACTACGTAATACTTCTCACCGGGAGTGAGGATCTTCTCAGGACGGACTACCGAATCCCATGGCTGCTTAAATACCTCAGGCTTAGTCAGCAAGAAAGAAGGATACTTCTCCATAACTTTGGCTGCAGGGATTGCCATGTAGTAGGACTCAACAAAACCGCCGGCATGCACAATCTTCAATGCCGACATGCTCTCCTCATCCGGTGGAGCGAGGATTGGCTTAGGAGGAGCGATGAACAAGAAAAAATTGAGCAATTTGCTGAGCATGATTTGGTGGCTGTTTTTTTGCAGTGGATATAACATCAAGCAAAGGAGTTTCCAAGTACAAAAAACCAAGACTAATAATGTCCCTCAGTTTTAATATTAAGCACGTCGATGAATCCTAGAGTTCCCCATAAATTGTGTGCTCGTACATTTCCTGCTAGAGCCAATCATAGTCAGAGCTTAACAAGAGTACAAAAAGGAGTGAAGGGCAACTTCAAGGCAAGCCGGCCTTTGTTTTGTTGTGTAATCTGTGTCAGCATATGCTAAAAAGATCATTCAGATAGAATATCGGCCTGCAAAGAGATTATAATACACTAACTTTACAACATACTAATTATGTTTTGTTGTGTAATCTGTGTCAGCATATGCTAAACAGATAATTCAGATAGAATATCGGCCTGCAAAGAGATTATAATACACTAACTTTACAACATACTAATTATGTTTATTAAATACCAGACCGAAATCAGAAATTGCTGCCCCTAATAAACAACTGCTAAGAAACCCAATTGGCTAGTGGGCATTCTGAAAGCAAAATTAAATGCACCAGATGAGAACAATTAAATTTTTGAAAATCACAATGGAATTTACAAGTTTAATAAACTTTCCAAGTGTTACCCTATTGACCTTGGATAATAAAACCAAGCTTTCAACCATCTATAGGTCAATTTAAACAATTGACAGGTTTGCTTTTTCAGCTTATACCAATACAACAGTTCAGTACATTCTCTCCTTGCTATCAAAAATTCACTTTACAGGTAAGCCAGCGTAAAGACGAGGGAAACAAAAAAAAGAAAAAAGAAAAAGAATGAAAAATTCTTCACCAGCCTATATCTTACCTTCCAAAATCCTATAAAAACCTCATATATGAAGGAGATAAAAAAAAAATTAAAAAAAATGAAAGAGATTCTCACCACTCAACAGTAAATTCTAAGAAAAGTTCAAAACTTCAAAAAGCAAATAGATGGCACAAAAGGAGTGGGGACCTAGAAACTACAGAAAGAAAAGGGAAAACGGTAGCACCATTATAACAGCAGCAACAAAAAGACAACCCGCATATGCCTAACTTGACTAACTAACAACCGTCAATATCAGTTACAGGTGATGTGCACCTTTTAATGTCCTCACCCATGCAATCCGAAGATACTACTGGCAAAAATTTCCAGCCTTCCATAGATTTACACTCTAACCTAGCCAACACTGTATCTTCTTGCCGTTCCCCCCCTCTCCACTTGTTTGGAGTTTCCCAAAAATTTCCAAGATAGGGCATGCATTTCTTCTTTGTTGTTTATAAAAAAGTCAATCCTTGTTTCAATAGTTACTCGGCCAGTTGATCTGTGCATGCTGAGGCTGCTGATAAACATTGCCCCCAGGTCCAACCATATCAACAGCCCCAGCCACAGTCTGAGACTGTTGCAAAAGTGGGTGAATGGCCGCCGCTGTTACAGCTTGTGCAGGGTGGTACATACCAGCAAAAGTCCCATGGCCAGCCTGTGCTGGGGTGAAAGTCATATGTTGACCCTGTGGAGGAAGGTTGTAGAAAGAACTTGTAGGCAAGCTGGATATGTCTCGGCCAGGTGCAGCAACCCACACAGCTGAACCTTCACTCTGCTGCAAGCAATGAACATTGTGCAATGGTGTCAATACAGCATTAGTAAAACAAAACTAGGGAAATTAACAGACTTGCTAAGCAATATATAAATGTATATAAAAGAAAAAAGTGGCAAACCCACCACTATTTCCAGATCCTCGGAAGTATTAATCTGAATTAAGAAATCTCTAGCATGGACTGTTAACATCAATGTATCGAAAGAGTAGAAAACCTACCGTTCTTTCTATATATCATTAACATCAGCGATATGGACCATAACACCATTATAAGCACAATTTTTTAAGTACCACCATGTCCAATCTTACTTTTCCAAAACATCTTCATCATGGCATCACTAATACAGATAACTAATTGTTTTACAACAACCAATACATAGTCCAAAGCATCACAACGTTACAAGCTTAAATGCAGTTACTGGATCTCTATTTTGTTTTTCCTCCCTCTCACTCTCTCTTCCTTGTCCCCCCCAAATTACCAGGCTATTACTAGAACAATAGTCCCTGCAGGTGGCTACCGAAGGAATGGTAGAACTTTAACACATGTATCCACTTTATGAGATGCATGAACTCAAATCAAACTCAGCCACCCTTAAACTAGTTACTTCTGCTTTTTGACAACATAAGAGGTTTCATCAAACATAGAGCATCTGTTCCATGGTTCAATACTTAATATCAAACGAAGAAGAAAACAAACGAGGAAAGCACCCATACAGGGACAAATCTGTTGACTGAATCCATTTTTACATGTTAAGGAACTATCTCCATTGACACTAGTAAAACCAACATAAACCATTTTACAAAAGAAAAATACAACATCAATTATACAGGATAGAGAAAAAGGTAACTACAAACCTGTTGTCCAGAGATATAAACATTACTCTCCTTGAACTGAGATGCTCCAAGATCCTCATTAGCAGTAGAATTTCCAGGTGCTGCAGCCGAGCTGGGATTATAACCAGTTAGGGAGGTGCCATATGGTCCATAACTGCTGGCCATCCCGATGTGAGTTGAGTTTCCTGTATTAGCCCCTGGCTTGTACTGCGGGAGTGAATATTTGACTCCTGAGGCCGCTGCTGCTGGTGGAGCTGGATATACACTGCCAGCCTGAGGTTGCTGGGGAAATGCACCATTGCCCAAAAATTGGTGAATTGCTGGAGGTGGAACATAGAATGGGGAAAAATAGTGGCCATAGGGAAAGTAGTTTGGAGGGTAATGCGAGATATGCAATCCAGTCGGTGGCCGGAAAACAGGAACTGGTTGCTGAGTTACGGCTATGGAGCTTTGCATAAGGCCAGCAGGTTGTGTAACCAGTGGAGTAGGACCAGCTGTGGACAGGACCCCACCCTGCAAATGAATGTATGGGAACTTTAGAACACATAGAGCACATGAAACCAATATATTGGTGTCAGCATTTCTATGTACACTTATATATACAACACACTTATTAACTATAAGCCTATCCAAGCGAAAGATGCAAAACTAAAGAATTGAACTCTTGATGAATTCATTTCATCCGTAAGTCACACAGAAAGATGAAAATAAATTACTAAAATAAGAAAATCATTTGATCTTGTCAGAGGTAGTTGCATAGGCATTTTTCTTCTAGTATATCAGGCTAGAACAATGGTATATTCAGTATAAACCAGTCATCAATTATAACCACCCAACAAGACATTTTCAGTATAAACCAGTCATCAATTATAACCACCCAACAAGACATTATGCAGAAGAGGCAGCACAACATCAATCATAAGTTAAACTCATAAAGCACAATAAATCAAATTCAAATCAGCAAGGCAGCACATACGGTAACCAGGCAACGCCCAAAAAAAAAAAAAAAAAAAAAAGGCAATGGACATCCTACCATCCTTAAAAGTCGAAAAAATGAGCAGCAGCTAGTCAAACAGTGCGATCATGCCCTAAAATTTCAATAGAAATACAAACCCGTTCCCTACTTGTGGAGATCAGAAAAAATATTTACATAAGAATTCTTGACAAACAGATATAACCAAACATAAAGATGAAACAAAGAGGATCAGAAAATACATTTTCAAATAGATTTTGATGACAAGACAAAAATACTCAGCAGATATGTCAACAGTCAATGTCCAGAGCAGTACATTTCCAACACAATTCTATTCGTACAAAAACTGGAAGATTCTAAATACTCCTGTTGCTACTTAGCAATTTGCAGAAAATAAATGAATTGCAGAAGCAGAAGATGCCAGCATAACATAACATATGCTGAAGAAACACTTGAGGAAAGAACTCTGAAATAACAATTCAATCTGCACGCTATTTTATTAAGAACATAAACAAGTGAACACTTCACTAGAATGATTATTATTCAAAGAACTCCATAACATTCTTAGCATAATAAAAGAAAAGGGTACTTAATAAATGAAAACCTCTTGTGGAGACTGTGAACTTGGTGGAGGCAATATGGTTACATTCCCATTATACTTGGTGGCAACACCAGGAGATGGAAAAGGCGAAAGGCGACCTTCGATATCACTACCCGAGCGGTAAAATTGTGCATAGTAACTTGAAGGATCAAAGGGTTGTTGTAGCTACAAAAACAGCAGTCAGTGACCACTAGTTATCAATATAAAACAAAAGAGTCAACAAATTATCCTAATAGCATCAAAATCTGAAATCAGAAACCAACATCAATCAGAATATGTTCCATATATTACTCAACAGATTAATGAACATTAAAAATAACAATCCAATTACTAAGAAGCAAATTGATTGTGAATATCAGACTTAGCAAAAGACTTAACATGTATTTATTAAATAGCTAGGTCTAAAAACAAAAGCAAAAGTAAGACATGAGAACTGACCACAAAGCTTGGATGGCGAGAAACATCACGAGCTTGAGAGTCAGGGTTTTCCAGTGGTGCAAGCTGACCTCCTAAGACTGGAGGTACAAACCCAAAACTATAGTTTGGAGAAGTATGAACCACCGAGTATTGATGGCCTCCGGATGGCAACACAGCATCTTGCTTGGATTCATTATGCCCAAGGGCTGCACTTGATGATATTTCACCATCAGCAGGTGATAAATTTTCAGGTACATGCACTGGTGATCCCGGACGATCAGAATAATCACCCTCATCAGCATTTGTCAATGCATTTTGATTGCTGGATTAAAAAAATGCATAACATGTCATAATAAAATACAATAAAGTCACTGCCACAAAGTTCACAAATAGAGAGTTCATGCAGAGAATATACAACCAGAATAAGACATATAAATACAAAAGAAGACAGGAGTTACAAGTTGTAAGTATACACCAATAATTGCTAAATCTAACAATCTGGACAATCAGACATGAGATGTGCTGGGATGCAAGATCTAGAGAAATGCATGTCCATAAAATTGATCTAAATCTCATTGGATGTACAAAGATGCTCCACCAATCTGGGGCAACATTCATTCTTCCACAAATCAGGATTACTTTTAAGTAATATTTCCTAGATGTATAAGCAACTTAATAAACATTTGTTTTTGCAAAAGCTTAAAACTACTACTAATGCTTGACTACTACTTGCGCTATGGTCATATTATACTTGAAATTGCTGTCTTTTCATGAAAGCACTACTTTTAAATAATATTTCCTAGATTTATAAGCAACTTAATAAACAAATGTTTTTGCAAAAGCTTAAAACTACTACTAATACTTGACTGCTACTTCTGCCGTGGTCATATTATACTTGAAATTGCTGTCTTTTCATGAAAGCACTTCTCTCAAGAAATTAAGCAAAAAAGTGATGTGATGCACACTAATCCTAATACTAAAATACAACATATTACAAAGAAAAATAACCATTACAAACCTTGAGGACTGTTCCTCGACAGTATCTTCAACACCCTGAGATGTTTCAGACACAGTTGTAGAGCACTTGTCACTCTCCTGACTGCTGGCATCATTACCCATAATTACCCCAAAACTAGCACCAAAGCTTCCAAAGCTCAACTTGGTCCTTTCAGATTCAGGGACATGGATATGGTTTGGTAAAATAACATGTTGGCGTTGTGGAAGATGTAATTCATCCAACTTCCTCTGCAGTTTCAAAGTTGCTTCTTCAGAATCAAGGACCATTGAGACAGTCTGTGACTGGGCAGTAGCTTCAGCAGCAGCAGTTGGAACCTCAGATGCACCAGCTGTTCCAGGACCTTGCACAGTAGAATTTGTAGGCTTTGGTTTCCACTCCTTATTAGAACCAACTGTTGAAGACATATTGCAAATATTTTACTTAAATCAAAGAGCAAGTTATCAAACTAACACAATACCAACTACAGAACAAAACACAAATGGACAGCTTCTAAAGAGTCATATATTAAACATGAAGTAACATATTTTGCCCCGTCTTCCTTATCATTGTTTTTAATCTCATTATCTATTTGGAAGTCCCCAACACCCTGTTTAGGAAACTGAACTTCTCCGTATAGGTTGATCATTAACATAACTCTGAATTCTTATTTTGCAGCAGAAGCAAGAATCAAGGAAAGAAGTCAAATATATACTTCTAACCACTGGCTGACAGTGCTAAAGTGCAGTGAGGGAAGAAAAGAAACTCAACTAAGAAACTGGGGCAGAATAAGGGATATAAAACTTTATTCGTCACTGGACAAGTCATGTCTAGCTTTCAGAAGAATGGCACTTAATTATCATATTCACAACCAAATTTCACACTTCCCAAGGTAGACTTTCCTTTATTTAATTAAAAATCATCACCAACAGAACAAATAATATACAATTAGAGGACCAGTTCCTGAATGCTTTAAACAGATATGAAACAGCCTTAATCTAAAATATAATGGATAAGTAGATCATGACAAGTCCAGCTGACCTCTAAATGTTTCCCGCAAACCCCTATATATGCTACACCAAAAAAAAAAAAAAAAAAAAAAAAAATCTAATAAAAGATGAAACGTAATGAACCAAAGACCTACCCTTCTGACCGCCAATTATTTGCTGTGACCGGCTGCTGTAATTTGATGATGGCCGACTAATTGAAGAACCACCATGAGTTGATGTAGACAAAGATTGTGAAAACTCAGTGAATTGACTTTTCCCAACTCCCTGGAAATTGTTTGGCATCTTTCCTTGTGCAGACGAGCTACCAATCTCAGAAGCTGTCACATTAGTCATTGACAAAAGCTAGCCTCAGTTTATCAACATCACCACATTTTTAACATAAAATGTAATATTTAAGTGCCTGACCAGTAGATAATTTGTTCTCGACATGGATAGTTGCATTTGGCTCACCAGGAGGGCGATGGCTCCCTACTTCACGTTTAATCGTGCCTACTGCACCTGGAACTCTTGAATCATTAGATGGCTCAAGGACAGGATCTGAAGATGAGAAACAGACCACTAATGAAGATGTTGGTGTTGGTGCAGGCTGTTCACATGAGTCCTCAGTTCCAACTGCAATAGGGTTCTTGTTTGTATCACCTGGATTGAGCTTACTGCTTGAATTATCTTTGCTGGCATATGTCAAACTTAACTCAGGACCACCACTTCCTGCTGATATATTGGAGGCATGCATGATACTAGTACTTCCAGAAGCTATATTGGTAGGACCATTGGCAATGATAGGGGTAGACCTGCAAAAAAAATTAATCATGTAACTTGTACCAACTGCCATCCTACAGGATATAAAAGACTCAAAAGGAGAAAGAGCAATTGATTTAAAAAATGTAGTCACCTTGTAACAGAACTTCTTTCTTTATTCTTATTCTCATAAGAGGTTGGCAAAGAAGCAAGATCCTTCTCTGCACCTTGATTGAGTCCATTCTCCTTTCCAGGACCCGAACTCCTGCCGCCACCAGCATCTGACAAGAGGAAATGCTGAAGAAAATTAAACTAGCTACCATTATAACTGACCCCATAACAAGATAAAGTTCATGCTAGTATTTTCAAATAACTAAACTTCATAAGTTACATAAAGAAAAGGGTTACTAGTAGTTGTCATATAACCCCATAGAGACCATAACTTGCCCCACCACCACAACCCAACCCCAAAAGATAGTAGGAAAAATGCAAGATATCAAAAACTTGTTATAATTTTGTTATATGACAAAAACCATACTAAGTTTGAGCAAAATTATGCATGGAGATAGCAAAAGACAGTGTTAAAAGCAACACAATCAAATCAAAAACTTTTAATGGATGGAAAAGGAAAAGAGCTACAACAACAATAACCCCAAAATAGTTCTGTATGAACTTGTTGTGTACCATGGGATGTAAGGCGCGGTGAAAAAGACACCCGACCACCCCTACCCCCCCGTCCCTGCGTACCAGATCTCCACCGCACCTCTCCAGACTCTCTGTTGTTTAGATTCTGCAAGAGCATACAAGGGAGAGGCAAAACAAAAATAAAATAAAATAAAATAAAATAAAAGAGAATTGAAATAAATAATAATAATAAGTAAAAGAAAAACAGACTCCCTAAGCTGGTGAAAAAACCACATGGACAAATAACAAGGACACACAACATGAGATTATGGGAAAGCTCACGGTGAAACTAAATAAAAATGCCCACCCATCCACCTGTTTCTCAAAGTAATACCGAAAATATTAGAGCATATGAAGCCCTAGATTAGAAATCGAAGGTTAAAAATTTGAGGATTTTAAAAACAGAAACGAAATGAAATGAAAATAAACATATGTGATTTAACCTAAATAAACATATGTGATTTAACCTAAGTCTATATAAATGAAAAGTTGGTGTGATCAAAGTATAATGACCTTTTTTTTTATTGGAAACTTTATATTCTTATAAAATGAGGCAACATAGCTACAACATTCTATACCAATCTAGCAAAAGGAAACCTCATAACGAGGCACCTTGCATGGCAATGCAAAACATCTGAATTATAATGCATATGAAGTGAAAATATGTATGCCAATCTTCAACTTATAACCTTACCTCTTTTCTTCTGTCACGTTTCCTTTTGACCTCATGGAATGTATCTGTATATCAACACAAGAAATCCTATCTTGGTCAAATAAAAATATATACATATATTGGAAGCAAATCATAGAAGAATCTATTTCTCACAATATTTTAAAAATCAGCATTTCGATGACAACAGATAAACACGGATGCATTATCACATGAAGAGACAGTTAAATCAGAATCTGAATAACATAAAGCAGTTAAATTAGTAATAATTCTCAGACAAACTTGTAATAACATAAAGCAGGAACCACATGTCAGAACAGGATCTTCAATGATATGCTTGAACCAAAAATTAAATAAGTCATACTAATCAACTTTCAACTTGAACCCTACTATCCCTTTGCACGTGCCCTAACTATAATCAACTTCCTCTGAACACTAAAAGTGTTACAGAAAATCTTGGAAAGCAATGCTCAAAAGCTACCAAAGGCTCTTACCACATATTTCCTTAATAAGGTAACACAAAAAAAAATGCAACGACTACAAACTACAAGAATCAATTGAATGAAAAGACGAGTAGGCAGACAATTACAACCAGAAGACTGATAATTAAAATTTAAGGAAAATACTATTACCCTCCCACTGCACATGTGCGACCCCATACATTACTAATTATTATTTGATAAAGGCTTACGGGTAAGTTCTTTCCATCGGTTATTGAAGAAAGCCTATCAACCACCTGCTCCACTGATGCACACATGTAAATATCGATTTAACAATATTATCCAAATTGCTAAGTGCTCATGCCGTAACGTTTATGTTTTTGGTTTGCAATTTTCCTAAAAGGTTTTACAAGTAAGTTCTACAATTTGTAAAAGGTTCTACATTTGTAAAAGGTTTTACAATTTTTCAAATGTTTACATGTGCGACTCCATACATTACTAATTATTAACTGATAAAGGCTTACAATTAAGTTCTTTCCATCTATTATTGCAAGAAGCCCGATCAACCACCTGCTCCACAGATGCATGCATGTAAATATTGATTTAACAATATTCTACAAGTTGCTAAGTGCTCGTGCATAACGTTTATGCTTTTGGTTTTTGGTTTGCAAATTTTTCTAAAAGGTCTTACTTAGTTGTGTAAAATTGAGTTGTGCTTTAAATGATAGTTACACTTCTCACCTAACTGAAAACTAGCCACAAGATTAAAGAAAACAAAATACTAAATTGAAAACCATTTCAAGGTATTGATAAAATGAGGCTCATTTTGATGAACCACTTTCCTTTTATCATAACAAATGACTATTATTCATGTATGCTAATCTCTCAAACAGAAAACCAAAAACATAAATGTTACCATAGCGAGCTGTAAGAAAATGGTTTTGAGCTGATTAATGAATGGTTTAAGAAACAACCAGTCCTAAATATATGTTTTTTCTTACCTTAGGAATCTGAATAATTAAATACAGGTCCATTAAGTTTATTTATTTATTTTTCACTTTTACACGAGAGAGCATTGAATATAAAATCATACAAATCTGAACACGAGCTATAGCCATAAAATTTGAGTAAACTTAAAACTCTTCCTAGAGATAATTCCAAGTCATATTAAATCACACGAAGTTCAGTATAGCATAAGCACTCTGAAACACCTGAAGATGATTGCTGAAAACCAACAAAGTCTGTGCTACCGAAAAATAAAGCCAACAGCAAGGTTTCACTAACGTAAAGATGGCATCAGAATCTTAGTTTCAAAAAAGAAAATTTACAAAAACAGAATGTATGAAAACAGTGAACACCAATCATAGCAAAACCAAAAGCACTCAACTGAAATTTCCACCTCACACAAAAACAAAACCGAAAACGAAAATCAAATCAAACCCACAATAAAACACAGCCAAAAAAAGGGACCCATAGTGGAACAAAATCAATTCCGAGACATGGATCACAGAAAAACAATAAAAACACGATCAGGATCAAACCCATGAAAACCCGTAAAGTAGAAGAAGAAAAAAAAAAAAAGAAAAAAAAAACGGAGGAAGAAAGCAAAATCATTTGTACCCTGAAGGAGGAGCTTCTGGGTTGTCTCGTTGGGATCCATGGAACATTCTTTGAGCATTGCATAGATTTCCTCTTCACTTTGATTTACTGTGATCTCCTTAATGTCCTGGATCGTTTTTCTCACACTGTTTGGGATTGAAACCCTAAACCCACTAGTACTCATCCTTGCAAACCACGAAACGACCGACAGACTATATGATAAAGAACAAACGAAAAAATGGAAGAAGAAAGCAGAGACAACGATGGTGAATATGTTTTTCAAGAGGGGGGGGTTTGAGGGATGGGGTTCTTAGATTACTACTAAACACACATATACTACCAACAAATTCAACAAAAGCTATGATCTTTCTGATGGGTTTTTTGAATTTGATCCAACTACACACAGCAAAGAAAGAATGAAAGACAAAGAGAATGGCGCACAGAGAGAGAGAGAGAGAGAGAGAGAGAGAGAGAGAGAGAGAAGAGAGAGGGAGCAAAACGATGTGTGTGTGTGTGTGTGTGTGTGTGTGTTATTTAATTTTATTTTATTTTTTTGGTAGTGTGGGGCTTTTTGGTTTTTTCAATTTTTTTAATTTTTACTTTTTTCTATTTGCATATGGTGGTGCAACTAGTTACAGTCTTGCATGTGTTAAACTTGTAGACTCTGTCACCACCATGAAATTTTTTTAGTATATTTTCATGGGCCATGTGGATCTTAAATCTTTTACATAATTGTATATTTGTATATGCATAGTTTTAAGTTATTTACAATGTTGAACTCTATGCTATGCAAAATGCATATTTTTGATTGAGCCATTTTAACTTTTGAATTTGTTTAACTTTTAATTCTTTAAAAATGCATTATGCTTGTCCTAATCTATAATTAATTATAATTAAAATTGCTGTTTTATTAATATTTTTGTGATAAATTTGTGTGATTTAATGTTTTTTTTTTATGTTGTTATATGCACTTTATACTCAAAAAAATAAATAAATGCATGGAACAAAAAAAAAAGCCGGCGGAGTTTATAAACTATTATTTTACAGTAATTTTTTTAATTGTAAAATCATGATATGGCTACCATGCTAGCTTTTTAAAAAATTAATTAAATAAATGGTTTTACTGGAAAAAAAATTGGCTTTGAGATTTTGAAACATTGGTTTTTTTTGTTTTTTTTTCGTGGGTATATTTAGACGAATATTGGATAGAATACAATGGTAATATTGATCTAATTGGTAAGTGCATATGACAATCAAAATCCAAATTGAATAAGTATACATTGCATATAACAAGTAAAAAAGGGAATAATTTTTTTATTTCAAAAAAATAAAAAAGGGAATAATTTTTGTATGCTTTTATAATTAATTTTTATTTTGCTGGACTTTTATAAATTAGTTGAATATATATATATATATATATATAATATATTTGGTTTGACGAATATACCCCATTTTCTTATTGACTTGACCTTTAGTACCTATTTTCATATGATCAAAAGGAAAAAAAAAATACATCTTTTCATAATCAGCGATATACACATATATGCCAAATAAATGACTCCATCAAATAATGTGACAAAAACAAGATATGAAGAACTTCACATGCTATTTTCTTTTCTTTATGTTTTTTGTTTTTGTAAGATTCAAAGCAAAGTTATGCTTCCATTTATTCTATTTTTCCAAAATCCATTAATCAACTCTAGACACATCCAATTCATTTGTAAATTTAAATAAATAAATAAATAACTCACAACACTTTTTTACTTGGCTCTCTCTCTCTCTCTCTCTCTCTCTCTCTCTCTCTCTCTTTGTTTTTTGGGTAAAAACTTAGCTTTCTCTTTTGATATTGTTATTACTTTTATACGTGGATTGCCCTTAACTTTTAGAATAATAAATGTTACTTGAACCAAAGTTCTTGCTTTCCTAAAAGTATTAAAAAAAAAAAAGAAAAAAGAAAAAAAGGTGGAGTGGTGGAAGTGAGATTCCAAATTAATAAATATATTCTTATATTTAAAACCACATATGCAAAACTAATTTTTCAAACCTCATGTGTAATTCTGAATTTATTCGAAAAGATGGTGCATGTTGTTGCTGTATTATTTTCATTGTAGTTTCCAAACCTTTTTAGTGTATATGACTTAATGTCCGACTCTTTTAATGTTGTAACTTCTTAATATAAACGACAATTAAACATGATGATATTCAATCTGTCTTTCATCTTCATTCCCATATTCAAATTTTTCTTTGTTTCTGTCTCATCCACCGTTTCAAAAATAATGATAGAGAGCACAAAAAAATTTGCAAATAAAATAATGACTACTACATTCTTTTAATTAAAAATAAATAAATACCAAAATTCAAATATAAATAGACTTACAATTACATGAATGCATGTACATAAATAAATATCTGGGTGTATAATCCCTTATCTACATATGAATCCGGGACATCATTTTCTCCATCCTTCATATTCAAACTTGTTTTTCTTTTTGTTTTTTATTTTTCTTTAACTTTTTTTTTTTTTTAAGAAAGAAGATATTGTGTATCCAAACATATGAAATATGTTAAAACTTTAAATAATTAATTTTGGTGCTCTAAATTTGAGTCAAAATTTTGTTGATTTTGTTATGTACATCAATGATGTAAGAAAAACAACATTCATTACACACTAATTTCTCAATTAAGCTAGTTGCTCAAAAATACAATCATACTTGACACCAAGTCATAAGATAATATAGAAAATGAGAAAACTAATGTGTCAAAACACTCACTTGTTATAATAAAAATCAATATCTTCCTTTGTCCCACTAGGCAGTGATACTTTTGAAATAATTTGCAAAGTAAAAAAACAAACGAATATATAAAATTCAATTGACTGTCTAAAATTCAGAATATAGAAGATAATTTTTAATATTTATCATTATATAATGAGAAGATTGAAGTTTTTATATTATAAATTGAAAGATAAATATTAAATTTGTACATTTTTCCATTTTGAGACAAAAAGTTGTTTGGGGGGTATAACTAACTGTGTTTGGAAGCAAATCTCTGGTCCAATACCATTGGATTCTTGGCATCCTTAATCTCCAAAACAATGGTCCCATTCCCATCCATCCCTGTAACCCAAATCTCTTGGATTCCATGGACAATAACAGCAAAATTAAAATAAAAAATGACTTAACTTTCCAAATTTAAAAATGTAAGCTTGCTCCTTAAACAAAGCTAATTAATTTATTCATTGTAAAACATTTTTTTTTTGGCACAATTATAATTAAATTTAATAATTATAATTTTGTGTTTCATTTTTTTTAAAATAGGAAAAAGGTAAATCATTAGTGATTATGGGGAAATAAATATAAAAAAGGAGTAATCATAGAGAATGATAAAAAATCTTACTTATATATATTATATTATATATATATATATATTATTTTGTAAAAAGAGAAGTTTTGTAAACCAAAAAAGACCAAGCAAAAAAGGTTGTGACAAATCAAGAATTAGCTTTTCAGGCACTCTCCTGATTCACAATGTCAACAAATGGAGTGAAAAACATCAAAGGGGGCCAACACAGCTATCTACAGACTTCATTCTTGAGCCCCCAGATTCCATACAAAAAGTGAGCCAACTTATTGACTCTCAACAAATCTCAGACAAATTAAAAATCATGACAAAAAGTTTAGAACAAACATTCAGGATTTTCTTCACCAAAACCCCTTGGCAAGCCTAAATGAATGGAAAATTTGGTAAAAAACATTAAATTTGTTGTTACATACACATAAAAAAACCGATGTTTTTCTTTAAAATGTTGGTTTTGATGCGGATCCATATGCAAATGGACTGTATCATAGAACTACCATATATATATATATATATATATATATATATAGTTTATATATATGTGTGGGTTATTGTTGATTTGGCTTGATTTGGCCACTATTTTTTTTTTTTTTTAATATGGGTTATTGTTGATTTGGTCTAAACATTCACCACACCCATGTCATCAATGCCAAACAGGTCTCCGCTCTCTCTGCTCCACATGTATATACATATACATATACATATGAAAGTGAATTTCAAATGATTTATTTTATTTTATAAAATTAAAGTACACATGATCATTTAATTATTATCATAAGTAGGGATTAGAATTTAAAATTTAAAAAATAATCAATGTAGATTTAATAACATATTCAAATATATTTATTTAAAAAAAAGTAAATTATATATATATATATTATATTATATTATATTATATTAGTCCTCATATATAATAGATATGCTATAAATAAATAAAATGGTTCCTTAGTGGATAATTAAATATTTATCTTTAGGCTTGGTTGCTTGTATAGACAATTGAAGAATAATATGGATACTAGTTGTAGAATTATGACACATATTTGCTATTAAAAAATTTTATACTTGACATATAGTTTTATATTCCATTCATAGAACTGTGGTTATTATTATTCTTAATTTTTTTTGGTTGAGATCAAATAATACTTTTATGCAACTGTGTTTTTTTGTTTTCTTTTTTTTTGGGGTGCTTCTAGAAAAATATGGATAATGATGATAGAATTATAACATATATTTCCTATTAAAAGATTTTGTACTTATATATGTAGATTTATATTTCATTTAATTGTGTTTTTTTTTTTTTTTTTTTTTTTTTTTGGTTGAGATCAATGAATGCTATACTGCACAATTGTAAGGTATGGTTTAAATTAGGAAAATTTGTAGTAGGATCAAGCGCCGATGCAATTACTAAATCAATGTTGTTACCGATCTTAATTGGTACCTCTTGAAGTACACATTAAGATCCTACCTTTTCAGCGCTCATGTTTTATCTCCACTGCGGTTCAGTGCTAATGTTGGTTTTTCTAATAGGCCAGAACTTGAAACAAATATTAGGTGTTCTTTGACCTTTAGCATATGGGGATAACAAGACTAAGTAAACTCTGTTTGGTTTTGGTTTTTTGCATAAACTTTTCAGGCAGGTTGAGATCGAAAAGAGCCATGCCAAGATTTCAACCAGAGTAACAGTAACTGAAGGTATGGTTGATGATTTCCTTGCTTTTAAGCATTTAATGTTTTGTAATTGTTACCTTAGAGCATCTCTAAAAAGCTTTTTAAAAATAAAAAACATCTTTCATATAATAAAGAATATTTTTAAACATAAAAAATAAAACTTTTAAAACTTTTTCAATAATATTTTTTATATCACATTTTTTATTTTTATTTTATCATCGAACATTTATTGTTATGTATATTTTTTTTCTTTTTCTTTTTTATTTTTCAACAATAAATAATAATTAAAACATATTCATATAATATAGTGGTTTTGAAATTTAATAAGCATTAAATAATATTAATATCATATTGCATATAAAGAGTGTGTATTTGAGAGCCATGGAAAGCCAAATCCACTCTGTTTTATAAAAAATCAAAATACAGAGTAGATCGAAGATTATTTTAGAGATTGACTCTTTAAAATAAAGAATTTATATTGTATAAAAAATTCATTGGAGATGCTCTTATATTGATTATATTATATGAATATGATATGTATATATACAAACGAAGAAAGGAGTTTTGTCAATTTCAAGTTGCAAATAGACACCCATAATTGCTAAATCTAACAAAATCTTGGAAGATGTTTCTGGTTGCAAGATCTAGGATGCATGCCCCATAACCCAAAAAAAAAAAAAAAAGATCGAAATCTTGTTGGATGTACAAAGATGCTCCACCAATCTGGGGCACCATTCGTTCCATTTCTTCCACATTTCAGGATTACTTTAAAGTAATATTTTCTAAATTTATTAGCAACACAATAAACAAAAGGATCGTCGCATCAGCTCAAAGTTACTACTTATACTAGATTACCACATGAACTATGATCATATTATACTTGATATTGCTCTTTCAATGAAAGCACTTCTCTCAAAACTAAGCAAAAAGTGATGCGATCATATTATACTTGATATTGCTCTTTCAATGAAAGCACTTCTCTCAAAACTAAGCAAAAAGTGATGCGATCCACACTAATCCTAATGCTAAAATGCAGTACATTACAAACCTTGAGGAGTGTTCCTCGCTAGTATCTTCAATACGCCGAGATGTTTCAGACACAGTTGTAGAGCACTTGTCCCTCTCCTCACCGCTGGCATTACCAGTAATTACCTCAGAACTAACACTAAAGCTTCCAAAGCTCAACTTGGTCCTTTCAGATTCAGGGACATGGATGTGGTTTGGTAAAATAACATGTTGACGTTGTGGAAGGTGTAATTCCTCCAGCTTCTTCTGCAGTTTTGCTTCTTCTGAATCAAGGACAGTTGAGACTGGTTGTGACAGGGTAGTAGCATCAGCAGCAGCAGTTGGAATCTCAGATGCACCAGCTGTTCCAGGACCTTGTGGGGCAGAACTTGTAGGCTTTGATTTCCACTCCTTATTAGAACCAACTGTTGAAGACATAAATTACAAATATTTTACATAAAATCAATAAGCAAGTCATCAACCTAACATGGTAACCAATTACTGAGTAAAACACAAACGGATAGCTTCTAAACATACTTTTCTCAGCTTCGTTGTCATTGTATTTAATCTCATTATCTATTATACCCTGTTCAGGAAACCGAACTTCTCCATATAGGTTGATCATTAACATAACTTTTTGAATTCTTATTTTGTAGCGGAAGCAAGAAACAAGGAAAGAAATCAAATATATATATTTCCAACCACAAGCATACATTGCTAAAATGCAATGAAGCAAGAAAAGAAAATCAACTAAGAAATTGGGGCATAACAAGAAAGATAAAACTTTATTATTTAATGGACAAGTCATGTCTAACTTTCAGAAGAATGGCACTTAATTGAATGGCACTTAATTGTCATAATCACAACCGAGTTTGAAACTTCCCAATGTAGACATGTCCTTCATTTTATCAAAAATCATCACCAACGGAACAAATAATATGCAATTATAGGACCAATACCTGAATGCTTTAAACAGATATGAAATAACTTCAGTATCCATTGAGATCTAAAAGATAATGAATAAGTACATCATGACAAGTCCAGCAGACCTCTTAATGTTTCCTGCAAACCCCTCCCATGCTACAAAAATAATGAAATAAAAGATGAGATGTAATCAGCCAAAGTACCATCATTTTGACCGCAAATTATTTGTTGTGGCCAGCTGCTGTAATTTGATGATGGCAGACTAACTGAAAAACCACCATGAGTTGATATAGAAAAAGAGTATGACAACTCAGTGTGTTGAGATTTCCCAACTCCCTGGAAACTGTTTGGCATCATTCCTTGTGCAGACGAGCTACCAATCTCAGTAGCTGTTATATTAGTCATTGACAAAAGCAATCCTCATTTTATCAACGTCACCACATTTTTGACATAAAATGTAATATTTAAGAGGCTGAACAGAAGATAATTTGTTCTCAATATGGATGGTTGCATTTAGCTTACCGGGGAGACAATGGCTCCCTACTTCACGTTCAAGGCCTAGTGCAGCTGGAACTTGAGAATCATTAGATGGCTCCAGGACAGGATCTGAAGATGAGAAACAGACCGCTAGTGAAGACGTTGGTGTTGGTGCAGGCTGCTCCCACGAGTCCTCAGTTCCAACGGCAATTGGGTTCTTATTTGCATAACCAGGATTGAGTTTACTGCTTGAAATATCTTTGCCAGCATATGACAAACTTATCTCAGGATCACCACTTCCTGCTAATATATTGGAGGCATGCACAGTACTAGTGCTTCCAGAAGCTATATTGGTAGGACCATTGGCAATGACAGGTGCAGACCTGCAAAAAAAATTAATCATGTAACTTGTACCAACTGTCATCCTACAGGATATAAAAGACTCAAAAGGAAAAAGAGCAATTGATTTAAAAAATGTAGTCACCTTGTAACAGAACTTCTTTCTTTATTCTTATTCTCATAAGAGGTTGGCAAAGAAGCAAGATCCTTCTCTGCACCTTGATTGAGTCCATTCTCCTTTCCAGGACCTGAACTCCTGCCCCTACCACCATCTGACAAGAGGAAATGCTGAAGAAAATTAAACTGCCTACCATTATGACTGACCCAATTACAAAATATAGTTCATCATGCTAGTATTTTCAAATAATTAAACTTCAGAAGTTACATAAAGAACAGAGATAGTAGTAATTGTCATACAACCCCATAGAGGCCATAAGTTCCCCCACCACCGCAACCCGAACGCAAAAATAGTAGGAATAATGCCACTTGAGATAGCAGAAACTTGTTATAATTTTGTTATACTTGACAAAAACCAGACTAATAAGTCAGAGCAAAATTATGCATGGAGATGGCAAAAAACACAGTTAAAAGCAACACAATCAAATCAAAAACTTTCAATGGATGGAAAAGGAAAAGAACCACAGCAACAATAACCACAAAATAAGTTGTGTGTGAACTTTGTTGTGTACCATGAGATGTAAAGTGCGGTGACAAGGCCACCCTACCACCCCTACCCCCCCGTCCCTGCGTTCCAGATCTCCATCGCACCTCTCCAGGCTGTTTGTTGCTCAGATTCTGCAAGCATTTACAAGAAAAAAAAAATGAGAACTCAAATAAACAAAAATAATAATGATAAGTATTAAAAAAAAAGAAAAAAAAAGAAAAAAAGAAAAAAAAGAAAGCAGATAAACGAAATGAAATGAAAATAACAATATTTGATTTAACTAAGTCTACATAAATAAAAAGTTGTGTGATCGAAGTATATTGACCTTTTTTTTCATTTTTATAGGAAGCTTTGTATTAATTATAAAATCAGGCAACATAGCAACAACAACATGCTACACCAATCTAGCAAAACAAAACCCCATAAAAGGCACCTTTGCAGGGCAATGTATAACATCTTAAGAATAATGCATATGAAGTGAAAATACATATGCTAATCTTCAATTTATGATCTTACCTTTTTTCTCCTTACATGTTTCCTTTTGACCCCATGGAATGTTTCTGTAAAACAACACATGAAATCCCATCTTGGTTAAATATTTGATAGTGGATTCTGTAGAAGATTCATAGAATATTCTATTTCTCATAATATTTTAAAAATCAGCATTTTCACAACAACGGATAAACACAGATGCTTTATAACATGGAGAGGCTGTTAAATCTTGCACAAACAAATAACAGAAGACGTATAACTGCAACAGAAAGCTTTGCTAAGTTACAGTATGGAACTTAATGCTTAAACCACTTTGAAAATCCAATAGCAACATAAATATTAGTTTGTAATAATTCTGAGACAAACTTGTAATAACATAAAGCAGGAAACCACGCATCAGAACAGGATTTTCAATGATATGCTTGAAACAACAATCAAAGAAGTTGTATTAACCAACTTTCAACATAAACCCTTATCCCTTTCACATGTGCCCTAACTATAATCAAGCTCCTCTCAACACTAAAAGTGGTATAGAAAATCTTGGAAGCCAAAGATTGAAAGCTACTGGCGGAGGGCCCCCCGCCCCCATTTTAAATTTTTTTTTTTTAGAGTAGTTATATTCACACTACAAATTTTGATACATATACTACATTTTTAATTATTTTTAAATATTTTCAAAATATCATTTATTAAAAAGTCATAAATACTGTCAAGTATATAAATTGAATGAGAATAAATTGTTACCTACACTACAATAGAGTTTTAAAAAGAATTAATAATAAATCCTAAAAATGGACAGACAATGGAATTTAACGATCAAGATGAAAAAATTCGGCAAAACTAATTGGCAAATCATTCATTTCAATCCTAAAATTATAAGTATTCAGCTTTCCTTATTTATTTGCTTTCTCCGTTTTTTATTTTTGTTTAATTTCTATTTTATTTGTTATTTCAACCAATTATTTTTGTTGTATATATTCTAAAGTTGTTCAATATATGTACCTCAAACGGTTTGATCATGTCTGGATTTTGTATGCCAGAGAAAATAATTATTTGAATGGTTTATAAAGTCTTTCGCTATACATAGTTTGGACAAATTGAACATATCTTGGTTATGAATACTGTACTATTCTAGTCGTGTTCGGATTATATAATTAAGAAGAAAACTCAAAGATACATGAATTGTCTATTATATGTAATCCAAACAAATTGTATCTATTCGAATTACATATGTCAAACTACATAATTATATCTAGGTTATGTAATCTGGATGGAATGAAACCGTTTGATCTATATAACAAGGATGAATTGTACAATCCGGGTTACATATATCAAACTATACAGTTATACGAGAGTTATATAATTCAAACATAAATATATTTGTCCAGATTATTTATACCAGACTAAAATAAAAAAAAATAAAAAAATTTGAAAAAAAAGAAAAAGAAAGAAATATGTTTTGTAAATGAACTAATTCAAAAGGGATTGTTAATGGCTCGACGAACCATTTTTGTTTGCATAACAAATGACTGACCTCTCAAACAAAAAAACGAAAAAGCCAAAACCATAAATGTCATCATAATCGGATGTGAAAAAATGCTTTTTAGCTGATTAACAAACGGTTTAAAAACAAAAATATCATTTGTTACTAAATGATAATTTAAATATTTATTATTAAAAATTTTATTTTTAAAACTTTTAAATATAAAATAATAAAATTAAATATTTTAATTAAAATTCATCGGATAATTCTCATCAATAACGATAAATAGTAAAACTTATTTTAAAAACCACTAGTCCTAAATTTATGTTCTTTTCTTACCTCAGGCATCTGAACAATGCAATACGGGCCTGTTAAGTTCTTTTTTTATTTTTTACTTTTTATTTTTTCACTTTGACACGAGAGAGCAATGAATATAAAATCATACAAATGAACCCGAGCTAAAGCAGTAAGATTAGAGTAAACTGAAAACCCCTTCTTAGAGGTAATTTCAAGTCATGTCAGATCACATGAAGTTCAGTATAGCAAAAGCACTCTGAAACACCCGAGGATGATTCCTGAAAACCTACTAAGTCTCAGCTGCCGAAGAATGATGCCAACGGCAAGGTTTCACTAACGTAAAGATGGCATCAGAAAGAAAATTTATGGGAAAAAAAAAAAAAAAAAGTATGAATACAGTGAAGACCAATCATAGCAAACCAAAACCGCTAAACTGAAATTTCCACCTCATATAAAAACAAAACCGAAACGAAAATAAAATCAAAACCCATAATAAAACAAACCCAAAAAAAGGGACCCAAAAACATCAAATCCGAGACATGGGTCACAGAGAAACATTTAAAACACGATCAGGATCAAACCACCACCCATAAAGTAGAAGAAGAACAAAAACCAGAGGAAAGCAATATACCCTGTAAGAGAAGCTTCTGGGCTGTCTCGTTGGGATCCATGGAACATTCTTTTAGCAATGCATAGATTTTCTCTTCACTATGATTTCCTGTGATCTCCTTAATGGCCTGGATCGTTTTTCTCACACTGTTTGGGATTGAAACACTAAACCCACTAGTACTCATCCTTGCAGCACACGAAACGACCAGACAAACTATGCCACGAAAATGGAAGAGGAAAAACAGAGACAGGGATGGTGAATATGTTTTTGAAGGTGGGGTTTGAGGGATTGGGTCCTAGATTACTACTAAACACACATATACTACCAACAAATTCAACCCAAGCTATGATCTTTCTGATGAGTTTTTTGAATTTGATCCAACTACACAGCTAAGAAAGGAAGAGAAAGAGGGAGAGAGAGAGAGACAGATGCCATTTTCCTAGATTACTACTGCTAAGCAAAGTATCCAATTCATTTGTCTATTTAAAAGAAAAGCCTCAAAACACTTTTTTTTACTAGCTTTATCTCACTCTCTCTCTTTCCTTGGCCTCAAAGCTACTTTAAGTCTTGAACCATGGTTGTTGCTTTCCTAAAAGTTTAGATAAATAAACAAGTGGAAGCGAGATTCTATATAAAATAGTGTAAATTTCATTTACACTTTTATTTTTTTATTTTTTTTATTTTGTCATTATTTTATTTGGCTTCCATGTTTTAAAATCATAATTAACTATTCTTCAGTTTATATGTATATGCATATATATATATATATATATATATATTAAATTAAATTTATTTATGAATTTTTACCCGTTAACTAGCACAAAAAATTTAAAAAAATTATTTTATAATTAAATAACATTATAAAAATACAATTTTAATATTTAATTGTTAAAATTAATTGATAAAACTGATAAAAATTGATAGATTAGTCTCTTTTAATAATTTAAATAAAACTTAAAAAAATAGTATGTTTTACAAATATCAAATTTAAATAAAATAATAACAAATTTTAAAAGTTGTATAAATAAAATTTTTCCCATAAAATAATAACAAAATTAAAATATCATGTAAACAATTTTTTCCAAAAAATAATTCTTTAATGGTATGTTTAGACAGTGATAAAATTAGTGGAAATCTAATTTTTTTAAAAAAATGATTATTTTTTTTGTTTAGATATTTATCGTGAGATGAAAAAATATAGGCTTAGGTAATTATATTCACACCAATGTAGGAAAATATGTGAGAAAGTTGTTTCCATATATAAAAGTGTCATTTTAAAAATGCCAAAAAAATAATTTTAATTTTTTTAAATAAATATTTACCTTTAATTTATTATATAAGATTAAATTTAATTACTTACAAATTTTAATTTTTCTATTACTCACCAAACATATCAAAAAAAATTAATTTTTAAAAAATTAAATCTTGAAAATCATTTTTTTTTTTTTTCAATTTTAATACTTCCCGAAACTTTAGTGGGAGTGTAAAACCACGATAGGGTTATTGCCACCGGAGAAACATCCATGCCACTACTCTCTTTTTATCTTTTTTATGAACTACCCTATTTACCCTTTTCCATCTTTTATGGACTGTCAATAAAATTCGAGATGGTTCTTTTGATTTCCCGTACTAGCTGCCTTTTTTCAACTTTTATGCTTTTTTGCAAAGTTTTATTTAGCAAGTTTAATATATTTATACTTACCTCAAAAAAAAGAAAAAAAAGTTTAATATGTTTATTTGCTACTAAATTTCATTTATGTATTTGTTAGGCTTTACCTTGAGTTATTGAAATTTACGAAGATAGATTTTAAAGTTCTATTTGTTATTACTATACATAAATTGATTTTATCAAAAATAATAATAATAAATGCGTAAATTGGCTTTGTAATATTTCTTAAATATATAAAATATTTTCTCTAATATTTTATTCATATTATTTTGCAAGTGATGAAGACAAATATTTTTATTATGCTTATTATCTTTTTATTTAAACAATACTTTTCTTATGTTGGAAATCCTCTTTTATCTTTTCATTTTAATATTTCCATATGCTTTTTTTCCCCTTCATATGTGATAATGTCTCTTTCAAATGTTGGAATGAAAAATATTACTAAATGCTTTTATATATAAAACTATAATCCCCGTTGTTTAGTTTTTTTGATTGATTAATTGAAGATTAGTTTTTGCTATATTGTGGATTAATGTTTGTAACTAAATTGTGTTGGAATACTTTTTATCATTTACTGTTGTATTGTCCATTAGTATAATGATTTTTTTTTTGGCTATATTATCCATTAATTCTAATTAAAATGAAGAGCTTATTAATAAGTGAGTTTTATTTAAAATAAAAATATATATTTTTTAAATAAAAATGGCTTTTTTTGGGGCAAAAACAAAAGAAGACCGTCAGTTGTATGTCATCAGTTTAGTTCCACAAATCAATTGAATAAAAATAAAAATTGAAAAAGGGTAAAGTTGGCAATTGATATAAAAAAACAAAAAAACAAAGGCATTAAAAGCCCATGGTATTATTTCTGATTAAGTTTTCCAACATTCCCATTGTATATGAATTGATGTCTCACTTTAATGTTGTAACTATTCGATTTATGTTTTTATAATAAACTAATTCATTGATTAGCAACCTTAATTAATAATAATAACATCTTTAAACCAACTTAATAAATGATAAAATTTATTTAATGTGTCATTTAAATATAAGGAGGAGCTCAACCTTTAGCTTATAAATATACTCTAACCTCCAACAATATTAACACTTATATAATATTTTTAAATTTATAATCTCTGAAAGAAAAAAAATAAAAATCAATAGAAGAATAAATGATGATTATTTTTTAATTAAATGCATCCATACACAAATTTATCACACAAAAAATAATTTAAAAGGTTATGTGGATTCGAAAATATATTTTATACATTATTAACAAATAAATAAATAATAGAAGATAAAAATACATCTATCACATGTTTTATTTAATTCTTCCATTCGGACTTTCACTAAACGATTTCTACAGCAACCTCTTAATGGAAATGACAACTAAACATGATAAAATTCAATCTGTCTTTTATCCCCATTTTCACATTCAATTTTTTTTTTCTTTTTTTTTTTCTTATCTGCCATTTCAAAAATAATGACAAAGTGTATAAAAAATTCACAAATAAATTAATGAGTAACTTGTTTTATATTATCTAAATTATTTGTTCTTTCGAAATAAAAGTTGTATTTATATAAGCTACTGCATTCTTTTAATATAACAATACAAATACAATTTATTACCCAAAAAAAAAATAAAAAATACAAACTTAATTGGATGTACGATTACATTGCATGTACATAAATATTTTGGCAGTATAGTCATTTATCTGCTCATGGCTCTGGGATATTGATTTCTAAAATATCAATTGTTATAATAAAAATAAAAATCAATATATGTACCACCACTAGGCAGTTGTACTTTGTAAATAACTTGCTAAGTAAAAAAGTAAAAGAAATAAAAGGATCAAAGTTTTTGTACATTGATAGTATGGATGCACATATGGGCCTAGCATATATCACATATAATACTTTAATTAATTGTATTCATAAAAAAAATTAGATACTTCAATTAACTGTTTAAAATTCAAATGATAAATGACAATTTTAGTATTTATTATTGGTTTCTACTATTAGGTGTTTTTTTTATTTATGAAATATAAAATAAATTGGAATGTATTAGAATAAAGAATCGAATTGAATTAAATGAAGAATGAAATTGAAATGGGATTCCATTGTTTACTTGAACAATGGAATTAGCAATTGAATTAATAGTTATTTTAACAAAATTACTCTTATGTTTAAGTGTTAACCATGTTTCAATAAAAGCTAGTCCATTAAATAAAGTTGACTAACTTGATAATTGATTTATATTTTCGATTAAGAAATTGAAAAATATTAGCTACTTAGCTTTTTAAAGTTGTAATTTATTACCAACTTAACCAACATCTTATCCTTAGATGAAAATTTTCTTTAAATTTTAATAAAGTAACTATTTTTTTTCTTTTTCATTAAGTAACATTTTTTTTTTCAGTTTTTTTTTTTTTAAGAATTTAAAAAAGTTACTACTATGTGAATAAATTTTGATGTATTAAGTATTTTACATATATCTATTCTATAAAAATAAGCGAATGATAAAAAATTATTATTTTTCTGTATAATGTATTTTAAAAATTCTGTGGAAAAATTAATGTGGACGGTGTATTAAGTATTTTAAACATACAAAGGCGTGTAATAATAAATAAAAAAAAATTAAAAAAAATTTTATTGTATCCAAAATATTTTTAATTTTCCAGTACATAAATATTATTATTTTTCAAAATATATATATATATATATATATATCATTATTATTCTTTATCAGAGTTAACTTATAAAACAAATATGAGTGGGAAAAGGAAAATAAAATTGCGTAGGTATAAATATACTGCTTTCGATACGACATTGCAATATGATATTCAATTTGCACTCGTCGCTTCCCAAAGCTAAAACCTAGCATCCGATCAGATCAATTTGTAACCTAATCCTTACAATTACTGAAGAAAGCAAAGGTTTTGGGTCTGAAAGCCAATACGCCTCGGACCAAAACCACCATGGCTTCGAAGAAAGTTGACCGCAACCCCCTCAGCGGCGATGGTGCTTGCCCTGGGTTCGTTCTCTTTTCTCTCTCTTTTCTTAAAAGGTATAGTCTTTCTCGGAAGAAAAAAGACTTATTTATTTAAATGTTTTTTTTTGGGTTTTGGTTTTGTTACAGAAAGATCTTCATTGGAGGCTTGGCAAAAGAAACTAATTTAGGTGAGATTGCGTTGTGAAATCTTTTTTTCTTTGTGTATTCTGTGATCAATTTAATGGGTATTCTTCGATTCGGTGCTAGGGTTTTTTTTTTTTTTTTTTAAATAATTTTTTTGGAGCCTATTGTCTCTTAATTTGGGTGGTAATTTATAGGGTTATTGTTTGATTGATTTAACAGAGACATTCGTCAAGTATTTTGAAAAGTACGGGGAGATAACAGACTCTGTGATCATGAAAGATCGGCATACGGGTCGACCCAGGGGATTCGGGTTCATCACCTATGCGGATCCTTCTGTTGTCGACCAGGTTATTCAAGAGACCCATGTCATCAATGGCAAACAGGTCACCACCCTCTTCTCTCTTTCTTTTATATATATATACATATATATATATTTTCGTATGCAAGATGAAAAAGGTTCCTTAGTAGATATTTAAAGATTCATCTTTAGGCTATTGATAATAACTATACAATTATAACATATGTTTGCTATTCAAAGGTTTTATACTTGACATATTGTTTTTTTTTTTTTTAATTTATTTCATTTAATTGTGGTTAGCATTTTTATTTTTTTTGGGTTGAGATCTATAAATACCATAGCACAATTGTAAGGTATGTTTGAAGTAGGAGAATTTTCCAGTAGGATCAAGCTTGGATAAAATTACTAAATTAATGTTGTTACTGGTGTTAATTGGTGCCTCTTGCTCCTATCCCACACTAATAAGGGAAGTTTTTGGTTTAGCCCATGTGAGAGTGTCTAGGGCAACGCTACTGCTTTCTTTTTTATAGAGTACAATTAGCTGTTCTACTTTTTCAGTGCTTATGTTTTTCCTCCACTATGTTCTAATGCTGTTTTTCTGATATGCTGGAACTTAAAACAAATATTAGTTGCTCTTTTACCTTTAGCTCAAGGGGATAAAAACTAAACTGTGTTTGATTTTGGTTTGTGTATCAACTTTTCATGCAGGTTGAGATCAAAAGAACCATTCCAAAAGGTGCTTCACAAGCTAATGACTTCAAAACGAAGAAAATTTTTGTTGGAGGGATTTCAACCACAGTAACTGAAGGTATGGTTAATGATTTATTCTCTTTTAATGTTTTGTAATTGCTGTCAAATTGATTTTGTTGTGTGAAACTGATAATTTTTTCCCCATCTCTTATTCGTTCTTTGGACATCTAGATGAGTTCAAGAGTTTCTTCTCAAAGTATGGAAAGGTGGTAGAACATGAGATCATACGTGATCATGCAACCAAACGATCTCGAGGCTTTGGATTTATTGTATTTGACAGTGAAAAAGTAGTTGATAGTTTGCTCGCAAATGGGAATATGGTTGATATGGCTGGTAGTCAGGTAAGCTTTGTCCAATGGTTCGGCATGAAAATCAATGTGCATGGAAATGATTCTTTCCTGTATGGAGAAGCAAATCAAAGTTTAAAATGTGCTCACAATCGAAATAACATTATAGCTATCTTTGTTCTCTGTCTTAATTTTTTCCCAATTTGTCAACTTCTTTATCGTTTGTTATTATAATTATCTGATCTCCTATCTAAGTGGAGTTCATTACAAATTTTTTTCCCCAGATCCACAAGACAGGTTTTCCAAAACAACTTGCTGATAAAAAAGCTAGGTTAACTAACTTCTTTGTTGTAGGTTGAGATCAAGAAAGCTGAACCAAAGAAGGCCTCAAACCCAGCACCTGTTCCTGCATACGGTAGTGACTCTAGGGTACGTCCATACAATGATAGTTTCGGTGGTTATGGAGACTCCTATAGTGGTTTTGGCAGTGGCGCTTTTGGCCCTGCACCGTATAGGTCACTTGGAGGTTTTGGCAGTAGGCTTGATTATGGTGTTTATGGTAATGATAATGATTTTGGAGGTGGTTTTGGAGGTTTTGGTAGTGGTGGTGGTTTTTCTGGTTATCGAGGAGAATCATCATTTGGCTATTCTAGTCGCTTTGGTTCCTATGGGGGAGGGCTTGGTGGGGGTTATGGTGGCAGTGGCTTAGGCACATATGGGCGTGGAAGTGGGGGCTATGGAAGTTATGTTGGTTCGGGCTCTGGCGGTGATTATGATTCTGGCCCTGGTCCTAGTTATGGTGGGCCAAGCATGTATGGTGGTAGAACAGGTTACGGTGGCAGTAGTCGCTACCATCCTTATGCAAGGTAGATATTAAGCTGTCCTATAGAAGTTGCATGCAGGTTTCCCAATCATCAGGTCTATTATCTTGCCTAGTTCCACTGACACTAGGCACTCCTGCAAGTGGGCACAATCTAGAAGATCAGATGAACCATTAGTTTGCCTGGATTCACTCTACGTGTTAGATAATCGAAGTTAGATCAAGCATCAACTTAGAGCTTTTGGTCATCTGTTTGACATGCAGTTCTAGATAGCCTTCTATATTTTGTTTCATATTAGTGCTTGTCATTTATTGAAGTTAGATACTTGAATTGTTATATTATTAAGTTAGATGCTTAAATAGTTTAGATTCTGTTTAGATTGTAAGTGGCATATTACTTTTGTTTATACCATTTTAATATAGCACACTTCAGGATTACAGTTGAGATGGTTTAGTTTTATACTTCTCTTAACATATAGCTACACACGTAGTAAAAACTATTCAGCTGGTTTTTAGAAGGGCTCAGACAATTAGAGATTGGTGTCGGTTAAATATATTTCATTCTCAGCAAGGACAAGTTCGCGTTTCAGATTTTACGTTGGAACTTGAATTGCAGGGTTTGTAGTTCAAGATGCTTTTCAGTGTTGCTAACTACTCCACTAAGTTTGCTCGGTTTGGTTATAAAGAATTCATAATAATATAGACAATGCTATATGCCATAAATAAAAAAGGAAAAAAAAAAAAAAAAAAAAGATTGCGTTTCAAAACACCCTTTTGTTTAGGAGTAATTCGTCTTTGAATTATTTCTTTTTCACAGATTGAATCGTGTTAAAATAACATGCATATTTTCTTTCAGTAACAATTCTTTAGTTTATCATAGATATGTTGTGTTTCTGGTTATGGGTGTTATAAATACACTCATTGCTGATTAGTGCATCCCCCACCCCTTCTGGGTTTTGCGTGGAGCATGGAAGATGATCTAATCAGACGAACAATACAATTATATTGATTTCTTTTATTTATTTATTTTATGTGTATAAATTGGTTGTTCTGGTTTCTTTCTTATGAGAAACATTGTTGTAACCCCATTGCACCTGAAATTGTAATTGTAATGATTTTTATTTTCACTTGGAATGCCACCTAGCGATGGAACAAAAAAAAAAAAAAACATGAAAGGATATCGTACATATTTTAAAGCCCACTTTTAAGTCAAGTTTTAGTCAAACTTATAACCGCGACTAAGCCCTTTTCTTGTGGGTAAAAAGAGAAGAAAATAAAAGAAAAAAAGAAAAGAAAATTGAGAAAGAAAACTAGGGTCAGATTTTGTATGGCATAAGAGAACCTTGTATAATTATATTGTGTCTATCAGTTAATTGAGCAAGGTATCATGTAAAACGATGATATAAAATGGAAATTATTGGAAATGTCAAAAAGCATTGCTCCATATCCAAGTTTCTAGGAAAGAATATGCTTGAAGAGAAGAGTCTGCTTAGATCAATTCCAATAATAAAAAAAATAAATAATAAAAAATAGAATAATCCAAAAAAATTTTGGTAATAAATTTTGATCCTTATCATGATAAGGCTTTCACATCAATATATCTCATCAGCTTTGTCGGTATATTCGGATATAAAGCTAATGGGAATTTAATTGTTTTGAAAACAAGTGATTTTATTTTGTATTGTATAGTATATTTATTGAAAGAAGACAAAGTAATAAAAAAATATGTGAAAAAATTGTTAAATTATTTTTTTAATAGGTGTAAAGGAAAAATAATTTTGAAATTTTTTTAAAATATATATTTATTTTTAATTTATTATATAATATTAAATATAATTATTTATAAATATCAACTTTTCTATTATTTGGATTAAAAAAAATAATTTTCAGAAATTAAATTTTAAAAATTAATTTCCCTTTCTATTTTTAAATTGGTCTAAAAGATTACTTCATCACAATGTTCCAGCATCAAAACGACGGCGTCAAAGGACGACGTGGAATGTTTTTAACTTCTTTCTTTAACCCAGAAAAAAAAAAAAAAAAAAAAAAAAAGTTGTCAAAATTTGGCACTGGTACACGTGGTAATCAGGAGGGTGAAAGCGGTGACGCCACGTAGAGAGTTGAACGCGTGATTGGGGATTTGTCAGCGGGGACTATCACTATCTCTAACAGAGCCGCGTGGCAATGGCTTGATGGGGGGGGGGGTTTTCGAATACCAGTGAAAATCCGAAAATACCCCTGAGTAAAAGTGGGTAGCATTCCAAAGTATAATTACTCCGTGAGGTCATCTTCATGATTTTAATATTTTATTTTTTTATTTTTGATTCGTTTTAAAAATAAAAAGTAAAAACAAAAAATGCTCTTCCGCGTATATTTAATGCTCTTCCGCGTATATTTTGCTTTGGCCCGACAATTCTTCTTGGTCATCACCACCACCTTCCGTGTCATCGTCATTGTGGTACGTTGCTTGGCTTTATAGGCTTATATGCTTTATTTTTATCTTCTCAAGTTCTGTTTGTTTCACTGAAGAACAATCCAGCTCCCACTTTTTCCTTCTTTTTCAAAGAGGTAGTTTTTCTTATTTTTTATTTTCATTTTTGTTTTTGTCTTTAATTGTTTCCATTGTGATCATCAATTTGCTACCTTTGTTTTGTGCTTTTTTCATTTGAGTTCTGGATTTTTTTTTTTTTTTTTTGGGTTGATTCCTCTTTTTATTCCTGAATGAGATTTCTGGGTTTTGTGATGAATTTAGTTATATGATCGTACTGTATGTTGAAAAAAATCTGATGGGTTTGGAAGTTTTTTCTTTTTGTTGGTTGTGTTAGATTGATTTAGTGATGACTGCTCTTTATGTGTGATCTTGTCCTATTATTTTGCCTCTGGTTTTTGGATTTGTAGTTGTCCTTTTTTATGTTTTTGGGCTTTCGTTGTATGTGAGGATGGATATTGAGTGAAACTGCATTACTGCCATGGAAAAAGTGGAAGATACAGTTATTCTTCAGCAATTATTTTTTTTTAAAATTATTTTTTATTGTTATTTTTTGATAATATAATAGCTGGAGGTTTAATTTAGCTGTGTATCAATCAATGTTTCTTTATGATTCTTCCAAATTTTCTCTAGAAGGTTGGAAAATCAGAATGACTACCAAGTCTAAAGTTTTATATTTTCCACCCTCTAGAGAGCAAGTCAATGTTGCAAATCGATATCTGCACTGAATAAAATTTTCTTTTTTCTTTTTTCTTTTTAAACTTGAACTTATTTTTTTTTTTTTCCCTTTTGTCAATAATATATTATTATATTATTGTTAATTTTGGAGCTCAAGTTGCACACATTCCCCTTTTGAAGTTAAATATTTGCTTCTTGGTATTGGTATACTTCACTTGATATATGTTACCTGCAATTCTATATATTGTTGTTGATCTAATTCCTTAAGCCCAATGGACATTTACTTTCAGAAAGAACTGAAATTTTTCAATATATCAGATTTCTAGTAAGTTTTCTGCTGATGCATTTTATGGATATTTATAGTTCTTTTACTTCTTGATTATTCATCTTGTTCAGTTTGATGTTGTGATGTCTGTTCCTCATGTTACTGATCAGCGTTCCTATTTTAGATAACTATTTGGTCTATTTCAGAAAGCATATAAATTTTTTTTTTTTAAATTTATTTTAATTTTTTGTTATTATTATTATTATTATTTATTTATATTCAAGGAACAGTAATGGGGGACTCCGAGGAGAGTTTCTTGAACACACCAATGCTGGATAGCTTTCATGCTGGTGATTACTCATCATGGTGGAAAAGCTATGGGGAATATGGGATTGTGGCTGCTGTTGTAATTGGCATACTTATACCTTTATCATGTTCCACTATATTTATGGGGAAGAAAAGGGGAAAACAAAGAGGAGTTCCAGTGGAAGTTGGTGGTGAGGCTGGTTATGCTGTACGTAATGCTCGAGCAACTGAATTGATTGAAGTTCCTTGGAAGGAAGCTACAACCATGGCAGCTCTATTTGAGCAGTCTTGTAAAAGGTATTCCCAAAGTCAATTTCTTGGGACAAGGAAACTAATTAATAGGGAATTTGTCACAGGTAGTGATGGTAGGAAATTTGAGAAGCTTCACTTGGGGGATTATGAATGGCTAACTTATGCTGAGGTATTTGATCGTGCTTGCAACTTTGCATCTGGGCTTGTTCAATTGGGCCACAATGTGGATAGCCGTGCTGCGATTTTTTCTGAAACCCGGGCTGAGTGGTTTATTGCTCTTCAGGTTGCCTTTCTACTAATTTATACATTTCTTCTTGTTGATTCTGGTGCCTCTTTTGGCTTTTGTCTTCTGAACTTGACTTTGTGGAAATACCAATGGTTGTCCTGGACTTCAGGGATGCTTCCGACAGAACATTACTGTTGTTACTGTTTATGCGTCTCTAGGTGAGGATGCACTAATCCACTCACTCAATGAGGTGGGTGCCATTATCACTGCTCCTACTTAATTTATAGATTATAGTATAAACTAGGATAGAGAATATTTATAGCTTCCAAATATGATGTACCTTAGTTACAATATAAAATCAATATGAATACTCACTTGGCAATCTAATGTTTTGACAGACGTCAGTATCAACCTTGATATGCGATGCCAAACAGCTGAAGAAGTTGGCTGCAATAAGTTCGAAAGTGAATTCAATTGAAAATGTTATTTATTTTGAAGATGATGAATCTTCAGTTGATACTAGTTTCTCAGGAAGTATGGGCAGTTGGAAGGTTGCTTCCTTTTCTGAAGTAGAGGGTCTTGGTATGAAAAGTCCTGTTCAACCAAGCTTACCTTCCAAGAATGGTATTGCTGTTGTCATGTACACAAGTGGCAGTACAGGTCTACCAAAGGTTCTTCCTGCTTTTTCTTCTCTTAATAAGTTTCCGATTTGCTCATATTTTATTGATGCTTAAACAAAAGTGTTGATTTGGAATTGTATCCTTTGATCTTGTCACTGACAATCAGGGCAAACCTTTTTATTTTTCATTTTGCTGCAAATGCCCTAACAAATATTGGTTAAGAGCTTGTGTGCTTAATTGCATATTTCCTTGAGTGTGCATTCTTGGTTAACCTCTTTCATAATGTTCAGTAGATATTGAAATCAGATTAATTGTTTTCTTAACAATGTTTAATGGGGGTATGTAGGGAGTCATGATAACACATGGAAACATCGTAGCCACTTGTGCAGGTGTGATGACTGTGATTCCAAGTCTGGGTGCCCAAGATGTATACTTGGCATACTTGCCTCTGGCTCATGTATTTGAACTAGCAGCTGAGGTACCTTTAGATTCACATTTACTTGATATATTAGTTTTTATGTTATTTCTAATGCTTTTTGGTTTTCCAGTCTGTCATGTTGGCTGCTGGTTGTAAAGTGGGTTATGGCTCAGCATTGACTTTAACAGACACTTCAAATAAAATTAAGAAAGGAACAAAGGGAGATACGTCTGCGTTGAAGCCCACTGTCATGACAGCAGTTCCTGCTATTCTAGATCGTGTTCGGGATGGAGTTCTGAGAAAGGTGTGACTTAGATACCATTCATGTCTGTTTACTTGGTTTCATTGTGATTGGTGCATATATGTTGGTGAAAGATAATTCTATTGCTAATTGTTTCGATATATTCTAGGTTGAGGGTGGTGGAGGTTTAGTGAAAAATCTTTTTAATTTTGGATATAAACGCCGACTGGCTGCTGTGGAAGGAAGCTGGTTTGGGGCTTGGGGGCTGGAAAAAATGTTGTGGGATGTAATTGTCTTCAATAAAATTCGTTCTGTACTTGGTGGACACATCAGATTTATTCTCGGTGGTGGAGCTCCTTTATCTGGGGATACACAGCGGTTCATCAATATCTGCATGGGGTAATAGTTCTAATGTCTTGATACTAGAGATGATTAAGGGATCTTTTTTTTTTTTTTTTTTTTTTTTTACTCTTCATGCTAACTCTGATGCCTATGCATATCACTTTCGCATGCATTTATTGTAGTTTGACAAATACTTGAGAAGTCACAATTCAGTTACTTGCCATATCGGTCCTGCAGATCTTGTAGTGCATTTTGTGGGTTAATTCTGTGATTTCTTTTTCTTTGCTTGGTGTCCACATCTAGTTGATTTTCTGCTCTTGATTTTCTTAAATAGGGCCCCTATTGGTCAAGCATATGGCTTGACAGAAACTTTTGCTGGAGCTACGTTTTCTGAGGCGGATGACACAACGGTGGGTCGTGTTGGGCCACCTCTTCCTTGTTGCTACGTCAAGGTATATTAGAAAGCTTCTTTCCAAGAAAATAAGCTGGATTTTATGATCAGAATCATACAGTTATGGTAAAAAAAGATTATGTGGAGTGTCATGTTTGAAACTTCCCAGCATGCCTAGCTTATGTTCTTCATAGTTTTTGTCCGCTTTCTTTTTTATTGTGTTTCCTCTTTTTGATTGCAAGTTACAATCAATCCAAAAAGTTTAAGCTGGCAGGAGATGGACCCAAGTATATGTACGCAAATAACAAAAACAACACGCATTTATAACTCCATTCAGGTGTAGGTTTGTCTGGTAACCTGACATAGTGGGCTTCATAGGGGACAATAAATTACCTGAGGGGGTTATCAAACAGACACTTTGACCTTTAATACCATATATTAAGTGACCATGAATCCTAAAAACTTGAGTTTATAGGAAGTAGATCCAACTATGCACTTGGGTACTATCAATGACCAGTAACGAGAAAATGTTGAATTTTATCCAAATTATAAGTTTTTGTAAGCTGTGGTGGCATTTTCAAGAGTTAGGATTTCATACATATCTTTTCTTATGTGATGCAGCTTGTTTCTTGGGAAGAAGGTGGGTATAAGACATCTGACAAACCATTGCCCCGAGGGGAGATAGTTATTGGGGGACACTCTGTAACTGCTGGTTACTTTAAGAATGAACAAAAGACTAATGAGGTGTACAAGGTAAATTTCCTTGGTTGTGTGTTTTAAGTATGCCCATATGTGCTTTAACTCTATCCTTACATCTTATAAATACTGGCTGAAGGGGCTTGTTACATGCTTTAGGTTGATGAGAGGGGCATTCGCTGGTTTTATTCCGGTGATATTGGAACATTTCATCCGGATGGTTGCCTAGAAATTATAGATAGGAAGAAGGATATTGTTAAACTTCAACATGGAGAGTATATCTCTCTTGGAAAGGTACATTTAGAACTTCACCTAATTTTAACGGATTGAGAATTTTCTGAGACAGAGTTGTATTTTTCTGGGATGCTTATCTTATTGATAGCTACCTTGAATGCAGGTTGAGGCTGCCTTATTGTCAAGTAATTATGTGGACAATTTGATGCTATATGCGGATCCCTTCCACAACAACTGTGTAGCTTTAGTTGTTCCTGTCCGTCAAGCCCTTGAGAAGTGGGCCCGAGAAGCTGGCATACGATATAATGATTTTGCTGACCTCTGTGAGAAATCTGAAGCAGTAAATGAGGTTCAGCAATCCTTTTCCAAGGTATGTGTATCATTACTTATTTGCTAAATTTTCTAGAAATGGTTTTATGTTGTGCAAGTCTTCTGATCTTCCTAAGCTGAAAAAGGAATATTTTTGAAACATGGAACACTAAGATCTTTGTCTTTCTTCTATTATCAAGGGTCAAAAAAACAAAAAAACATATGAGCGTATTTGTGATTGTGGATTAATTTCTGTTATCTTGTTAGGTTTTGCAGCCAGCAATCTCTGGATTATATATCATCTTGTGCATAGAAGCAGATGTTATTTTCTGTTTAAGATCATTTTTTCTCATTAGATCTTAGAATTTCAAGTTCGGTTCTTAGCCTTTGATGGTTTTGGTTTCGTTCAAAAAGATGTTTTAGAGTTGATAATACCTTTGTTTTGCTTAAATTATTTACAATCAGGTAGGAAAAGATGCAAAATTGGACAAGTTTGAAATTCCAGCAAAGATTAAGTTGCTTCCAGAACCATGGACACCCGAGTCTGGATTGGTTACTGCTGCTCTCAAGATAAAGAGGGAACAACTGAAGACCAAATTCAAAAATGACCTGCAGAAGTTATATGGCTGAACCTATGTAGTATATTATAGTTGATGTGTTTCCTCTGTTGTGAATTAGTTGGATATTGTGTTCGCTTTGTCTGATTGACCATAAACGGATATTTGTTACTCAAATATCTAATCTTGAAGCAATAGAAATCATGACATATTCTGAAAAATCGATTCTGATGCTCTTATGAAATATTTTCTTCTCCAATTATGTTTTTTTGTAGACTGAACACAATGGCTTGCTTTGAAGATAGTTGTCATTATCATTAATACTATAAAAGGGGGCCATAGTTCTCTTTCAGCATTGATTCTATGTCCTTTCTAAGAAACATAATACTGTGCTGTTAATTGTTCAAGAATTAGTTTAGAAAATATGATGAATATTCTTTAGCAATTAGCCTCGACAATGTCATGTAGTTCAATGCCACTGGAATCCGAGTCAAAGAAATGGCCATTCACCTGAATTCAATATTCTTTAGAGTTCGTTTTTTAAGTCTTTCCCAACTATCTCATTCCCTTCACCTCATGCGGCAGACGCAAAAAGGGGTCCTCAATCGTTGAGATTTATACAGACACTATTAGCTTTTACAATGTTTATAAACTTTGCCCTTCTGCGAGCACTTCTGCCAGCATGAACATTAGGAATGTACTGATGACTGAATATGTGAGTGCCAAAAACCTGACCAGTGACATTTCAAAATCATCCTGCCATTGGTGTAATATTTACCCATCTTGGGCGAGGGGCAATACTTTTTTGCTACAGAGGTATTAGCTGAAATGTTATTTTGGCTTAGATGTAGCACTGCCAAGTGGTAAAGGCGTTGTCAATGGTGGTGCTGGCCGTAAGACAATGTACAAAGCAGGACCAATGAGTGGCACCAATGATAAAGGTAGAAGCCAACCTTTATCAGACCTGCAACGAGAATGAGATAAGCCACGAAACCGCGTCTGAAACGAAGAGCTTAAAGCTCAAAGGAGTAAATGGACAACACCAAAACACTTACATTTTCCGGGAGGTCATATCATTGTAAACCCAAAATGGAGCAAATGCTGATAGGAGAGTAAAATCCAGGCTCGTGACATGGATCTGTAAAATAAAAGGTTTTTTTATTCTTCGACTTTCTAAGATTCCCCTTTAAATGGACTGCACACAAAATTCTTAATGAGAAAAATGAACCAGAATTCACTTCAGTTAACAGTCATCGAAGTTTAAAGAGCAAAAACAGATCCGATACACAGCATAGAAAGGGGAGGTCAGTACGCTTGCAAACCTAAGTACTGTCAGTGAGAGTAAACTGCAGCCAACCTTTTCAACATACAAAAATTATTGTAAATGCAATGTGTATTTTATATGTCAATAGTTGAAATACTTACAAATCTGCTTCCCCTGAAATACTGGAAAAATTCCTTCCAGATGTCTCCATCGGCTAATCCTGCATAAATGATTAAACCTAGCCCTGCAGCAAGTGATATCTGATGCATAATGGAGTTAACTTGCATTTCCAGAGGTAGAATAAAGAAATTAATGTAACTGCAATCATATCTCAAATTTTATTAAGAGCAGGGTGACCATCTAATAAAGTAACAATGATTCAGAAGTTCAAGTAAATTATGCTACACTTAACAGAATCGAAGAATGAACTTTTAATTACTACCGCAATGGTTATTAAAAAAATAGATAGATGGTAAAGATTTGATGAATGAACCTTTTCAGGACTGGAGGTTCTGTTATTTTCAAGTAAAGCAGTCAACAATCAGCTCCCTACTCAATCAAGTTCATGGAAAATTGACAAGAAAACGTCTATAGAAATATGTCTCAAAGGTTTTTAAGTAAGCACAAAACCACACAAAGATTTGTAAGCATGCTATTTCCAATCTTGAATGTCTACATAAAAAAAAAAAAAAAGAAATAAATGCCTAATTGCTACAAAGATCTCCACTAAATTACTGAAGAAGATATCTACGTGACTGATGTTCCGTGTGCACTTAATCTAGTGTCACTGGAACAGTCCACACTTTTGTCATTTTTGGCTTTGGTTTTGAAGTATTCCAAACATTGTTATGTTTGTACCATACAGCATATACAGTAGTTTGAGCCTTCTTGTTAGCTGTTTATACAGGGTGAAAACTGTGAAGGAGAAAAATTTCTTACCCCAGCTGTCAATTTTGATTCTAGAAAATTCAGAGGCCATCTGCTGAGCTCAGTTTCTTCAACAGGAGGAGGTGGTGGTTTCCAAAGTACAAAATAAGGAAGAAGACCATATGCACCAGCGAAGAATGAAAGAATTAAGAAAGGCCAGACTGGAATTTTGCTCTTTGAACTGCAAACAAGAAATTAAATAGTTTGTGTTTTCAGTTCCCTAAACGATGAAGCAACAACTACTTGCTTGCTCTTTTCCTTGATGCAAACCACTGCTTTATACATGCAGATTCTGGTATCTGTGATACCTAAAGTATCTTACAAGCATCATCCTATCTGATATAGAAAGAGACTGCTTCCCAATGAAAAAAATTTGATTTCAATAATTGATATCTAAACTAATGACTAAGAGCCTTTCATGGTGGCAGTGACTAACATGAGGCCTGAAGATTCCCTATCCGAACTGACCTTAACTATTATTATACGATGGAAGAAAATAAAAAGGCGAATGAGAGTGGCACTTAGCAGAATTACCTTCTACCTGTCGGAAGCAAAAGCATACCGTACACCAAGGGCCACAGACCCATTATATACCACAGAGCCACAAGGACTTCATTCATTTTGAAACCATCATCTCCCTTCAAATATAAGAGCTTTTTCAAGAAATACAAGTCCTGTGACTGAAATAAAGCATCAAAAGATCTGCACGTTAAGAATGTGATAGGTTTGAATATTTCATTGACTAGAAGAAAACAAGAGATGGAGTTTACATGTCAAAATCAACTTGATTTCACACCTCGTATTCCTTTCAGATAATAAGAACTACAAAGAGTTTTCTTAAACTAGAACAGTTGTGGCGTCGTCGATTAGAGAATTCTCAATATCAGCCATCCATGATTTATTTATTTAAATTAAATTCAATACAATCCATTAGTAACAAAATGAAATTGAAAATAGGCTGGCGAACTAAGAAAATCAAAGATGACAAATTGACAACGCTGAAATAGCATTCAACTTCCATTTCGAGATTTTCTCCAACTATAAAAACAAAATCATTAATTTTTTGGGAACAGAATCGAATTCCACTCAAAAATTCATTAAACCCACTAGCATAAAAAGCCAATAAAAACATCATTATAAATTCAAAATACCGGGGTTTGGTTTGGAGCCAGATTGAAAACGTAGTACATTAGCACACCCCACAACACAAACAGCAAAATTGATGTCGTCCAGTCCCTTCCCTCAGAAACACTTTCACTCTTACCAACCTCACTTTCCAAGCCATCTTCATTACTAAGAACTGGGTCTTTTGGGTTCTGATTGTTTAAGGTACTCTTACAAATTTGACGAAGACCCTTTTTCTGAAATGAGAAAATTGGTTTATCACTTTGACTTTGGTTTGAGAAACATCCATAATTCGTTTTGGAATGTGCTAATCTGGGTTTAATATTATGGGCTTTGAGTAAAGTTTTGAGCTTTGGGTTTTTGAGCGGAAAAGATGGGAAGGTGGAGAAGTTGCAGGAGATGAGGCTGGCATTGGCGATCATCTCGAAAGATTAGAAAACAAAGATTATTTTTTTTTTCTTTTTTTAATTTTTAATTTTTCTGATATTCTAATACCATTTGCACGGACAAATGCTTTATCTAGCTTTTATAGTGAGCTCAGTGAATGATACGATGTCGTTTGTCAGCATCCAAAGAGTCGTAGTTTAGTAAAAAGGCGTTTCTGAATGGCGGGTTTTATTACTGCAAGCACGACCGCTAACCGTTTATTACCCCTTTCAGAAGATAAGGCCTCTCTCCTTCTTGCTCTCTCTGAATCTGAGAGTAGCCATGGCTGAAGCTTCACGGATTTTGCACAGCACACTCATTGCCAGTTTCCATTCACCTCAAAAAACTCACTTTTCTCAGTTACACCATGTACACTTCCGTAGAAACCCAACTCATTGCTCAGTCTCTACAAGTGAAAGCGCCAAAAACACCACAGTTACAGAAACCATCCCATGGGGTTGCGAAATCGATTCCTTGGAAAACGCATCCGCTCTGCAGAAATGGTTGTCTGAGTCTGGGCTTCCACCCCAGAAGATGGCCATAGAAAGAGTTGATGTGGGAGAGCGAGGACTGGTTGCTTTGAAGAACGTAAGGAAAGGAGAAAAGTTGCTTTTTGTCCCACCCTCTCTTGTCATCAGTGCAACTTCGGTGAGACTACTTTTCTCAAGAAATTTTGTGGGAATTGCTCAGTTTGGTTTTTTATTTTGTTGAAAGTTTGAATCTTTATAAGAGAAATGCTCAAATCGTTTGCGGACCAATATCTGCGTTTGAATGGATTAAGTTCTATAGATTTGATCTTGTTAGCATTTGGTGTGTGTGGTAGGAATGGAACTGTGCGGAGGCTGGTGAAGTATTAAAGCAGAATTCAGTACCAGATTGGCCTCTTCTAGCAACCTACTTGATAAGTGAAGCAAGTCTCTTGAAATCTTCAAGATGGTTTAATTACATTTCTGCTTTACCTCGACAGCCCTACTCTCTTCTCTATTGGTAAGTTTCCTTTGGTTGTTAGTTTTTCCCAACAATGGTGGAGGCCTTTCAAGTCTTTCATTTTTTTTCACTTTTCTCTGAAGGTCTACTCTCAGGTTTTTCTTCTACAGCCTTTCTATATCATTTCAGGACACGTGAAGAACTAGATCGATATTTGGAAGCATCACAGATTAGAGAGCGGGCGATCGAAAGGGTTACAAATGTTGTTGGAACGTACGGCCAAAATGTTTTCTATTTGATCTTTCTCCTGAGTTTGGCTTTCCTTCTTGTGCCTTTATTGATATTTGTTCTAACTTTAATTCTTATATTCTGTCAAGTATATTATCTTCTCATTTATGAAATAAACATTTTTTTTTCTTGTCACTTGTGCAGATACAACGATTTAAGACTCAGGATATTTTCCAAGCATCCTGATTTATTTCCTGAAGAGGTATAATTTTATGTTGCCAAATTACTATTCTCTTGTGGCTATGGTTTATGTAAGGCATATTTATGGTAGAAAGACCCTTCTGGTGTGCACTTTTTTTTATCGTAGATTCAACAGCATGCATACATAGAGTTTTTTTAATATTTGTTTTCTAAAAAATTCTAGTACTTTATTAAGTTACTCTTTACGTCTTTCCCCCTCAAAATTGCAATAAGCATTAAATGATTATTATTTGATCTTGTAAATTTCTGGCAGTTATTCTCATACTGTTTCTGGTTGCCAACTTCTTTGGATTCCTCAAGTTACTCATCTCTGTTTCCATGATGCAATGAATAAGGGTTAATTGGAGTTATCATAGTTTTAATCTTTAGCATGATATGGACATCCTCAAATGTAAATACATGTAGGTACCTTGATTGAATGTCAGCACCTAATTGTTTGATTTTGCCCAATTTGTGGTTAGGTATTCAATCTGGAAACTTTCAAATGGTCATTTGGCATTCTTTTCTCACGGTTGGTAAGTCATCAATAAACATCATTGTGAACTTGTTACCTTAATTTACATTAGTGGTTTCAATTTTTTTAGCACTTTGGAAACCTGATGACAATGATGCAGCACAGAGCATATAATTATGCAAATTTGTGATGTGTAATATGTGTTGTGGTTCTCTGACCACTTTAGAGAAGAAATATGAGAAGAAAATAAAAGAATTCTATTAATCTCTTAAAAATAGAATACAAAAATAAAAACTTCTCTCATGGAGGATTCTCTCGTGGAACCTCTCTCTGCACTCTCCAATTCTCTCTGGAATTGCTCACTCTTCTCTCAAGTTCTCTCTGGAACTTAAACAACTCTCTCTCTTGGAGTTTTCTCTTGCTCTCTTGGCTTGGTTTTCATGCAAAGGTAAGGAGCCTATTTATAGGCTTACAAGGCCACACTTTTCAACATCTTAGCCCACAATTGTTGATCAACAATGGTGGCTGTCAACAATGGTGGCTGTCAACAATGGTGGCTGTGGTTGGTGCGGCTGTGGTTGGTGAGGTTGGTTGGTGCGGCTGGACTTCACAATTCTCCCCCTCCAGCCGCATTTAAAACTGATGGTCATCTGCCATCTATTCCAGCTATGTCTCTGCATAGCTTCAGCTTCTCTTGAGCAACAACTTTTGTTAGCATATCTGCTGGATTCTCTTTTGTGTGGATCTTCATCAGTTTCAGCAACTGTTGATCTATTACTTCGCGTATCCAATGATAGCGAATGTCAATGTGCTTTGTACGGGAATGATACATTGAGTTTTTGCTCAAATCCATGGCACTTTGGTTATCACAATGTACCTTGTAGTCTTCTTGCTTGATGCCCAATTCTGTGAGAAAACGCTTTAACCACAACATTTCCTTACCTGCTTCCGCTGCGGCAATGTACTCTGCTTCAGTAGTGGATAAAGCAACACACTTCTGCAATCTTGACTGCCATGACACAGCTCCCCCTGCAAAAGTGTAGAGATAACCTGATGTAGATTTTCTATTATCAGGGTCTCCGGCCATATCTGCATCTGTATAGCCTTCTAAGATTGGATCACCTCCCCCGTAGCACAAGCACAGCTTCGATGTACCTTTAAGATACCTGAGAATCCATTTGACTGCTTCCCAGTGTTTCTTTCCAGGATTTGAAAGAAATCTGCTCACAACACCTACTGCATGAGCAATGTCTGGTCTGGTACACACCATTGCATACATCAGACTTCCTACCGCTGAAGAATATGGTACTGAAGCCATCTCCTCTATCTCTTCTTTGGATGAGGGGCACAATCTCTTACTCAACTTGAAATGATTTGCAAGTGGAATGCTGACCGGTTTGGCTTTATCCATGTTGAATCTCTTTATCACCCGTTCAACATACTTCTCTTGAGATAGCCATAACCTTCTATTTTTCCTGTCTCGGATTATTTGCATTCCCAAAATTTGTTGAGCTGGTCCTAAGTCTTTCATATCAAAAGATTTAGACAATTCTTTCTTCAGCTTACTAATCTTCATTGCATCTTGTCCAACGATCAACATGTCGTCCACATATAGCAAAAGTGCAATGAAGTTTCCACCTGAAAATTTTTGAATATAAACACATTGGTCTGCTGCAGTCCTTTTATAGCCTTGACTCACCATAAACGAGTCAAACTTCTTATACCATTGTCTTGGTGCTTGCTTGAGGCCATACAAGCTCTTCTTTAGCTTGCATACGAGGTTTTCTTTCCTTGAAACCTCAAATCCTTCTGGCTGCTCCATGTAGATTTCTTCATGTAAATCACCGTGAAGAAATGCTGTCTTCACATCCATCTGTTCAAGCTCTAGGTTTAGACTTGCTACTAAACCAAAAATGACTCGAATTGAAGTCATTTTTACCACTGGTGAAAAAATCTCATCAAAGTCAATTCCTTTCTTCTGAAGAAATCCTTTGACCACCAATCGGGCTTTGTGTTTCACCACCCTTCCGCTGCCATCTTTCTTGAGCTTGAACACCCATTTATTCTTTAGTGCCTTCTTTCCTGTTGGAAGCTCAACCAACTCATAAGTATGATTTTTCTGCAAGGATTCCATCTCATCTTGCATTGCTTGCAGCCATTTTTCCTTCTCTTGATGAGAAACAGCTTCCTGGAAACTCTCTGGCTCCCCTTCTTCAGTAAGCAGAATATACTCAGATTCTGGAAATCTCTTTGATGGAATTCGGCCTCGCTCAGATCTCCGAACTTGCAAACCACTGGTTTCAGGAGGTGTACCATCATCTGACCGCTGTGATGGCCCTGCAGCTGCTTGAGAGGATTGAGTCTCCCCCTGCTCAATATCCCCTTCTTCCTCCTGGTCTGCTTCTGGTATATCTTCATGCACCTCATTATCCTCTGTGGCTATCTGGGCTGGTGCTGAATTAGGACAAAAATTCTCGGCACTAGAACTACAATTAGGAGACATTCTGGGCTTTTCAATGTCTTCCATTTTCTGGTTTTCTTGGAATACTACATCCCTGCTTCTAATAACCTTCTTGGTTTTCGGGTCCCATAACCTGTATCCGAATTCTTCGTCTCCATATCCTATAAAGATGCATGGAGTAGATCTTGCATCGAGCTTCTGTCTGAGCTCCTTGGATACATGTACATAAGCTATACAACCAAACACTCTTAAATGAGAGTAGGAGGGAATCTTACCCGACCACACTTTCTCCGGAATTTCAAAATTCAACGGTACTGACGGTGATCTGTTGATTAAGTAGCAGGCGGCACGAACAGCTTCTCCCCAGAATGGCTTTGGCAACTTAGCCATACTGAGCATACTTCTGACCTTTTCCATAATGGTTCGGTTCATTCTTTCGGCTATTCCATTATGTTGTGGGGTGCGAGGGACCGTCTTCTCATGTCGAATGCCGTGTCTTCTGCAATAGGCATCGAACTCCTTGGAAGTATACTCGCCTCCATTATCTGAGCGGAGACATTTCAGCTTCTTTCCTGTTTCACGCTCTACCATGGTATGAAACAGTTTGAAGTAATCCAATACCTGGTCCTTTGTCTTCAAGAAATATACCCACACCTTCCGTGAAGCATCATCAATGAAGGTCAGGAAATACTTGTTGCCACCTAATGATTCCACCTCCATGGGACCACAAACATCAGAGTGCACCAGACTAAGCAACTCTGATTTTCTCGATGCAGAGAAACTGAAGGAGACTCTATGTTGCTTACCAAACAAGCAGTGATTACAAGGATCTAGCGCAGCATCCTTGCAAACAGTGATAAGCTTCTTCCTTGCCAAAGTGGACAATCCTTTTTCACTCATGTGACCGAGTCTCTGGTGCCACAGATTTTGAGACGCCTCTCCTTCTGCAATATTGAGGCTGTCTGCACATATCTTCACATGAGTCTTGTACAACGTTCCACAAATATGTCCTCGGGCGACAACTATGGCACCTTTCGTCATTTTCCATGTGCCTTTGCTGAAGTAGTTGTCATAGCCTTGCTTGTCTAAGGCTGCTCCCGAAAGTAGATTAAGCCGAAGGTCTGGAACATGACGGACATCCTTCAAAGTGATTGTACAACCAATATTCGTTTTTATCTGAATATCACCAGTTCCCATAATCTTTGCGAAACTGGAATTTCCCATCTTTACCGTACCAAAGTCTCCTGCTTTGTACGTTTTAAAGAAATCTCTGTGTGGAGTGACATGGTAGGATGCTGCAGTATCGACTACCCACTCAACATCTTGGGTTGATATATGAAGGCATGTCTCTTCTTCGGTGGAGCAGAGCGCCACTTCTCCTGTACAAGTGACTAGTGTCTCTCCATCCTTCTTCGGCTGATTACCTTGGAGTCTCTGCTCTCTCAACAACTTTCTGCAGTTCTTCTTCATGTGACCCTCCAGGCCACAATGATAGCACTTATACGATGATTTTCTACCATCTGTAGATCTGCCTCTGCTCTTGCTCCTGCCTCTCCCCCTATCTCGACCACCTCTTTGCTGTCTTCCTCTCTCTGTGACGAGGGCATGTGACTGATCCATGCCAATGTCCTTTCTCCTGGCCTCTTCATTAAATAGGGCATCCTTAACCATAGACAGAGTAAGTTTGCCATTCGGGGCCGAATTGCTGAGAGAGACTACCAATGTCTCCCAACTGTCTGGAAGAGAGCTTAGAAGTAGGAGGGCCTGATCCTCATCCCCTAGTTGGTAATCCACAGCAGATAGTTGATTTACCAAGCTCTGGAACTCACTGGTATGCTCGGCTACAGAAGTTCCACTCTGTAATGTTAGATGTACCAATCGCTTAAGCAACAGGGCTTTGTTCCGAGCAGTCTTGGCCTGGTACATGTCCTCCAATTTTGTCCAGAGGGCATATGCATCCGTTTCCTTCGCTACATGATGGAAGACACTGTGGTCGATCCATTGCCTGATCTGACCGATCGTTTTCTTGTTTAATTTCTTCCATTCTGCTACTTTGCTGGGATCGGGGTTTTCGCCTTTAGCTTCTATAGGATCAAACAGATCCTTACAATTGAGGAGATCTTCCATCCGAGGTCTCCAAAGTGTATAATTTGTGGCAGTGAGCTTAACCATAGCTCCCGAAGATGATTCTTCCATTGACATTATGGCTTGACCAAAATTGGAGCTGAATTTGGCAAAACGGAGTTAACCGTTGCGTCCGGAACGGCCGAAAATGGTGGACTTGACTCTTCCGGGGTCAAAATATAATTACCAGAAATTTTGGGGCAAAACTGTAATTTCACAAAATTTCTGGGTCAACCTGCAAATACAGAAACTTCAGGGGTCAATCTGTAATTTCCAATAGTTCAGGGGCTTCACCGTAATTTCAGAAAACTACAGGGGTCACTCTGTAATTTCCAATAATTCAGGGCTGTTCCGTAATTTCCGAAACTTCAGGGGCTTTTCCGTAATTTCAGAAAATATTGCTGACGTGGCAGATGGTGCTGACGTGGCACCACGTGGCAGATGACGTGGCGACACGTGGCAGATGACGTGTCGGCTGGCGTGGCAGATGACGTGGCAGGTGTGCTGACGTGGCTGCTGACGTGGCTGATGACGTGGTCGTCTTCAACCTCCAGACGGCGCGTGCGGCGCGTGGGCGCGTGAACAGTTGCAGAAAAATTTCAGGCGGCGCGTGCGGGCGCGTGGGACGTTCGTTTTCTCTCCGGCGAACTTCGTTGTTCTCCTCTCGTCGGGTACTTTCACCTGGGATTGTCAAATTAATTATTTGAACAACTTTCCGAAACACCAACTTGAAGAACAATGGCTTTGTTTCTTCAAATTTTGGACCCAAGCTCTCAACCAGGAGCTCTGATACCACTTGTTGTGGTTCTCTGACCACTTTAGAGAAGAAATATGAGAAGAAAATAAAAGAATTCTATTAATCTCTTAAAAATAGAATACAAAAATAAAAACTTCTCTCATGGAGGATTCTCTCGTGGAACCTCTCTCTGCACTCTCCAATTCTCTCTGGAATTGCTCACTCTTCTCTCAAGTTCTCTCTGGAACTTAAACAACTCTCTCTCTTGGAGTTTTCTCTTGCTCTCTTGGCTTGTGATGTGTAATATGAATGTTATCATTGGTATAATGTTTAGAAAGAGTGGAATCAAGATTTGGACATTTAAAATCCTCACTTAGTGTTCTACTATAATTGACCCTTGACTATGATCTGTAAAAAAGCACTTAAATGAAGTACTAAATGTTATTTAAACAATTTTATTCACTGCAGTATCGTCTAATGCCATTTACCTCCAATTTTCACATCCTATTATATTTTGTCCGAACTTTCAAAGCTTTGTATTGGGCATTAGAGATGTTGAAAACAATATACATCTGTACAGGTCCGGTTACCCTCGATGGATGGAAGGTTTGCCTTGGTTCCCTGGGCAGATATGCTGAACCACGATTGTGAGGTATGTTCTGTTAGTTTCTTCTGCAAGGTGTTTCATTAGAAAATATCACCTGTGTAAAGTGACTAAATGGATACATCTGCATTTGACTGTCTAGGTGGAGACATTTTTGGATTATGATAAATCATCACAAGGAGTTGTCTTTACAACAGATCGGTCATATCAGCCAGGTGAGCAGGTAAACAAGGAAACTTTTTTCACCATTTAAAAACTTAAATCAAGGAGCAAAGTTTGCTTGAAGGAATACCAAATTGCACACACTGAAAATTTTTCTTCTTAAGATATGTAACATTCAGATTTTATCTTTTATGACTTGGGGGAAACTTATAAAAATTGCCAAAAAAATTATTTGAAATGAATCACTAGACTATTGAAATATAATTTCTATCATGTCCTCTTAAACATTATGTTAAACAAAATGTTCCTTCATTTGTTTGTCCCATACCATATAGAGTTCTCTCTAATCTGACAATCTGGTATTTTAGTCATTTAATAGATCTATTTGATTCTAAGGAGTATGTGCTATGTAAATCAAGAGCTCTCTGATTACTTTGATGACTTTCTGCAGGTTTTCATCTCATATGGCAATAAATCAAATGGAGAGCTATTGCTATCATATGGATTTGTTCCAAGGGAGGGGACAAACCCTAGTGATTCAGTTGAGTTGCCACTATCACTTGAAAAATATGACAAATGTTATAAGGAGAAGTTGGAAGCTCTAAGGAAGAATGGATTGTCAGCGTAAGTACTTGTCTAATATCATCATGTTTAGGCTTTCTTTTTGGGTGTAAATGAAAATTCAGTAATAATTATGCTTATGATTTATTTTTCATTTATCAATCTCCCTGAATAACCGGGTTGGGTTTCAGAACAAGAATTTGTTTTCCTTTTTCATCTTCTTGTATATTTAAGTCCTCATGAACAGTTAAAACATTCATGATTCCTCTTTCATTATACTTCAACTTCGATTTGCTATTATTGGATAAGATTCTTTAAAGCTTTTAGCAGATCTCAATGCTTTCCGGTACGAATCACTGGTTGGCCTCAGGAGTTAATGGCGTATGCTTATTTAGTCGTCAGCCCACCAAGCATGAGCAGACAGTTTGAAGAGGTTAGACGTCTATGCCTCCTACATATGATCTGTTATTCCAACATAGTATATCTTATCTTGGAGATCTTTATTCCAGATGGCTGCTGCAGCATCAAACAAAACTTCGACGAAGAAGGATTTAAGATATCCTGAAATAGAGGAAGAAGCACTGCAATTTATATTGGATAGTTGTGAATCTAGCATATCAAAGTACAACAAATTCTTAAAGGTGAGGGGATAATTTTTCAAAGTAATATTTATTTTGTTTAAAGCTTTGTTTACCTAAAAATTTTAGGGAATTTTTGGTTACAAAATCAATGCTAAGAAAGTTCAAAATAGAAAAGTTTAGTCATTTTACCATCTGCAGGAAAGTGGATCCATGGATTTGGATGTGACTTCACCAAAGCAACTGAATCGAAGGTTGTTTCTAAAACAGCTAGCAGTAGACTTGTGTACTAGTGAGCGCAGAATTCTGTTTCGCGCTCAATATGTAAGAACATGCTCTCTTTTACTTCTGCAGATTCAGTAATCTAGTTTTCATCGTGTTCATGTGGGCTGCCAAGAGTACATCAATATTCTGCTTAAAAATCAACTTACGAAATAGCTTCTCTTAAAACCCTTTTGTTGTCTGAGTTGCATGTATTTCTTTATCATACTGAATCACTGAAGAATGCGTAATCCACTAGAAAATATTCATATTGAGTCCGTTTTGTTTGAGGGAGTTGGTATCATTTCAAGGAAGCCTCCTTGGTTGATTGTACTATTCCACTAGCACTATGCCTTTGATGCAATTTCTATTTAACTATTTCTTGTTTGTTTGTTTGGTTTCAGATACTGCGGAGGAGATTGAGGGATATAAGAAGTGGTGAACTGAAAGCTCTAAGACTCTTTGATGGTCTTCGGAAGTTTTTTAAATGAGCAAATTTTTCTCTTTTATGGTTTTGCAATAAAATTATGGGATATGCATTAAAAAATAAGCATGATATACATTGTTAGATCCGTTTCCTATTAGTTATAGCTTTTGGGATAAACGGTAATTTAACATGGTATCAGAGTCTTTACAACATCGTTCCATATACTTGGTATCCCATTGAATTGTTGTTTGGTGCGGGTAAGGCCAGTTTATTTCCTCCTGGTTAATGGGGGATGTATTGGAAAAATAAGCTATATTGTTGGACAGCATTTTATAGCTTCTGTTAATGGATTTACATGTGAGAGGTAATAACCTTAATATATATTGTTGGGCTCCCTTTTTATTATACATGTACCATCACTTCTTTTTTTTTTTTGTTCTTTTTATTATTATTATTATTATTTTGAAGAACAAAAAAGAAAAAAGATTCTATTAACTAAAATATGGTTCTAGTTTATGATGTTTCCATGTAGAATCCTACCTAAAAAAACAAAAAAGAAAAAAAAGAAAAAAAAAAGAAAAACAAAATATGTTCCATATATAAAACTAGTCACCTCACTTAAGACATGAAAAACCTATTATTATTATTTAAAATCAGAATCTGTGTGTAAATCCTTGTTAAAGAAAGTATATAATTGGTATTTACAGATATGTAAATGTCCACCCAAAACCAACATATATATATATATATATAGAGAGAGAGAGAGAGAGAGAGAGATACCTACCATATATGTATTTGTCCCCCAAACCAACGTATATAGAGAGAGAGAGATCTACCATATATGTATTTGTCCTCCATTTTGTTTGCAGTACACTCTACGGCAACAAATCACAACCCAATCCAAATTGCTCCACAACAACCAGCTTTTTGTTTTAAACAACGTTTTTAAAAGCTTCTAAAAGATGTTTTTTGAGACTAACTAAATTTACACATCCATTAAAAAATAATAATAATAAAAAAAAAAAAAAGGAAAACGAAATTTTACTCATTAAAATGCCAAAATGCCTCTATAAAAACAAGAATCTTTACCAACTTTTTAACAAAACCCATAAATAGTTTAATCACGCATGTGAATCATAATACTTAAAAATAAAGACTTACAGTTTCAGTACCCATTTCCAAGAAAACGCCTAAACGAACAGACAAATTTCAATTTCCAATAAATCTTTCAAAGAAAAAAAAAAAAAAAAAGCCCAAAATATAAAGATTTTGAATTATATTTCATAAAAGAGCACTAAAATAAAAAAGAAGGCTAAACTAATGAGTAATGGTTTATAACTTGACATTAAAACGAAAATGGTAAAATATTAATGCAAAATTTTCCTTTTAAAGATTGGGCATTAGAATCGTTTTTGGGGTTTTGCTGAAAATGTTTTGTTAGATTTTGAACCTCTAAATTTTTTTTTAAAAAAATAATAATAAAAATAAATAAAGATAATTATAAATTGGTTTTTATTTACTAATTAGCTTTCCTATAAAACCGGGTCAATTAAGCCAATAAAACCCGACCACAACCCATTAACCCAGTGGCGCAGCCAATAGACCCAGAAGCCAGAAGGTAGAGAGACAGAGAGCTGGTTTGTATGTGTTTTGCTCAAAAATCTCATATATCCATCAAAAGGAAAAATAATGGAAGGTTTGGTTTCGTTCCAAGCCGTTTCGTCATTCACAGCCAGACCCAAGTTCTCATTCTTAAGGTCTACTCAGGGAATAGCCGTCGACCCTCGTAGAGGCAACTCGCTCGCTGTTGCTTCCTCGTCTTTGTCTTCTTCTGCTTCTTCTCTTCCTGTCATTCGAGCTCAACAGGTTTCTTGAAATTTCTTCGTTTTCTTTTTTTCTTTATTTGGCAGAGAATGTGTTTCTTTTGAGTAAACAAATGGTTCCTCACTGTGAAAGAAATTTATCTTTTTTTTCTGACTTTTTATTAAAGCTTTCCCTTTCGTCGTTGATCAGTTTGTGAAATGTTCATGTTGAGATTTGAGATGTGAAAGTGCTGAAAGATTGTTTTTTGTTTTGTGGGTTTTGGAATTTTTTTTTGTGTGTTTTTTTTTTTTTTAATTTTTAAATCTGAGCTTGAATGGGTACGAGCTTTTCAGTTCGGATAGCTTGATTACATGTCGTACCGTACGCTTAGTTTTTTTCTTTGATTGCTATGTTATATTAGGTTAATAGGCATACTTGTAAACATCATGTTTTGGTGAGCTATGCGTTTTGTTTATTTGAACGGAATAATTCTGTAATTTACTGAATTTGGAATAATTCTTTATGTTATGTGAGAAATTTTAGTACCACATATAACATAGTGAAAAATTATGTCTGAAATGTCTTGTTTGTGTCTGTGACCTGAGAAACAAGTAGTTAATACACCCTGCAAACTTTTAATAGGAAGATGGTTGATCTCTGGCTGAATCTAAAAATGACTTTCAATGTTAATTTGGGAGTTCTTACATATTAACTAGGTGTCTTAGAATTAAATTTTGTTCTTATTATTTAATAGATGGAGACGAAGGATGTTTCGGCTACTACTGCTCCTACAAGTGAATCTTTATCTGACCAAACCGCTCTCAAAATTAAGGAGTGGGAAGTGGGGATGTTCCAAAATGAAGTAGCTGCTAGCCAGGGTATAAGAATCAGAAGAAGGCCGCCAACAGGACCTCCTTTGCACTATGTGGGCCCATTTGAGTTTCGTTTGCAGAATGAGGGAAATACTCCGCGTAATATTTTAGAAGAAATCGTGTGGAACAAAGATACAGAAGTTTCACGAGTAATTCTGCTGACTTAGTTTATACATTTAAGTAGAAGTTTTTCTCCTTATCCTTTTTGCTAATTTGGATGAGTGACCTGATGTATTAATTACTATCATTTCCCAGTTAAAAGAGAGAAAACCTCTTTTAGTGTTGAAGAAAGAAATGGAGAATCTTCCTCCTGCTAGAGATTTTATTGGAGCTCTTCGGGAAGCCTACTCACGAACTGGATTGCCTGGTTTGATAGCTGAAGTGAAAAAGGCTTCTCCAAGCAGAGGAATCTTGAGGGAGGATTTTGATCCAGTAAGTTTGCTTTCATTTTATTATGTTCTTTAATTACAAACTAGTATCACTTTAGTAGGCTGGATTTTATGTCCTGAACATATATGATTACATATACCAAAAAATTTATTGTATTGTGATAGTCTGTAATGCATAGATGAATATTTAAAAATAATTTACCATGCATTTTTATACTCCATGTGAATATGATCGTGATCCTGATCATTGTATTTAGCATGCATTTTTTTCTCCTATTCTAGTGTCTCCCCTCATCTAAAGAAAATTGAAATAACAACACTAATGCAATTAATGTAATATGATTGTCATTGTTATTGTTACTGTTATTTTTATATTATTTGACCTGAAATAAATTGAAACCGTACAAGAACCTTTGAAAGTCATAAATATTTGGTAGATATTGGAGGACTGAATTTCTATTTTGAAATGTTTTTTGGCATTTTTTCTGACTGGTGAGCCTAATCCCCACTAACTGGTAACTGCAGTTGCAAGTCTATCCAGTGGTTTACAGTTTTTGTCATATCTGTATCACTGTCTAAAAGGACGTATGATCAATAAGTAATAAAATCTGTTGCAAATCCAATCTTGTTACTGTAATTTTTTAAAGTCTTATATTTTCATGTGATGGCTATTGCTTAGATAAATCTCATATGCAGAAATGATAACAGGGGTATCGTGTATGAACTTGGAGGTCAATGAATAGAAAGTACCTAGACTCACTTGTGACTTTGTTACACTGTTAAGATGCATAAATTATTCCGTCTTTTGTAGCTTCCTTTGTTTCCCCAGTTGTAAGGTGTCTCTTAGAGTTATTTATTAGTCCCACAGGTTTCCTTCTTTTGCATCTAATGAACTAAAAACAACTGTCCTGATCCTGGAACTTTAGTACTTTTCTATTTTCCATTTATTGTTGTGTTATTTTGTCACTGTTTTACTGTTTTTTCATAAAGGTTGAAATTGCCCGAGCCTATGAGCAAGGAGGAGCAGCTTGTCTTAGTGTTTTGGCAGATGAGAAGTATTTCAAGGTAAACAAATCAATTTCTCAAGTATTGAGGGTAAAAAGATTAGCTATCTCTAATTTGCTTCTGATTTTATGTTATAGGGAAGTTTTGAAAATATTGAGGCAATACGAAAATCTGGAGTGAAGGTTTGTTCTATATTCTCCCATTGTATATGGAGTACATGGTGTTTATGTATGATTACTGTAAGTTACGCATATATAACACTATGCATATATGCAGTGCCCTATATTGTGCAAAGAGTTCATTATCGATGCATGGCAAATCTACTATGCTCGAATTAAAGGCGCAGATGCTGTTCTTTTGATTGCTGGTGTTTTGCCTGATCTTGACATCAAATATATGACCAAGATCTGCAAGCTTCTTGGTTTAGCAGCACTAATTGAGGTTCAAATATTACCCGTTTCATTGTTAATATCTAAAACCTCTTCTTGTAGCTGAAATTCTTTAAGTAGGCCCTGCTTTTGGAGATAGATACTTGGTGGCTTTAGGTTAATTGGCATCAACAACTGCAATCTTGTTGATGCCAATTTATTTTTATGTCACATATTGTTATGACATAAATATTTTCACGGCATTTTCATTTATTGTGGAATTTCCAATTTATTGAAAGGGAGATTTATCGTACATTCTTAATATACTCTATGTTCTAGTTTTATCATCACCATCATTATTGTATAAAAGTTCCATATTTATGCAGGTGCATGATGAGAGGGAAATGGATCGTGTTCTTGGGATAGAGGGGGTTGAGTTAATTGGAATCAATAATCGCAACCTTGGTAAGGTTTTTTCCACCTTTCAAGATTAAACTTATGCTACCAAACTTAGTTATTTTCTTCCTTCCTACTCTCTAATGCAATTGTTTGCTAATATCTCTTCATTGTACATTGTTTATAATCAGTCTGTAAAGGGGAGCTTGAAGCAATAAATATGAAAATTGATTTTTAGATTTCTTGGAGAATGAACTATGTTTTTTATACAGTTCATTTCCGTCCTTTTTTTACCCCACCTTTTTCATTTTTCCCTTTTGAAGAATAACTTGTCTGTCTGCTCTTCAGTAATGATTATTGCATTTCCATCACGGGCTTATGCTTTCATTCACTTCTTGTGAATAGTACTGTGGGCACAAAGACTGAAGAGTTTGGTTTGTTATTAATATTAGTGGCTACTTGTTGCCTAATTAGAAGAGATTACAACATGGTTAAACAAGCCTATAAACGTTCTTTGCAAGATGGTAAATAACAATGTTTGCTTGTTCACAGAAACCTTTAAGGTTGATACTAGTAATACAAAGAAGCTTCTTGAAGGAGAGCGTGGCCGATTGATTCGTGAAAGAGACATACTCGTAAGTATTTCACTGAAACAAAAAGTTCTTTTGTGGTGAAAATGGATAGTAAAACAAATATTTATTTTCTTTTTTTTTTTTAATATATATTTTTTTGTTATTCTTTTGTATGGACTTTTTCAGGTTGTTGGGGAATCTGGTCTGTTTACTCCTGATGATATTGCTTATGTACAAGAAGCCGGTGTTAAAGCGGTAAGATTTTCTATATTTATACAATCTAAGGTGGTGATCATGCATGCTCAACTAGTTATATCAGAGCTTCTTTTTGTTATTTTTACATTTAGCATTGATGTAACTTTACACACCATTAGTAACAAATACTTGAGCGATTTTGATTTAAATTTAATTCCTCCGCAGGTTTTGGTTGGAGAGTCAATCGTGAAGAAGAATGACCCAAGAAAAGGAATTACTGAACTTTTTGGGAAAGATATTGCAGTGTGAGATCAAATTAGGAAGTTAATATGCGGTGTACTTCTAATTTGCAAGAGCAATATTTTCACAAACAGAAGTTTGTTTTCCATATAATAAGTTTGGCTGCGCCTCTGCATTTATCATTTACATATAAATGGTGCAGAGGGTATATTGTATGAGTTAAAATCCTTGTGTGATATTGAGTTATTGCAGATATATTATGGATATATGATTAAAATTTTAACATTATGTTTCTACATTTGATGAAAGCTGTGGAATTGAAATAGGCATAACCAACTGTTAGATTAAAAATGGAGAAGAAAAATAAATAAATATATAAAGTGGTTTAAAAATGCGAAGAATTCAATCAATATATTTTAAGCCCATCTAGCACTTATTTATCAGAGACCCAGCTCTTTCAAATGAGAAACTAGAGAAACTAGTAAAGCAAAAACACTGGTTATAAAAGTGTTTCCAAGAAGCATTTCTATAAAGTACTTTTAAAATTTCAATTAGAAAAACATGATCAGTGTTAAGGGATGTACACTTCAATATATATATATGTATATATATATATATATATATACGCAAATTTTATGGTAAGAATGGTCCGTATGAGAACTGCAGTATTAGTGAGGGTTTTTTATAGTATTAACGACGGTTTTTTATAAAATCGTCACTAATACTATAAAAAATCGTCATTAATACTGTAGTCCGTATAAAAACCGTCCGCACCATAGACAGACTATATATATATATATTTTTTGTATCCTAACTCTTTCATATATTATTTTTGTAAAATTGGGTCTAAATATCAATTACACTAAAGACATACACAAACATACATATATATATTAATAAAGAAAATGAAAACAGAGTGGTTAGTGACACTAAAACAGAGCATTTCTTTGCTTTGTTTGTGGAGGGTCAGGAAGAGAGTCAGGTAATGAACGGTTTATTTGAAAGTGGAAGAGAGCTTCATACTGCAGTGTGGATTAGCCACGTTAACAAAACTACAAACGGTAGTATGTATCACGCGCCTCACAACAAAAACTTGACCCAATTCTCTACTCTGTCATCAGCTCTCATAGTCTCGTCCATAGACCAAATTTAAGCAAACCAACAGAAAACCCACAAAAACCCAGTTCGCAGAAACTCGTTTAGGAGGTTGGAATTTAAAAAAAGAAAAAAAAAAAAAAACCGATGTTGGTAACGGAAATGGAGTTCAGGGATTACGACGACGATGCCTGGTACACCGTCCAGGTGATTGTGGAGGGAGAGGGAGGAGATTCGTCTCCCCCTGATTCGGCCAGGCTCAGAGTGAAGTTTTGCGGCTTGGAAGGCCAGGCAGATGCCGTTTTCCATGCAAGCGATTTGACCAAGTTGAGCTTCGACTTTATCTCCGACTTCGATTCCAGGTTCAGGACGCTCTCTCAACAGCTTCAGGACTCCGAGTGTTCGAGCGTCGTTACGGGTATGAAAGTTTGTGCTTCCCATATCTTCAACAATGACGACCTTCGCTTTTACGACGCCATCATTGAAGGGGTCAGTAACTTCTTCCTCCTTCGCTTCTCTATTCCCCGAAAACGGCTTAAACCCCAGTTTAAACCCATATCAGAATGTCCTCCTTTTTCGTGTTTCCTTTTGGGTTTCAGATTATTTACTTTTTACAATAAATTTAATGTGATAAAATCAATGCTGCCTTTTTTTTTTTTTTTTCTTTTTTGATAAATGTATCTGTTGTTTGAATGAACGATGAGGACCTTGTGGTTCCTTTGCAGAATATATGAATTCATGGGCATGGAACATGGTTGGCATTGTGCACTAATGCTTTAGATTGATTTTGATTGTATATATAGCTGCTGCTTTGTATAAAACATTATGTATTTCTTCTTTTTTACACTTGTTGGATTCATTTTTTGCATTTGGATTTGCTTGTTTATAGTTAGTTTTGAATTAGAGGATCTGTTCTATACTTTTTTTTTGGGATTTTTTTTTTTTTTCTTTGCTTAATATGCTCTTTTGTGATTGTTAATGGGTTTATTTTTGTAGGTGGATTATCAAAAACATTCTTTTGAGAATGGAGAAGAAGAATGCTCATGCACCTTTGTCCTTTGCTGGCTACATGGTCCACTTGCTGGACAATTAACTGTTGAGAAAATTGAAAACATTTGCAGAATCCAATCTGGTGAGAAAAGAGATTCAGCGGTGGCCTCTTTTCTAAAGATAGTGAGGAAGAAAATTGAAATTGCTTGTAATTCAAATTCACTTCCTGGAGCTGAAGTTACAACAGGCAACACTACTGATCATCACACAGAAATTGCTATATTGCGTACCGAGCACAGACGAAAATTTTCTCACCATTTAAAGCAGGTAAGTTATTATTATTTGCATAGTTTTTGAATTGTGTCTGATCACAAAACTTGTTAACCAATGAAATAATTTTTGAATCGCACTCAGATACTGCATGATGCGATACCATGTAGTAGTTCATGACAGTCTGTCTATTTGTGATTTTGTAGGAGACAAGGGTTACAAGGCAGCCTTTAAATGAGACACAGTCATCTAAATGTCTGTACTCATTCCCTTTTACATTATTTTAGATTCATTCTCTTACCTATTATGTGAGAGTGCTTGATGTACTAGTTCTGTCACCTTTTTTTCTTCTTCCTGTTTTCCTTGGGCGGCAGGGACGATTGACTATCCTTCTGAAAGGACCGCACAAGACAGAGATTTTGGAGGGATGAGTAACCATTATTTGATTTTTGTTGAGAATCTTGAGAAAGAATTGACGCCTGTACAAATTGTGGAATTTGTGCGTAAAGAAGTTTCAGTCTCATGTCAAGCGTTTGTTTTTCCAAGTTTGTCATCGGAATTATGTGCACGAGGAAATATTCTTGTGGACAGCAAAAAACATTTTGAAAAGTTGTGCAACTTTTTGGACAATCCTGATCAAATTATTGTATCTTCAAGAGGAAGGTATGTGCTGCCGGATGCATTATTGTTGCACTTTAGTAGCTTTTAACTTTGGTTGGAGGGGGGAAGAAAATCTAGTTCTCTTATTTGCTTGTCCTAATATTTGTCTGTCATGAATTTTTCTTGGTTATAACATCAAACACGGTTCTAGGTGTCATATATGCTAGACCTGCTCATACAGTGGTTAAAAGTAAATGAAAGTTTATATTATATAAAAGTGTACTTTAATGTCAGAAAAATAAGCGAGAAATTAGTTGTTGGAGGGTGAGAGAATATGAAGCGGTGGCAAAGAGAGAGAAGAGGTTTGACGGTAAGAAAGGATTATTAACTCTGCAGTAACCAAATTACCTTTACCACTTATTTGCAAAATAATTAAACAATTTTTTATCTGCACTTTTTATCATTTTTGTATTCTTGGAAGAAATGTAGTTTTCATGCTACAATTAGGATGAATGAAAAGTTGGTGTCTACTTTGTCTAACTCTCATATGCCTTATACAAGTTCGATGTACACATATATGTATGTCTGCATGCACGCATATGTCTGTACATTCGTTATTAATATAGTCATTGCTACTCATTTTGAGTAGATTCGTATTCCCAGCCTTAGAGCTTTTTTACTGTCGTACGTTATGCTACCTTGTCTACCTGATAATAGTTGTACTCAAATTAAATTAGTTTTGTTGCCTAAGCAATGCAATTGTCAGGTACAGCTTAACCATCTAACTGGAGACTGAATGTAATTTTTTGGATTGGGATACTTTAACTTTGTTGGTCAGTTTGCATTCATCATCTTATATGTTCTGCAGGCCGTGGTTGATAACCGAGAAAATTTCAACGCATGACACACTTAAAGCATCAATTGGAGCTTTGGTTCTTAAATCTGAGGTTAGTTTTCAGGATTCTTTCTAGCTTTGGGTTATTGAGGAGTGAGCACACTAATGCTAGCCAATATAAATCATGAAATTCTCAAATAATGTATTACCATTGTTCATTTTAGAATTTAAATTTTGCAGAAAATTTTTCAGACTACAAACATCAGAACTACAAATGAATTGAAATTGAAGATTGTCCATTCGGGAACTAATGAATACAGGATGGCTAAACAACGAAGAGATTTATATAAAGAATTTTCTGATCATCAGCAGAGACTGCAGAAGAGGCTGTTCTTTGAAGAGGAAAAGATCCTGAAGCTATAACCAAAACACAAAGTTTAAAGTTTAGTTCCTTGTGCATATAATTAGAATGGTTGACATTTCTCACATGTTTTTTGTTTCTAAGTTGACATAAACTTGCACGTTTTTGTTTCATCAACTCTTGTCGACATGCCATATACATACTCCACCGAAATCTAACAGGTTAAAGGATGAAGAACTTCAGAACCGATCTATCTGAAGGGGGAAAATTATTTTGCAGTTTTGCATGGTTTTTCTGCATGCTGAAAGATGAGTTTTTCTTGATTTCACTTTATCCTGTGATCAAAGATCCATTGATCCCCAAAAGTTTCTTTGTTAAGAAAATGTGAAGAGCCCCAAAAGCATGTGAGCACATGCATAACATATGCTTTAGCATAACGAATTCATGTATAAATCGTGGCTGATCTTTTTACTTTTTGTTGTGGCAACAAGGCCTTTTCAAGAACACCTGAATTGTTTCTCAGATCATTATCCTCTTTGCTTGTTAAGGTCTCAAAGTCATGCTGAAACTCGCAAAAAGTGATTGGTTTTTTTAGTGAACATGACCTGGGCTGGTGGTTTCATGATTTAGGGATCAATCATTAACTTTAATCACTTGTATGGCGTTTTTTCTTCCATTGATCATCAGTTTGTTGGTTTACACAAATGGCTTATCTAATGGAGACTAAAAAGTCATCTTCCACTGCCTTTATATTATTCTTCCTTTCTTCTTTTGTCACAGAATAAAGATATTATTAACAAGACATATTTTTGTAAAAAATTTTAATTGGTCTTATTTTAGATATTAAATTGTATATTTATTATTATTACTATTATTTTTACAAATAAATTCTGTTGGTTCTTCAATAACTAAAAAAGGTATGATATTCAAAATTTTAACAAGTTAAATTGAAGTTTATTAAAATATACTCAGACAAAAGAAAAATGATACAATCCCAAATATAATTTATAAAAAAAAAAAGCAAAAAATAAGAAACAAACCAATTGGGCAAATACGTGATTGCAGGCATATTTCTCTTTCAACATAGCATACGACACAATCCGACGTGGGATCTTCCTATTGGTAGTTTTCATAAGCATGACAAATCGAACTCAAAACACGTAGGACAAGTAGGATCTCAGAAGTTGTAGTTTCTTCGAATCTCCCAAGTTCTACTTCCCAAACAATCCCTTTTTCCTGTTTCTGTTTTCTTTTTTTTCTTTTTTTCTTTTTTTCTTTTTTTCTTTTATTTTATTTTTTTTTCTCCAACACGCCAAGGCCGAAACCTTTGAATTTCTGATCTCTCAGCTACAGAAGAATACTGGGTAAGTTTTATTTTTTTCTTGTTCAAGATCTTCAAGTTCTTGTAACTGTCAATGGGTTGTAGATTGATTCTGGGATTGTTGACCGATCTCTATGTATGTTATGTTTGTTTTTATATTTTTCAGCTGAAGATACATATATACATAGATGACGGAGTTGAGAATGGTGGCTATGGTGGTGGTGGTGGTGGCTATGCTGGTAATATCTTGCCAAATGGAGGGTACACTGGGGATAAGGTTTGTGATAGACAGGGAAGAGTGTTTCTCTCATAATGTTCAGTACGAGGGAGATACCCTCCATGCCTCTTTCGTTGTTATCAAAGCCGATACCCCTTGGAGTTATGGGGATGAAGGTGTTGATCTAGTGGTTTGTTCTTTATACAACTCTTCTGCTTGGATTCTCTATCTTCTTCTCTTTTTTTTTTTTTTTCTTTTTTTTTTAATACTCTGTGAATTTTATATTTGAATTGCTTATTGTGATTTTACCTCGATTTGCATTTTGAAAGTGAATGAAAAGAGAATATTTCTGTCATATTTTCTATGATTGTTTCAATTCAAGAGTTGAGAGAATGACATTGTTGGTGTTTGCCTTATGAAATTAGTGCTCTTTGTCAAACATGGACAGTTGAATTGGTTTATGTTTTCTAAAACTAGTTATGAGTTCTTTGGTTGAATGTGTTTGTAGAACATTTCATCTTGCAAGGCTTAAACAACCTGACAGATCCCTTCTTAAGTTAATTATCAAAAGGTTTTGAAGATGCTTATCCCGTTCGTTAAATTCTCTTGCTTATTGTTCTTCAGTATTCAGTTCAGAATCTGTCATTAACCTCAGAAAGTTTTGATATTATTAGATAAAGGGTCCTTCTGGCGAACAAATTAATGACATACGCGACAAGACTAGCGAGAAGTTGGAGTTTGTGGTTCAAAAGAGAGGTCTTTATCGCTTCTGCTTCACTAATAAGTCTCCTTATCATGAAACCATTGACTTTGATGTACATGTTGGTCACTTTGCATACTATGAGCAGCATGCAAAAGATGGTGAGAAGCCAACATTTCTTTTCATTATATTTCACTCAATTCCTTTTTTATTTTATGTGGATGTTTGTTGTTAATGGTTTATGAGTTTGTGCAGAGCATTTCGCTCCTTTGCTGACAGAGATTGCAAAGTTGGAGGAAGCCCTTTATAACATCCAGTTCGAACAGCATTGGTTAGAGGCACAGACTGACCGCCAAGCAATAGGTATTACTTGAACTAATAAGTCTCTTTTCCATGTCAACTTTAATTTCCCTGTAAATCCATAGCAATATTTTGATTATTACCCAGTCTTATTCGTTTATAAATGTATTCCTGAAAATGGTTATGTGGTGGAAGCCTATGCTTACATGATGGAGCCAGATGGCTTTCATTTGGGGGTTGCGGCGAGGGGGTAAAAACTTCCTTGGAGTCTAGGGCCATTAGAACTGGACTAGGCTCCATTTTTTCATGCATACTCAAATTTCCAAGGTTGGTTAGACTAGGGTACTAGATAACCAGTATCAGTTTACACATTATGCATACATGGAAATGAGTTTGCCTTTTGCCTTTTGCCATTCTCTGTCGGAGAAGAAATGTAGACCTATCTGGGAGAGCTGACTAATATTGAGAGGTGTTATTGTAACTTGAATGCAGTGAACGACGGAATGAGTCGGAGGGCAGTTCATAAAGCGATGATTGAATCAGTAGCACTTGTCGGGGCCTGTGTCCTCCAAGTCTACCTTCTGCAACGCTTGTTTGAAAGGAAGCTTGGATCATCCAGAGTTTAGATTTCTTAGATGCCCTTATTATTTATTGATTTGATACTACAAAATGGAAATCTTGTATTAGCATTTTTGTTTATTCATTGTCTTGTTTCTTATTTATTTATTTTAGTTGAGTTTTCCATACACGATGGTACATGTAGGAGACACAGTATAGCTTCTTTGTAATGTACACTTCGATTTTTGGATGATTATTGGTGTTTTCTGTTTTGAACCTTCTGCCTTAGTTCATGTCTTGGTGTTCTGTTTTTCTTTCTTCGAGCTTACAACCATTCAGTTCATGTCTTGGTGTTCTGTTTTTCTTTCTTCGAGTTTGCAACCATTCCCCCACTTGATTTACGTTTTACATGCTGATGATTATCGGTGAGACTTTCAGCGTAGATGACACAAGCTTAAAAATGGTTTTGCAACGACAACTAAAAATGTAGTTGAATTGCATTCATTCAATGGTGTAGTTATATGCTACTACACAAGCACAAACATACAAAGTAATCAGTATACATGTAGTAAATATTGGCTTATGAGTACATTTTGTATGTGCACAAAATGGCAATGTCTTAAAATAAGTAGATTATTCAACAATGAGAACGGTATGCGTTTGAAGAACAACTTAGAACATCAAAAAGAGCATACTTAGTGCTAAAACGTTTGAAATTATAGTTTTCTGTCAGTACTCACGAAGCTAATCCAATGGAACAGAAAAAGAACTTTGGAAGCATCACATTTTTATTTTCATTCTTATAAAAAAGGAAAAAGGAAAGCCTAATTTGGTACAAAGGTAGAATTACACACATAAAATTCAGTTACACTTGAAATAAAAAAAAAAATAGAGAAAACGAAGTCACAACCAGTGTCAGCTCCTCATCAAACTTTGATTAAGAGAGACACTGCACCACAATATTAACCCATCAGTACACATGAAAACATCATAGCAGTGTCCTGCAATCACATTGGTCTCCTTCAAGTCCACGATACCACAAAAGCTTAAAAAAACACAACAAATTGATTCCAGCCAAGACCAATCATAGCTTTTGAATACAGCTCCAGTCTTCTGGAATATATAATGGCACAGAGAATAGATACAAAACACTTTAATCTATCATATGGTGGGTGCTTCCTCATGTTTCTGCACGCAAGCAGCAAAACCATTTCTTCTGCAAAATAAAGGCAATTTAAGCATCAGAGAAACTTATCTGCAAACCATTGCCTGTCAATTGTGGCAGTACCATTACCATCGACACAACTTTGCCAAAATGTTCATCCATGAATCTCTGTACTTTTAACAGAAAAATAACGTTCTGGAAACTAGAAATGCAATGTGGTTCGGCATATCATTAACAGTCATAACAAGAATGGACGAAACAATATCCTTTTTACCCACATATAATGGGCTGAAAACTAGAAAACCATTTAACTTGTTAGTGTTATTTCTTATTAGCACATACCATTATCATCAACAACTACCATAAGGAATGATTAGCCACAAGCATCAACTATCACCATTTTCCATTTTAAAGGGAGGCATGTTAGTGGAACATTTATTTATCAAGATAATACAAGTGCTGCTCCAAAATGAGCATCAGGATGGAAAGGTCACACATTGTGAAAAACAGAAAATAAAAACAATAAAATTGTGAAAGAGGTAGTGCAAAGCACAAACAGGTAATCGAAGATTAAAATATGGTTCAGTAATTTCGATTGAAATTGTCAAAGCATATTTTAACGGTGCCATATTAAAAGCTGAGCAAACAGGATGACCGAAAAAGATGCTGAAACACTATTAAAAAGGGTAGCCAAGAATTCAATGGAATGGTTTCCAAGACTTTCTTTCAAGCAAAAGGATGTGTACAGAAAGCAGGATTCTTTATTTTCTCTAGTCAATTCAAGGCCAAACTGCAAAAGCTAGCCAAGAATTTGATGGCATGGTTTCCAGAAGATGATCATGGAGAAAGAGGATTTTTGTAGCTAAAAAGAGTATTTAGATTTCTTTTAGTCAATTTGAGGCCAATAACAATTCAAGGTCAGATTACAAAATTGACTTGTATGCCTATTATGCTTAAATATAGGAGACTGAAACACCAAGAATTCAAGAAAACAAAACGTATGCTATAGAGTGTAGTGTAATTCAAAGAATTTGAATATAAGGAAACGATGCTCTCTTTGGGGGAAAAATACTCTCACGTACTCATGAAATACTTAAATAATTTGAGGAACATTAAACTTAAACTTGCATATAAATTCAAGTTAGCGAACAGCTGGGTACTAGTTTAAAGTTCTGCTTCAAATATGACACATACAAATGATTAAGAATAAATCCAAAAGTACTACGATTAAAAACATAAAGATTTATAGACATCCTTTTTCTTTTCTTTTTTTCTTTTTTTTTTTTTTTTTTTTTGGTCAACTTAAATAATACCTCCCAGCTTTTCAGGCATTAGAGGCAGAGATTGCAGAATTTTTTTAGCAAAGTAGGGTTGGAAGGAAAGAAAACAAAGGAACAAATAGTAGAGACTTACAGATGCAGGTTTTCCAAGGACTGCCTCATGCTTGAACGTGGAGTCCTCCTTTGTTGGTGAATCAGGTTTTCCACCAGTCTTTTTCTCATTCCTAGCCTTGTTAAAGATAACTGTGAAACCCTCAGCTGATGCTGGGTCATTGACATCCCATTCACCAAACTTGGGCAGTGGTATACCTTTTTCCTATAGAAGATAAAACTTCACTTAAGGATGCAGTCAAAAGCACATGCAAACAATTAGTAATGAAATCTTCTTACATGCCCAATTCATCGCAAAGCTGTATTTCAAAATAGAGGCAAAACAAAATAGCAAGAAGATCGTTGCATCTACATAGAGTTGTTTTTTACAAGTTTGATAGGATGCAAAATAGATAGGATAAGATTGACTCACGCGGAAACAATGGAGAAATAGAAAGGGCATATTACTACAAATGAAAAAGAGACATTTTATCTTATATTGGTTATACTTCCTCTATCTTTCTCCTCCTTTCCCATTGTATTGCAAGATTTGGTTTTAGCAATCTCCCAAAAGAAAAATAATAAAATAAAAACCTCATTTATCTCATCTCTGTCATTGAGCAGTTTAAATCTAGTGAGCTGGTGATTAGAAAACAATAACTGAAATATCACAGAAATATTAATTCTCAACATCAATAGAGAACATCTGCGTAGACATTCATCCTCAATGTGATAGACCCATCTTCGTTATTTATACCAAAATCACTTGTATACGTAAATATGCTTCATAAGCAAAATTATATTTTCATATGAATATGAAATGGGTTAAGAAGAAACTCCGTAAAAAAAGCATCATTCATCAAAACCATAACACAAGACGAAATGCCCAATTTGGGATCTCTCATCTACTTTCTCTCTCACACAGAGAACCAAGTGAAACCCACAAAACTAGATATGCTTCATAAGCTAAAAAATTTGAACTTTCTTAAAAAGAAGCTATAAAAAAAAAATAATAATAATAATAACAAAATAAAGAAGAAGGATGTACACGATCCGAATGGAAGAGCAAAGCAGCAGAAAAAGAAAGCAAAGAAATTTTGAAAGGCGGAACCAAACACGAAAAAGAAAAATCAACCACCAGCAAAAAAAAATAAAAAATAAAACAAAAATTCCATTTCATGAAACCGGGAAATGAAATCTCAGATCAAACACAGAATCAGAAACATATAAACATACATAGACATATAGATACATAAAACAAGAAGAATATGGTAAAGCGTATATAACGTGTGGGATTGGGTACCGTACCGCCATGGGTTTCGCTTTGGGGTTTCTGAGGAACTACTATGAGCCGCCTCCTAATTCTTTTTCCTGTTGCCTATGGATAATTCTCTCTATTCTCAGAAGAAGAAGAACATAGAGAGTGAGAAAGAGAGCGGGGGAAGAGAGAGAGAGAGAGAGAGAAGTGGGCCAATGGGCCGGAGAATGTATGCCCGCGATGATTAAAGAGTGGGGGCCCACAATTTAAAATTAAAATTAAAAAAGGAAAAAAATTAAAAAAAACCACTTTAACGGTGCTTGCTATTTCCAGCGATGCACCAACCCTTTTAGCTAAATTCTTCCCCAATTTGAAGTTGGGTTCACACTCTTTGGTTGGTGACTCATTGGTTAGAGAGAGAGAGAGAGAACAAATGGAAGGGATTCAGTGAGGTCAGCTCCATCTTAATATATTACTCCATTTCACTTTTTCTGTGTGCTTTGCTAATGTATAGGTGTTTGTTTAACTGCATTAAATTTACCCATTTCAAATGTTTATCAGTGTGAGTTAATAGCAGTTATGAAAAAAAAAAAAAAAAAAAACCTATCTGATTTAAAACCATCCGATTCCATTTTTAATATGGTGCTTGTATTTTTTTATTTCTCCTTCAAATTGGAGTTGAAATGTCTAATGAATTTTAATTAATATTTATTATCAAAAAATTTTAGTTAATATTAACTCGTATTTATAGTAAACGAACAATAAATAATTAGGATTAAGAATCCAAAAAGCAACCCAAATTTTATGTTTATGGTTTCTTATCAATTTCATAAGATTCACATATTACCAGGATCATATGATTATTATGAAATGATGGTCATGATTTAAAGTCTTTAAACATTAGGAATGCCATGTGTGCGGTCTACTTGTTGGGCCCTCTATTTTCCATTTGCAAACCAAATTAGCTTTAAATTTGTGCCGCGGTTATTTGCTGTATACAGTATGTGCTGCTCTTGCTTTGCTCTCCGTTTTCCGCATAGAAGAAAATTAAAGGTGTCAGATTCACCAACATGGCAGCTTATTGGAAGATAAACTGGAAGTGTAATAAAACAGAAATATTTTAGTACCATGGGGAATATGATGCGGTAGTTTCTTGGTTCCCTTGTGGTTATTTAACTTTTTGCTATTCTTAAAAAGACAAAAAGAAAAAGTAAAGCAATGATGAAATTGATAAATAGAAAAACAGAGCCAGAAAGTGAGAAGGAAATAATATCTATGAAATGTAGTTGTTATCATACAAATCTAGTTAAATCTGCAACAGATCCGAAATCCTTTTAACTTTTTGGTCACTATTCAACTTTTTTCTTTATATTTTTTATATTTTTTTGGTTATTAAATTTAACAAGCAGAGAGAGAGAGAGAGAGAGAAACATGATGAAAAAGGTTGGTAATATATTTCAAATCGAAGCTAAATACACTATTATATTTATTGGGAAAGAGTGGGGAAAAAAGAAATAGAGATAAAGTTGCACAATAGGGAATTTTTGAGGGGTGATAGAAAATTCTTCTTTCCTTGAAAAGGTCTTGCATTTTGCCCCAGGTATCCACTTGAACTTTAGATGATTCAAACGCTCTCTTCCTTCATATTACCAGCAAGAGATTCGAAATATGGAAAAAGGCTTAAAGTAGCTCTACGACGAGGGCGGATGCACCACCTCCACCATTGCAAACCCCACCAACACCATACTTCCCGTTCTTCTGCTTCAGTACCTACATTACCATTTTACTTCTAGTAAGCATTTGAAAGAGAATATTCCTCTATAAAAATAATTTATATCCTAAACTAGATTCAAAAGGGGGGAAGAGAGAGAGACTAGAAAACAAAAAAGGTAACTAGTAGAGTCCTACCCCCAAAAGGGTGACCAAGATACGTGCTCCACTGCAACCAAGAGGATGTCCCAAGGATACGGCCCCTCCATGGACATTAACTTTTTCCTGCAGAAAAGAAAAACAATGAAGTAGTTGAGCAACAAGAACAGAACTGAATACACACTCTAATAAAAGCTAAGTAGAAGGAAAAGAATAATTTGTCAAATGCAAGGCAGTTATCTTAAGGATAATATATATGCATGCAGCTTTGCCAACTTGGATATGGATCCGAGTGCCACACAGAAAGAAGCATGCTAGCGTACCCACATGCACATATGCATGCATAAATACATCAAATATATTCATACACAACAAAAGCACAAAACATACACATATTAAGACACACACACATACACACATATATTTATTTATGCATGTATACATAGATAGATAGATGGATAGATAGACAGAAGGCTGGAGTAATGAGAGCTTACTGAGTTAAGTCCGAGCAATTTCTGATTTGAAAGAGCCACAACCTGCACAGAAATGTACAACATAAGAATTGTCTTCGCACATAGAGAAGAAAATTCACCTGATTGGTATAGAAACTTACAGCAAAGGCTTCGTTAATTTCATAGAAATCAACTTGTGAAGCCTCCAAGCCAGCATTTGAAATAGCTTTTGGAATTGCTAGGGCCGGAGCTGTAGTGAACAATTCTGGTGCCTGTGCAGTTGAACTTATGTGAGCATCATTTGGTATTAAGAGTCAAAAATTTTAACTAAAATTGTGAATAACGTTAAAAGTAAAATCAAAATTTTCCACTTCCAACATCAGCTTTGGCTTTCAGATCTACATATATTTTATGAAATACCTGAGCAGCATCAGCATATCCGCTGATCTTTGCGATCACATGTAGTCCCAGCTTTATTGCCTTTTCTCCACTCACCAGGACTAATGCAGCAGCACCATCACTATCAAACATAGCAATTTTATTTTTAAGGTTAGGATAATACCATGGTAAGACTTGATCGACCAATTTCAATAATGAATATCACTTGCATATTTCCATGGATGAGTAACATAAGCAATGCCACAGAAAGTGTTGGAGATATTCAGATAGCCAAGGAACAATAGAAAGTAGAATGTGAGCAATTACTGGGAGGACACCCAATATGAAATTTCTTGTAACGAACATGTGGCATTGCAACAAAGTCCAAGTTTCGTATAAATAACAAAATAAAAAATGTCAAAATCAAAGAATAAAATGATAAACCTTATGCTAGAAGCATTTCCAGCTGTGACAGAACCTCCACTCTCCTTGAAACTTGGCCGGAGCTTCCGCAATTTGGCAGGATCAAACTGTATCACAGAACCAAGAGTTTACCAAATGGATTTCACATAATCTTCCGAGTATGAATAAATTATAACTCACACAAATATTTTATGGACATAATTTTGTAAATCACTTCAACTTATGCTTCAAAAGCAGAATAAACTAAAGACTTTTGAAAAGCTGAAAAAGGATATGTCTAATTTAAGTACAGAAAATTTTCACACTGGAAACTAACTTCACGTTATCACAAAGCAACTTCAACAGATTGTGCTATGAAAACACTATATAAATCAATTCATGGTTATGCCTATGATGCAAATTTTTTTTTTTTTTTTTTTTCACCTTTCCTAAACCTTCATCCTTGTCAACAATAGTTGAAGGTCTTCCCCTTCCTCCAGAAACCTCAACCTGCATAGTATCAGAACATTGGATTAGATATAAAACTAAATGCCACAAGTGTATTGGTTAACTTATAGAAAGGATTCTTACCGGAACAATTTCCCATGCAAATAAACCACTGTCTTGGGCAGCAATACCCCGCTCAAAGCTCTGAATGGCAAAGTCATCCTGTAGGGATCAAAGATATAGATGAAATTATTTAATGGTATGAAATTATTTAATGGTACATTTGGTAAAACTTTTTGAAATATACAAGTGAATTTTATCCACACCTGCTCCTCCCTTGTTATTGAATGGTTATCTGCACATATTTCGGCACAAACTCCCATGCCAGCATCATTATAGACATCCCACAGACCATCTTTCAACATTCCATCAACGAGAGTGTCATGTCCAAGTCGAGATCCCTTCCTGCATTTTAGCATCAAGAGTCAAGCAAATCTCAACTTGAATAAAGTTAAAAGAACCTTGATAAGAAGGATTTATTAACCTTGCTTCTGCGAGATACTTTGGTGCATTAGACATGCTTTCCATCCCACCAGCCACAACAACATCATTAATACCCAACTGAATGCTCTGTGCTGCAAGCATTGTTGCTGTAATGACCAGACAGAACACATGTTAGTATATTATAATACTATTTTCCTTCAAAAAAGGAACATTTCAAAAGAGAAAAAAAGAGTATAAAGTGGCGATGGTTAGTGCACCACCTTTCATCCCCGAAGCACAAACTTTGTTAACAGTGGTACAGACCACTGAATTAGGTATTCCTGCACCTAGTGCAGCTTGTCTAGCAGGAGCCTGCCCTAAATTTGCACTGAGAACATTGCCAAAGAAAACTTCCTCCACAAGTGACGAATCAATATTAGCCCTTTTAAGAGCAGCTACAACACAACATAAAAGAATATGTTAATTAAGATGGATAAACTATATCATAAAGAGGAAAAGAATAAAAAGGATCACTCCGTTGAGGAAATAGGATACAAGATACTTTACCTTCAATAGCTATAGACCCAAGCTTGGTGGCAGGTATGGATGACAGACTACCAAGAAACCCACCCATTGGTGTACGTGCAACACCAACAATACAAACATCTGCAGAAATAATCAAATAAAGATTAAATGGCTAGCTTTTGAAGCTTAAAAGGATTACTCTAGTTTCAAAGATTCAAGCATAGTTCAAATTTCATGGGCGACCAAAAGAGAAAGCCAGATGTCAACAAGTAAAAAGACCAAAATCGATATGACACAAGCACAAAAACACCAGTTGCTTGGTTTGGGAACAACTTTAATACAACCACTATGGTTTATATGCTATGAAGCACCTATACTATTAATATGAAGAATCCATGACTGTAAAGAGATACAAAAACAGAGCAAAAATGTAACCTCTAGGCTTTATTGAATCCGAAGATGCAGTTGCAGCTGGAGCCATGGTTAGATGGAAACGGAAATCTGCAAAAAAACATTTATAATGGCATTTATTCAATAAAACCAAAATGAAAAAGTTAAAAGTTAACATGCTTAACCTCTGACAATTCAGCAAAAGTTTTACATCTAAAATTAACCAACAAAATTAATATAAAAAAAAAATTTAAAAAAAAAAAAAAAAACCACTTCTTTTAAACTTCATAGGAAAAACAAAAGGGACCAGGAAGCATCTAAGCCACTGTTTCTCAAAGTTGCTAAGGACTTTATGTTAGCGAACAAAATATTGAATTTCTTATCTGCTCCAACCCTTTTTTTCGCATCAATTTTTCAAATGCCCCCTAAATACCAAACAGTCCCCATCAGAAAGCCGATTTCCATAAGAAAGCAACAAAGTAACTCGCTATGAATGCATATGTCCTATCTCCCATATAACCGATTCGCGCAAGGAAAGGCTAGACACTGTTTTCCTATTTCGAGCTATGTATCCATTCCCATAGTAAATCTAACACCATAAAACCAAATAACAGGTGATAGAGAAAGTTGTACTTGCTCGCCGAGCAGTAAACAAATCGAATATTAGTCAAAAGTGCTATATAAGCACCGTCACGGTGATTCATTTCGCAGCTAAAATTAGCAGAACTAAAGAAATAAACAAACGTAAATGTTCTTGTTTCTCATTGATTCAACCTGAGGAAACAGCAAACCTCAACGCACCTAAAAACAAACCAATCATATAACATGTTTTGAGCAAAGTTTTAAATTCTGATAAACAGTGTACTGCCTTGTTTTCTCAGAAACCAAATAAATCATAGCTAGATCTACAAATTTTTCAAAAATTAGCCATACATCAAAAGAATCAAACAATTTCACATTTTCTTTAGCCGTTAATTAGTAACAGATCCATATGTAAGTTGCAATTTTGCAGCGACTCAAAATAAGCGCAAAAACGTCGAGAGAAATGGCGGTTTCCGCCAACCAAAAAAAAAAGGATGAGAAAGTGAAGGAAAATCGGAGAGAAAATTAGAGAAAAAAAAGCTGAAATAGAAGAAATCGGAGGGACGGACATAACAAAAAAAAAAAAAAAAAGGAGAAGAATTTCGAATTTTACCTGTAGTAGTGTGCTGTGAAGTTGGTAATGGAGGATCACACACAGACACAAGGTACTACGAAACTGGTCAGCTACGAATAGAATCGCATAAGACTCAATTTATATAAAGGAAAAGAGCTTTGAGTTGAGCACGACGCACGAGGTGGGTGGTTGGTAGTTTTGTGATTTTACTCTATTACCCTCTACCTTCCACTTGATTCTCTCTTCTCTCCCGCCTTATTTTATTTTGTTTAAGCAAACCACTTTTTCTTCTTCTTTTTTTTTTTTTTTTTTTTTTAGCTTTAACTATTATTTCTAAATTGATATATTTATTTAGTATGCAACCAACCAAAAAAAGTCAAAAAAGAAATTAAAAAATGGGGTATTTTTTAGTTATGCATGCTGTTTAAAAGTGATTTTCTTATTTTTGAAATTTATTTAACCAGCATTTTAGATAGTTAATTTTGAAATAAGCAAAACATAAACTAGTTTTTTTTTTTCTTTCTTAAAATAACAAACAAAAAGAAAAACATAACATAGAGGAAAAGTAGTCAAAATTCTGAATAGATTGTGATGGAAATTTGTTATTTACTATGGTGGGTAAGGATTTTAATGGTCAACCAAGGACAGCGGCACAACTTGTGGGAAGCGAGCTCAATGATGCATACACGTGTTATATTCACTGCACATGATTTACTATTCCTCCTTTCACCTACCCAACCACACCTATTAAAATATAATATAGACAGTATTATAAATTTATTTTCAGTCCAACTTATACTACTATTACCATTATTTTGGATTCGATACATTAAAACAAAATAAAAAAAATTATTATAAATGATTAAAAAAATTATAAAAAATTTGACCAAAGTGGTATAGAAATAATATATATCATAAATTTCTAGTAAATTTATGTCAATTGTAAATTTTGTAGAGTTTACATGTATTTTCAAAATTATTTTAACAATGCATATGATTGTTCAATTATTTATTATATATGATAATTAGAACTGATATGTAATGATATAATATATTAGTTATATGTAATATATATATTTATTTTGTGTAACAAGAATTGGAAAGCATCATCCGCAAGCTTATCATGTGGACTGTACTGTGGTTAATAATATATAATAAACTTGCATATTTGAAATTGTTGCTATGATAAAACGATAGATATTAGTATGATAAATTGTTTAATTATTTATTTTAATATTGTATTATAGATTTTGTTACCGATTTTGCCCTTATATCTTACTATATATTATCCTAAATACTTGTCATTAAAATAGATATTAAAAAAATATGTAGGATGGGTACAGTTTGCAGCATAACTTTTTCATCAACATGAAGGGGGAATATATTAATATACTTCACTTCCCTTAACAAATACAATATATAGCATATTTTCTTCAAGTTGGATAAAAATTTCCTATGTCTGTATCATAAGAAGTTTATATATATATATATATATATATATGAAAATTCTATGGTCAAGACGATCCGTATGAGAACCGCAGTATTAGTAATGGTTTTTCATAGTATTAATGACGGTTTTTTAGAAAATCATGACCAATACTATGAAAAACCGTTACCAATACTGTGGTCTGCATAAGGATCGTCCGCACCATAGATGGACTGTATAGATATATATATATATAGCTTTGTTTATTTCTCTGCCGAAAAAAGAATAAAAAAACTTTGTTTTCTTTTTCTTTTAAATTTTTCTATTGGTATGAATTTTGAGCGGAAATATGATATATTTCTTATGATCAATAGGAAATAGTTTTAAAAATTATGTGATTTCTGATTAATATTAGCTGTGAGTATTCAGTTTTCTTACATAAATTTAAATGTTTACGTATAAAGGCGTATAATTACAATCTCATTGATTTTATCGAAGGCAATAAACGAGGAAGCCGTAGGCATCAATCATATCATAGCGCTCATATTTGCAAATTATATAATATGATCGGAATATTTATTTAATCAACTTATCAAATGAAAATATATTTTAGTTTTTAGTGTACGTCGTATAAAAAGCATCCAATTAAAGAAGATGGAAAATTACTAAATTAGTACTCAAAATTATTTTTCAATTCATTTTGATTTTAATATATATTTTTTTTGGTAAATTCAAGATTGTCCAGCCGAGCCAAAGCCAAAGCGACGAAGGAAGGAATAAATATAAGCTTTATATCTTGGTCAAATCAAGTAACTAAAAACTAATGGTCAAATCAAGTAATCAAAAACTAATGGTCAAATCAAGTAATCAAAAACTAAGCAAAGGCACTGAAAAACAATAGTTTAAATATATAATTAACACCAAGAAATCATGTCGCTAGCACATCACATAAGAAATTATGTTCCAGTAGTTTTGCGTCCGTATAATGAATTTGAATTTTACACCTTCAATCATTTTTTTTTTAAAGAAAAAACATAAGAAATTAGTAAGAAGAAGAATAAGATATGCTTTTCCATTTTTATTTTATTTTTTATTGCATTAAATAATCTTTGGAAATTTTAGTGATCCATGACATGCAAGTTGCAGATGAAGTTTATCAGTCAATATTTGTCATCTATGGTTTTCCAATATAATTTATGGGAGCCTTTCTTGACTTCAATTGTCCATTTCTCAAATTTCCAAGTGGGGCCCCGTCTGATTTGTTGTTTTTAATATATATATATATATATATTTTTTTTTTTTTGGTGATCAGTAGTTTAGTTATTTATTAGTAAATATAAGATTTGTAAAATTATATCTTTTTTTAATGATGTTGAGGGTTTTTCGTTCAATGAATCTAAGACCTTATCTTAAAAAAAAAAAAAAAAAAAAAAATTGCTTAAAAACCATTTACCATCGTTCTGTATATCTTTGTCTGAATTCCAGCACCATGCACCAATTATATACACAACAATTTTTTAAATCCTATTTCACCAAAAAAAAATTAATAAATAATTTTAAAGGTTAACCATATTTTTCGACACTCTAGTTTGTTTACAATTTCAATTGAGTGCTTCAACTTTCAATTTTTACAATTGAATGCTTCGATTTTCATTTTAGTTTCAATTTAGGTCTTTATTTTCATTATTTCAACTGAAATCCTTAATTTAAGTTTTATTTCAATTTGAATATTGTACATTTAACCTTTATTATATGGAATTTTATTTAGTTTTTAATATTTCAAGTTAAATAATATTTTTGGATTTATAATAAAACATCTTTTTGCAGGAAAATTTTCATTATATTCTACTTACGATGAAAGAAAGAAAAAAATAAACTTTGAGAAATTTAATTGAAAATTGGGTTTAAATTGAAACCAAAATTGGAATGGAAGCACTCAATTGAAAATTTTGAAATATCAGGCATTCAATTAAAAATGAGGACAAAATAGAGGATTTAGAATATAGTTAACTCTAATTTAAATCTTATCTCTTGATGATGATGATTACAATAATAACAACAAGAGAAGAAGAAGTGATAGCTTTCTTTTTTATTAGATATCAAATATGACTTTCTACCTAGAAAAAACAAAAAAAAAAAAAAAAAAAAAAGCTACCAAATATGACTAAAGAGTGTTAAATATCATAAGGAATAAGACCCTTCAAACTTTTCTTCCACAAGAGACTTTACCAAAATGTCAACGTATTAAAAAAGAACACATACATGTTTTTTGTGTCAATTCAAACAAACTTTTGCATGTCTACTAAGAAACTATTAAAAACACTCTTTAGATTCACTATGAATTTCAATAAGACAGTAAGATTATATAAATAACAACGAAAATAACAAAAATAAAACAAATATTTAAATAATCCATGCACTGCACATGGTATTCTTATCAATTGGGAATTGTTAGGATTGTTTAAAGATCCAAAAAAAAAATATTACACTCCACAAGCAAACTGTCTGAATTCAGTATTCACGGATCTCTATAAGTCAAATTAAATATCTTCTGCAAACCAAATGCCCAAGTGGGGTTCTGAACATTGACAACGAAATTAAAAAAAAAAAAAAAAATCAAACATAAAATAAAAGATGTATAATATTCTAAACCAGCCAAACCTACCATAATTGTAGCAAAAAAATAAATAAAATAAATGAGAAAATGATTGATATTTCCAAGTCCAAGGCTTGGACTGCAGCCAATTCAGAGTGGTAGGTGGTTCCATAATACATTAAAATAATTAGAAATGAGTTTTTGGGGGTCAAAAAATGCAGTAAATTAATTTTCAAGGGTCAATAAGTAATTTGGAGAACGCCACAGGGCACCAGCTCTCAACGTAATAGGCATTCTTAAATACATCATGGACGGTGGTCTTAATACACTACATCTGTCACTTCTGTATTCTGATTGCGTATCGAAAATCTTCTCTGCCAATGGATGTGCTTTTTGGAGTTTTCAACTTTTTATATTAAACCGTTTTGATACTAAATTTATTTTTGTAATTAATTGATATATTTAATACATTTTAATTATCATAAATTGATATTAATAAATTATTGAAATAAATAAACTGTATACAACATAAAAAAAAAGACAAAAAAACAAAAAAAAAAAATTTATTATCAAACAAAACCTTTACTACCTTTTTCTAAATTCAACTACATGCACCCGATATGTTTGATTTAGATTTATTTTCCAACATTTTTTTAACATATTGAACTTATAATACACAAAATATTTGTGTGGAAAACTGATTCCATAGTAGTTTGGACTTTGGAGTTCCCCAAAAATAATATATTATAATAGTTTAGAGAACTTTGCACTGTTTCGATTCATTTGTCGGACCCATGGCTCGATTTATTATGCGTTTGTATGAATGGGAAAAAATTTACCCAAAAAAAAAAAAAACTATAATAGGAAAATTTTAAAAATTTGATCTATTTTAGCTGTAAGATTTTGTTAATTTAGTTAATATATATCTTTCTTGGTACACTCTAATAAATTTCATGTCCACAAATTAGTGATTGGTACAGTGCAAGGAAGTTTAATTTTGCATGTTAGTATTATATCTTATCGTTTCTATCTTCTGTTTACAAGTTTTATTATCTATTATCAAAGAAAAAAAAAGAATTGTTTTTTTTTTTATATTACACATTCTAATGGTTTAAAGTCTTAATTGATATAGTTTTTAAAATACTATTTTTAACTTTTTCAATTTCAAAAGAGCTTTTCTGAAAATATTTAGCCTTTATTTGGTATAATTTATTTTTTTATAAAAAAAATTATTGATTGCAGAACTTTTTCTTTAAAAAAAAATGGATGTTTGGCTATTCATTAAATAAATATTTATTGAAAATTTTTTTTAAAACCAAAATGGAGAACTCAAAATTTTAAATTTCTCTAAAAAATACGTTGCTTTAGATAAAAATTTTAAAATTACATTAAATTGATTGTTTAAGCATATTCTAAACTGACAACTAAATATTTATTAATTTTTTAATAAAAAAATCTTTTTATATAAACTCTATTAAAAAATATTTTACAGCTTAAAAATATTTTTACATAAATTATACTAAATAAATATTTTAAACAATTTTCTAAAATGCATGAACTTTTCTAAAAACTTCCAATCAAAGTTAATAAAATGTGGGTTATCTAAATAAAATGCATCAAGCTCTACATGCATGTGGAAAGCCACAAACTCTAAAAGCGCGAGGTATTTCATCATCACGGGCTTTGAAAGTGATCCATTTAGACGTAACAGCAAGTACGAAAATGTTGGGTTTGGATTACATATAAGCTGCTGCATTTATCATAGGCTTCACACGATGGCCCAAATAACTAAAGCCCAGTTATTGGTATGATGGTGCATGAGGATGAATAAAACCATTTTTTTTTTTTTAAAAGAGAATAAAAACCTCCTTAAAAATGTGATATTTTGGGATTTTGAATAATGCTGCACAAATTACCATTTTTGCTTATCAAATTTTTGATATTATTTGATATTAAACCATACAAATGACAAATTAATATAACATAAAAATATAAAAAATCAATAAAATAAAATAAAATAATATCAAATCATTTGATATTCAATTATTTTATAAATAAATTTGATGGCTCTAATTTGGGATTGTGTTTTAAAAATCATTGTAATAGGTCAGAGATACTATATCTTCTATTTTTCTTTTTCTTTTTCCATTTGTTTTTCATCTTTAATAATACTTTATTATTTTTGAAGAAGTGTAATTATTTACATTAATATATATGTATATATATATATATTATAAAAAAGAATCCTTTGATTTCTTAAAAAAATAACTTCTTTTTCTCAATGAATTAATATCCTGTCAAACTGGGTGAACAATTTAATAAACAGCAATAACAAAGGGATAATTCCTAGCAAAATAAATAAATAATTGGCTATGCCACACCAAAAAAAAAAAAAAAATAATAATAATAATAAAAAATTCTAATTCAACAGCGAGAGAGAGAGAGAGAGAGAGAGAGTCACTGAGTCAGTGTATAGGCTTCCTTCTTTGTCTATGCTTCAAATTCAAAGTTAGGGTGTGTTTGAGTTAGCACAGCGTGCGCTCTCATCGACAACGAAAAGATGTGGAAACTCGTAGGCAGAGATTCCCATTTGCTAAAGCTCAGACCCCAAAATGCTATTTCCATTCCCACAACTCTCTCTCTCACTTCCATGTGTGGTTTCTGCACATTGCGAACCCAGGATTCAGTACAAGAAATCACCAACATTCTCAGACACAGCAACTGGAAATTCCTGCTGGATTCGTCCTCCGATGTGCTCGAGACGCTCAACCCAGATGTGATCCGCTCCGTCATCCGCCATAACCGTGACGCTGATGCCAAGCGCCTCCTCAGCTTCTTCCTTTGGTCCGAAGACAAAATTGGTACTTCACGGGATTTGGATGCTTTTTCGCTTCTTGCCGTTTCGCTTTGCAATTCCAAGTTTTATGGTCCTGGCTCTGATATTATATGTCGTATGATTAGCATTTATAAATCTCCGTTTGATATTTTGGGTTCCATTGGTAGGTGTTATAGGGAGTTTGATGGGTCTAATTCTTTGGTTTTTGAGATGTTGATTGATAGTTATAGGAAAATGGGTTTGTTGGTTGAAGCCATCGATGTGTTTTTGGGTCTGAAAGATTTTGAATTTGTGCCCACTTTATTGTTCTGTAATTTATTGCTGAGGGACTTGTTGAAGACTAATAGGATGGAATTGTTCTGGAAGGTTTTTGATAGAATGTCTGAGATGGAGATGAACTTTGATGTTTATACTTACTCTAATTTAATCAATGCACATTTGAAGACCGGGAATGTTGATGAAGCGCAAAGGGTCCTCTTGGAAATGGGTGAAAAGAATTGCCATCCAAATGTGGTTACTTACAATCTGGTTATTAATGGTTTGTGTAGAGCAAGGCGTGTTGATGAGGCAGTCGAGATAAAAAGGTCAATGATTGAGGAGGGTTTGGTCCCTGACAATTATACTTATGCGACTCTTGTTAATGGGTATTGTATGGAAAAGAGATTGACTGATGCAGAATTGGTATTTTCGGAAATGATTGATGCTGGGATGAAGCCTGATGTAGTTGCCTACAGTTCTTTGATTGACGGGCTTATAAAACAAGGAAATCTAGATGAGGCTTTTAGAATTAAGAATAAAATGATGAATCATGGTATAGAGATAGGTCTGATAGTACATAACACGCTTCTTACTGGGGTTTGTAAGGCTGGTAAGATGGGGAAGGCCAGAGAAATCATCAGTGAGATGATTCGGATGGGCACCGAACCTGATTCAAGAACTTATAACATATTGATTGAGGGATATTGTAGGGACCGAGATATGGTTAGCGCTTTTGAAATGCTTGATGAGATGAAGAAGAGATGTTTGCCACCCACTATCTTTACTTACAGTCCGATAATCAATGGGCTATGTCTTTCCAGAAATATTGGTCAGGCCAATGCTGCTTTTGGGGAAGTGGTAATGCAGGGACTAAAGCCAAATGCTGTTATCTACACTAATCTTATTTTAGCTCATGCAAAGGAAGGTAAACTTGAAGAAGCAAGAAGGATTTTTGATAGGATGAGCAAACAAGGGATTTTACCAGATGTGTTTTGCTACAACTCTCTAATAATTGGTCTCTGCAAAGGCCATAAGATGGAAGCCGCAAGGGCCTACTTGGATGACATGTTGGAGATAGGATTAAAGCCAAATGCATATACTTTTGGAGCTTTTGTGCATGGACATAGTAAAGCAGGGGAGATGCAGATGGCTGACAGGTATTTCAATGAGATGCTAGCTTATGGTTTGGTGCCTAATGATATTATTTACACTGACTTGATTTATGGTCACTGCAAAGAAGGCAACTTAACAGAAGCCTTCTCAGCATTTAGATGTATGCTTTCACGTGGTATTCTTCCAGATATTCAGACTTATAGTGTTCTTATCAATGGGCTCTCAAGGAATGGGAAAATGCAAGAAGCTCTAGGGATCTTCTTTGAACTTTGTGAGAACAGCTTGCTTCCTGATGTTTTTACTTACAATGCTCTCATCAGTGGGTTCTGTAAACAAGGTGATACAGAGAAGGCTATCCAGTTTTATGACGAGATGTGCATAAAGGGCATAACTCCTAATATTGTGACTTACAATATTTTAATTGATGGGCTCTGCAAGGCAGGTGATGTTGACAAAGCTAAGAACTTGTTTCATGGAATCGTAGAAAATGGTTTGACCCCCAACAGTGTGACATATGCTACAATGATAGATGGTTCTTGCAAATCAGGAGATCTAGCTGAGGCATTCCAATTATTGGATGAGATGCTATTGAAGGGTGTCCCACCAGATAGTTTTGTCTACAATGCCCTTCTTGATGGGTGTTGCAAAGTAGGAAAATTGGAGAAAGCTCAGGAACTACTTGAAGATATGTTGCAGAATGGCTTTGCCTCAAGAATGTCTTTCAACACATTGATTGATGGGCTCTGCAAAAATAAAAAGCTGCAAGAAGCTAAGCGCCTGTTGGAAGAAATGTTAGAAAGGCAGATCTTGCCAGACCATGTAACCTACACAACACTAATTAATCAGAGTTGCAAGGCTCGAAATATGGAGGAAGCCAAACAGCTCTTTTTGGAGATGCAGGCAAGAAATGTTACTCCAACCACCATAACTTATACATCACTTCTGCAGGGTTACAACATAACAGGAAATTTATCTGAAGTTTTTGCTTTGTTTGAAGAGATGCTGGCTAAGGGGATTGAACCTGATAAAGTTACCTATTCTGTGATTATTGATGCTCTCTGTAAAGAAGAGAACATAATGGAAGCACTGAAGTTGAGGGATGAGATGTTGAAAAAGGGTATTCCACTGAACTTAGGCACTTATGAAAGTCTAATACAAGCCCTATGTGATAAAGAAGAATTTTTAGAAGCATTGAAGTTGCTTAATGAAATGGGATATGGTGGGTTCAAACCAAGTCTTGCTACATGTAGCATCATAGCTTCTGGGTTCCAAAGAGCCGGGAATATGGATAAAGCTGCAGAGGTTTTGGAGCGTGTGATGTGGTTTGGATGGGTTTCAGACTCCACTAGCCTCTCTGACTTAATTGATGGAAACCAAAAGGATGCAAATTCTGAAAATTCTGACAATCTTGTTTGCACTGCTGAAAGACTCTGATAATGTCACTTGTGTTGCCGGAAGCACTTTCCTAATTAGCAGTGCCCATGAACGTTGCTTCTCTGTTTTTCTGCTTCATGACTGTGGTCCATGTTCTTTGGACAAATAATTGCCCCAAGGATAAATGAATATACAGGTGTTTACCCTTCACTGCTATATTCCTGGTGATTGTTGCTTCCAGTATTCTGCACTGTTGACCGTTGATGTTTCCAGCCGAGTGGCAATTCTAAGGCTTGTAAGGTAACAAAACTTGATGTTAACGTATATATTTAGTGATGCACCTAGGTTGAAATCGTGCTTTGTAGTATTTGGTTGATTTTGAGCTATTATATTTGTTTGCAGATTTGTATCAACTGCATAATTCAGGAGATATCTCTTTGAAAAAAGGGAAATTCTCCCTGTCTAATGTCCATTATGTGCCCCACTAAAGCTCTTGAAATTTCAACCTACACCAGCTATCCTGTTAGTTTTATTGTGGACTGCCAGTGGAGAATCTCAACAGTCAACTCAGGGAAGTCAATTTCAAAATACCTGGATTGAATGCTTAACAACACATTTACATTTGTTTGAGCATGTTAGAGCTGAATGCAGTCGCAAGCTTTGTGAGGGTAACTGTCAGATAATCATATGCCTCAAATTGCATATTTGGCAATTGTTGGTAACCCTTTCACCCCTCCAACTTCCATCGCTTTCAAGGCACATTTTCTGTGTGTTTGGTACAAGGATGGGCAATGAAGAATGAAGAGTTGATCCTTGATTGGTGTAGAAGCGTGGTGGAAGGTCCCGTGGCCATGCAAAAACTTTCCTTCCAAAATTGGAATGATTGGACCCTTTCTCCGATCATAAAGCCCCCTGATCCCTTCCTTTGTCTTTCATCCCCCCTGAACAGAATAAGTAAGGCCCCGTTCTTTCTAATTCAAAAATGAAAATAGAGGCGAAGCGCCCAAGTGGCGAAGGCCCCAAAGCAAAGTAATATATAGATGTAGTTTGTATTTCATTCTTTTATTCTGCCATTTTATATCAAAAACCATAAGCCTTGCATGCTCTGTATCCTTTCTGTAGTCATTGTACGTACTAGATTACTCTTGAATTATTGCTTAAATTTCAATTTGATTCTTCAGCGTTTACAAGTAATACATCTAGAACTAGGTCTTTTTGTCTAACGAGCAATTTCTATTATCAATCTGTTAAAGAAAAAAGAGAAAGGAACTGACGAAAAAGGAGAGAGAAAAAATAAGAACTAGTCAAATAAGTGGATGGTTTGTAGTGTCGATGTGGGTCAATATACATAGTGATGTGAAAATGCCATCTTCCTACTCTTGCACTGAAAAGCAATTTCCCACTAAAAAATTGGTTATGAAGCCATGCTCAACTCAAATCATTTATTTTCCCACAAAAAAAATTGGTTATGAAGCCATTCTCAATTCAATCATTTATTTGTTGGATAAAAGATTATGGGTATATCTGCTATGAATCTATAAGTAAAACATTATATTTGTTGGATAAAAGATTATGGGTATATCTGCAATGGATCTATAAGTCAAATATTATACTATATTGTTGGATAAAATTACATTTTTGAAATGGAATAAAAATAAATTTTTTTTTTTATACACTTGAATATTGGAAGATCATATCATCTTCTCAAATTTATCAAGTTTCTTCACCCTCTGCATAGACCTACCAAACAATGCCAAAAAGACTCCTGCACAATCGCACAAAAACATAAAAACATACACAAACCTAGTTCAACTTCATAGAAAACCAGAAAAGAAATCTTTTATGCCCAGGTCTTAGAAGGTTAAAAGTCTAAAAGGTCACCTGCACCAATGAATGATCCATTAGCAATAACTTGACTGCCTTGGCTGCTTAAAGTGACCCCCAGGTTTAGCAGGGTTCCTCCAAGAACAGTATACAGTGTTGCCATCTGAAGTATGTTTGCTTTCCGAGCTGCTCTTTCCGACTGTCAAAAGCAGGTTTTTCCATTTCATTTATTATTTTGTGTACTGTTTATTACTATGATAACAGCAAGACTAAATATAATATTCGAGTCCTTGACAATGATATTTTAACATTCTTTTTCTTTTTGTTATCCCAAGCTATCCCCTAAGACACCTCTAGAATTTTATTTACTTCTTTATTTATTAGTAAATAACAGCACAGGATCTGAAAAGTGATAAAGGATTGAACAATACCTCAAGAACTCGGACCCGGAGTTTCAGATCTCCTGACTCAAGTTGCTTTACAAACTCTTCTATTCGCTGGACTCTGTATGGCATGGATATGGTAGAGGTTCTGGCCTGAAAACCACATTAGTTAAGCTTTTAAATACCAGTATTATGGACCTAATTAGCATTGTAAAATATTAATGATTTGCATCACTTCATAAGAGTTAGCATTCGACATGTAACCAGAGCAATGAACTGAAGCCAACGAATTTCAAGTAAGATGTAGTACATCATCGGCTTGTTTCCTCAACTCTTGCACAAGTTGTGTCCCACTGCGTTGCGATTGTTTCATATCTAAAAGCTCCTGCATGTGGTGTTATTATTAGTGCTAGGCTTCATATGCCTTTATAGACAATGTTGAATCATAAGTTCATAGTTTTTATGTGGAAAAAATAATGGAACCTGAGCATAAGGAGCAGCAATCTTCACAAAGGAAAAGTCTGGATCAAGGATGTAACCTATGCCTGAAATTAATAATACAACCCAAAAAAAAAAGAAAAAAAAAAAAGAAAAGAAAAGTTAGATGAGAGAACAGGAAAATGGGTACTTGCAAAATTGTAGTAAGGACTAGCGAGAACATCTAGTCAAGTTTTGAACGTTGTGTCCTCATTCTCTGTGAATGAGGGAGAGCTCCACTATAAAAGGTTCAGGATCATTACAATTAACAAGCATGTTTAATATTTGCAAATCCCTACAAATTTACATACGATGTTAAGCATGTCATGGATCCTACTTAAAATCAACTGACCTCAAAATGATTAGTAGCATGATCTCAAAATTTGAAATGGAGTTATATATATATATATATATAGAGAGAGAGAGAGAGAGAGGAGAACCTTCCAAGGTTGAAAATGCCCTGATAACAAAAGTAAATGTCGATGGAAATCTAAATGGTTGGTCTTGTGATATTGCAAATAAATCCTGCAATCACAAAACCCACACTTGAAAACCTTTAGAATCATGTTAAGGTTGTTTAATCCCATCAAATCTGAGCAATCGTTTGTTTATTTGCTTTTGCCTTTTAAGTCCTTTTCATAAAAGCAAAATATACAAGCTCGATATCACCCTGGATCAGTGGATCCCATTGGATATATTCTTTTGCAGCATGTATTCATTGCCTAAGAACCAAAGCTTATAAGAATCTCATATGACGTTAATTGTGAAATACTAGTGCTGAAAATTCCACATACCTCCCCAATTGCAGATAAAGTTTGCTGTTGGTCTGGTGTTTGGCTCAACAAATTGTCCAAAAAAAACTGCACAGATCTCCTAACCTACAAGTAGAACATAAAACAACTTAGAAGATGGAAAAAAATGTAGACACATTCATATATACAGACTGCTTGTGGCATGATGCATACCGATGACATGTCACCTGTAGGCTGCAGTGCTTCAAGATCAATGAGACTTTTCATAACCTACAACGCAGCGTATGGAACAAGTTTCTTGTAATTGATATATACCAGAAAGTAAATGAACCTTTGTATCACTCTTTTTGTGGCATTGAGTCTATGTAATTTGGAAGCACAGTAGTAAAACTTGCACTAGAAAAAGTAGAACAGAACTTAAAGGTAGAAAGTATACCTTTCTTGCATCTTTCTCATAAACAGAATAGAAAAGATCAAGTAATCTCTCTCGGGTAAAAGATTTGATCTCCCCCATCATACCGAAATCATAGTAGATAAGCGCTTCATCCACATCAATAGCAAGATTTCCAGGATGAGGGTCAGCATGAAAGAAGCCTGTTTTTAATATCTGAGAAAACAGAACAATTCAGTGAATCAATCACTCAAATGTTAGCTAATTATTTCACCTTTCACATTGTAATCTTATAAGGGATTGATTGAAAAATTTATAAATTCTTCTAATTATAGTCATCAAATGCAAAGACACGAATAACTATTCACATGAATGAGAGGAAACAATCCTGACCTGAATCAAGTATGCTTCGATTGCATGTGAAGCAATTCTAGAGCGACTATAACCCCGGTCATTTAGCATTTCCACCCTATTTATCTTAATCCCTGCACATCCAAGCAAAGATAACATATTAGCTACCAACAAAAAATCAAACGAAAGAACTAATTAAAACTAGATAATACTTATTATGTACAACACGAGATCTTGAGTAAAACAAGCTCTTCAGTATAGGGTGAAAACCTGGTACATACTCCAAGGTCAGCACCTTTGTTGCAGTGTAATCCCAAAATACCAGCTACAGTGAGGAAAAAAACATGTTGTCAAAACAGAAGAGGAGCAGGACAATTCAAAAAGTAGAGTTCTAATACTCAAACAAGATCAAAATGATTAAGGTTCGCAATCATATATATATATATATATATATAAGCAGAATAACATTTTGGATTATTACATAAGTTATCAAATAACATAGGAAGAAACATACAGGAACTCGGACCCACTTTATATTCCGAAAATCTCGGCGAAATCTATCAGCATTTTTCCCTTCATTTATATAATCAATCTCTTGATACAAAATCCTGTTGAAAAAGTGCAATGAAAGTTAATCTACAGCCTTAATTCACATTATATAAGAGCGGAAACCTATCATAAATACTTGATTGGGAAATGTACAAATAAGTTTCTTGCATAAATACTTCAAATGAAACTTTGAATATATAATGCAAGCTTGTTATCAAGTAAACAAGAGGAAAAAGTGTTATCAAGTAAACATGAGGAAAAGGTTTTCTTTGCTTTTCAATATACCTTCACCAACAACAGGACTAAGTGTGCACGTTAAACATGCATATGAGGTCTCAGGCACAATAACCTAGGTCACCAGGAGCACATAATATATGCATTTTGTTATGTTCTTTATGTTATACATACATCCACAAGATATCTCTAAAAGAACAAAAAATAGAAACTAAGAGATGTTTGCTACATACGTGGCACATTCTTCATATATACCAATCCAGTCTCTGGTTGGACCACCAAGAGTTTCACTTCTCTGAAAGTATTCTGCAATTAGCTTCAAATTTCCTGTCCAAGGAGCAAGAAGAATTTGAAGAAATTAAAAAACTGCAATACTCCAGTACATAACCTCCAAGTTTGATGCAAAAATTTGAAAAAGATGCCATCATACACATAATTGCAACAGAAGTTCCATAGCTACAACATTTAAATTAAAAAGCAGCTACAATATTCCAGTGGTACAATCGATAGAAAATTCACTGCTTACGTAAATCAATGTCGAAAAGCTTCTTGAGTCCAGGTCTTTGGACTTTAACAACTACTTTCTCTCCATTATGCAGGATAGCCCTATGGACCTAAAGAAAGGAAAAAAAAAAAAAAATTTAAAAATAATTATCTAAACCATAAAGAAAAATAAGTGTATTTGGAGAATTGAATCTATAAAAAGAACAAATAACTCATAACTCCATAATTCACAGCTTATACTGGTGAAGGGGTGAGCAGTAAGGTTGCAAACTTTCTCCAACATGAAAAATCATTTTAAGAAGGTAGCTATATAGACAAATACGATAATAATAGCAAATAGGCATGAACAAAACACCTGACCAAGACTAGCAGCAGCTATTGGCTGGTCCTCAAATTCCTTGTACAGTACTTTGACAGGAGCTCCCAGTTCACTCTCAATGAAGCCTCTTGCTTTCTTTGGTGAGAAAGCTGGGACCCTATCCTGAATTAGATTATATAGGAAATTAAGAATCACCCATAATTAACAAGACAAGATCAGTCATCAAATTTATCTATCTTATTATCTAGCACATAATCACTGAATGCTTGGACTTCACATTAAAAATATCAGCAATTCAGAAGAAGGATCCTTAGCAGATTTACTAACAAAAATAAATTTATACCTGCAACTTGGCAAGCTCATCCACAAACTCGCGTGGAAATAGATCTGACCTTGTTGAAGATAACTGTCCAAGTTTGATAAAGGTTGGACCAAGCTGCAGCACTCTTTCTCGCAGCCATGCTGCAGTCTTTTGCCTTCTCTTTTTCTGAGAGAGAAGTAAGAACTAAAGTCAGAAGAAGGCAAACAAATCCACGAAACTAACAAACTGACTGTAGGTCTATAGTTTAACCATGAATAGAAGTTAACACACATAGCAACCAGAAGAGGATAACATCCATAAATTGGTCTTAAAACCAACCTGCTTATCTTCTGTAAAGCCTCCCACATAAGCCCATTTTGCATTATCCAATAGAACACGTATACGTAATGAGAGAACAAAGGACCAAACATCTATACTCCTCTGCAAGGAATTATAGTTTTCATTGGCCCAACTAAAGCCTTCATCTGAGGGCAAAACCTTCAACTCTTCCACTGGTGGAAGTGCTTTAGAGGTTTTATATTTTGGTGCCTTAACAAGTGCTGAGGTAGGTTTGCTTTTAACCAGGCTTGCTCCATTAACAACTGAACCATTTACTTTCTCTACTTTATTTGTCACATTATTCACTTTATCTACTTTATTTGTTGATGGTTTTTTTCTTTTCACAACCTCACTTGCTGGTACCATTTTTACAGCCCGTCCATTGACATCCAACCTCGATGATGATTCAGTCTGCCGCATTTCCACTTGAAACCTTGGAAACTGATTGGTAGGAGATGGATTACATGTTGGCCTCAAAGACTTTGAGAATTTATTAACTGAAATTGAGCTTGAGAAACTGAGACTGTCTTGAGTTATCAACTCCACATTATGGCAGCAGCAGCTGTATGAAGCCAGTACTGCTGCCATCTATGATGCAGATACCTAAATAATAAAATGATTGAAGAAATTGTAAAAACAAATAACACAATTTACAAGGGAAACATCTTAATTTAGGCTAGAAAGCTTGAGAAAGCCATTGAATGTTCTTCGGGCACAGAAACAGAAATACACCAATACACCACCAGAAAAGCTAGAGGAAAGGTTTAGATATCAAGGAGATTCGGAAACTTTAAAAGATTACAATTCCCAATAACAATGTTTAATCTTGTTATGCAATCAATTATACTCCTGAATCTTAAACATGCTAGATAACCATATCAACAAAAAGGCAACCATTTAATTTCCCATATATATAAAACTCACTAATGGTTGGGAGCCAACAACGTTGATATTGAACTTCGATTATATTGCTCATGCCAATAAGGAGTTTCGACCGAAACATACTCAGAGATATGTTTACAATGGTGAAGACATAATTGAACGCATATAAATGATAAAACATGAATGCATACGTTAACCAATTTAAATAATCTGACAAACTGCAATATTCAATCAAAACTACTCAAATTTTAGCAAAACAGCAAGAATCGAAAAGGGTAATGCCCAAATTTTTTTGCCGGTTACTAGAATTCATTGTAAGAAAAAAGCAAAGAAAATTAACAGACAAACGGAAAAAGGGAACCTTGAAATCTTAATCTTATTGTCCCCTTTCTTTCCCTTCTTCATAAAATGATACAAAAGGAAATTGAACACAAACCAGAGATTATCAGATAAATTCCTCCCATGTTTCCCATTTTCTTAAAAGCCAAACAACATAAAGCTTAAAAAAAAAAAGTTTCCAACTTCCTATAGTCTCATTTTATAACAAACCAACGGAACCCAGATAAAATCATAAAAAATATACTCACTGGGTCAGCAGGATTCAGGACCAAAACTCCAGCAGTAGTTAAAAACTGTATGATGTAAATAACTGAATCTGATGGAAATCCTGAAATGGATACATATAATTAATGAATAAAAAATATATATTTATGTTATAGAAAAAGAGAGAGATTTGAGGTGGCAAAATAGTCGAATACAGTTCAACAATGAAAGTTCAGCAAAGTCGTGCGCTGGTTTCCAATTCTATTAAGTCATTGCCTTTGTTAGAGCGAGTTGAAGAAGGCAGTGCTTGGGGGTAGTTAACGACAAATAAAAAAAAAAAAAAAAAAAAAAAAAAAAAAAAAAAAAAAACCGAAAATAGGATCTTCAGCTACCACCATTCAGTTTCTTTTACGTGTCTGTTGGCCTTCCATTTACTCCAACTATTTATTGGCGGCAATTGGTCCCCCTTTTTTTATTATATAATAATTATTTTTCGAAAATAGGTTGATATTTTTGCTAAGAATTCTTGCTTTTCCTTGTTTTAGGCCTCAATATATATATATATATATATAAATTTTTTTTTAACTTTTATTCTGTAATTTTATTAATTTATTATCATCAAATTTTAACTAGGCATATAATTTTACATGTTGAAGTGACAAATGCTATTTTCCAAATTTTGCACTGAAAAACAATTTCCCACTAAAAAAAAAAAAAATTGGTTTTGAAGCCATTCTCAATTCTATCATTTAATTGTTGGATGAATGAATATGGGTGATTATCTATAATAATATTATACTATATAGTTGGATAAAAATTACATTTTTGAAATGGAATGAAAATAAAATAAAATAAAATTATTACAATTGAATGTTGGAAGATCATATCATCTTCTCAAATTTATCAAGTTTCTTCACCCTCTGCATACATCTAACAAACAATGCCAAAAAGATTCCTGCACACAATCACACACCACATACACAAACCTAATTCAACTTCAAAGAAAACCAGAAAGAAATCTTTTTATGTGCAAGTCTTAGAAGGTTAAAAAGTCTAAAAGGTCACCTGCACCAATGAATGATCCATTAGCAATAACTTGACTGCCTTGTCTGCTTAGGGTGACCCCCAGGTTTATTAAGGTTCCTCCAAGAACTGTATACATTGTTGCCATCTGAAGTATGGTTGCTTTTCGAGCTGCTCTTTCCGACTGTCAAATGCAGGTTTTTCCATCCCATTTATTATTATTATTATTTTTTACTATGATAACAACATGACTAAATAACAATACTTATAGTCCTTGAGAATGATATCTTTAACATTTTTTTTTTCTTTTTGTCATCCCTAACTATCAGGTGTTAGCTGATAGTAGTTATAATTAGTTAGGCATCTTAAACAACTAAAACCTCGAAGGGAGGGGGGGGACAACAAAATTTGAAGTTGTATTCAATTTTGTGCTCATGTTTTTTTCATTTATTAACTTTATAGCTAACTTAGATGCCTAACAAACTTTTTAACTACAGCTAACTAAAACTTGACACAAACAAATTACACACAATTAGGTAGAGGAAAAAAAAAAAAAAAAAACAATCATGTTACTAAATGACACTTTATTTATTCATCGTTTAGAAACGCTAACAGCATAGCTTCTGAAAACTGATAAGAACAATACCTCAAGAACTCGAACTCGGAGTTTAAGATCTCCTGACTCAAGTTGTTTCACAAACTCTTCTATTCGCTGGACTCTGTATGGCATGGATATGGTGGAGGTTCTAGCCTGAAAACCACAATAGTTAAGCTTTTAAATACCAGTATTATGGACCTAATTAGCATTGTAAAATATTAAATGAGTTGCTTCACTTCCTAAGAGTTAGCATTCGACATATAACCAGAGCAATGAATTGAAGCCACAGGATTTCAAGTAAGATTTAGTACATCATTGGCTTGTTTCCTCAACTCTTGTACAAGTTGTGTCCCATTGCGTTGTGATTGCTTCATATCTAAAAGCTCCTGCATGTGGTATTGTCATCATTGCTAGGCTTCATACGCAATAACAGAAGACAGTCAAAGTTTCTATGCATAATGGTGAATCATAAGTTCAAACGTTTTCCTTTTGGAAATAAAAGAATGGAACCTGAGCATAAGGAGCAGCAATCTTCACAAAGGAAAAATCTGGATCAAGGATGTAACCTATGCCTGAAATTAAAAATAGAAGAAAAGATAAAAAAATAAATAAATAAAAGAAGTTGGATCAGAGCACAGATATCAGTGTAATTGTGGAAATTGGTTCATATTTTTACTTGCAAACTTGTGGTAGGGACTAGGGAGAACATTCAGTCAAAGTTTTGAATGTTGTATTTTCATGCTCTGGGAATCAGGGAGAGCTCCAACTTTAAAAGTGTCAGGATCATTAAAACACAACTAACAAGCATGTTTGAGATTTACAAATCCCTCCAAATTTATATACAATGTAAAAGTGTAATGGATGCCGCGCTTAAAAATCAATTCACCTCAAAATGAGAAGTAGCAGTGTCTCTAAATTTGAAGCGAAGCTATATATATATATATATATAGAGAGAGAGAGAGAGAGAGAGATAGAGTGAGAGAGAGAGAACCTTCCAAGGTTGAAAATGCCCTGATGACAAAAGCAAATGTTGTTGGAAATCGAAATGGTTGGTCTTGTGCAATTGCAAATAAATCCTGTCAACACAAAACCCACACTCGAAAACTTTAGAATCATGTAAAAAGTTGTTTAATCCCATCAAATATCGAAAAACATTTGTTTATTTGCTTTTCCCTTCCAAACCATTTTCATAAAAGTGTAATATGCAAGCCCAAATATCACCCTGGACCGCTAGACGTCATTGGATATGTTATTTTCCAGCATGTAACCATTGACTAAGATCCAAGCTTATAAGAACCTCATATGGTGTTGGTTGTGAAATACTAGTGTTGAAAATTCTATATACCTCCCCAATTGTAGCTAAAGTTTGCTGTTGGTCTGGTGTTTGGCTCAACATATTATCCAAAAAAAACTGCACAGATCTCCTAACCTACAAATAGGATAAAAGAACAACTTAGAACATGGAAAAAAAAATAATAATAATAATAAGTAAAGCCATTCATATGTACAGATTGGTAGTGGTATGATGCATACCGATGACATGTCACCTGTAGGCTGCAGTGCTTCAAGATCGATGAGACTTTTCATGACCTGCAAGGCAGTGTATGGAACAAGTTGCTCTTAATTGATATATCCCAGAACGTAAATAAACCTTTATATCATTTTTATGTGGCATTCGTTCTTGTGTAATTTAGAAGTATAAAACTTGCACTTTGGAAAATGGAACAGAATTAAAAGATAGAAAGTAGACCTTTCTTGCATCTTTCTTGTAAACAGAATAGAAAAGATCAAGTAATCTCTCCCGTGTAAAAGATTTGATCTCCCCCATCATACCGAAATCATAGTAGATGATTGCTTCATCCACATCAATAGCAAGATTTCCAGGATGAGGGTCAGCATGAAAGAAGCCAGTTTTTAGTATCTGAATAAATAGCAAAATCCAGTGAATCAATCAGATGAATGTAAGCTAATTATTGCATTTTTAGCATTGCAATCTTAAAAGGGACTGATTGAAAAATCCATAAAATCTTCTAATAAATTACAAACGCCATCATATGCATGACAAGAACAACTAGTCACATTAATCAGAGAGGAAAACAATCCTGACCTGAATCAAGTATGCTTCAACTGCACGAGACGAAATTCTAGAACGACTATAACCCCGCACGTCTAGCATTTCCAGCCTATTTATCTTAATGCCTGCATATCCAATTTGTGATATTATATTAGCTACCAACATAAATCTAATGCATAGTACCACTTATGATGTAGAAAACAAGATCTTAAAAAGAAAAAGCTCTTCAGTATAGGGTTAAAACCTGGTACGTACTCCAAGGTTAGCACCTTTGTTGCAGTGTATTCCCAAAATACCAGCTATAGAGAGGAAAAAACATGTTGTCAAAACAAAAGGGGAGCAGGCCAGTTCAAAAAGTAAAATTCTAATTCTCTAAAAAGATCAAAATGAATAAGGTTTGCAATCATATATATTAAGCAGAATAAAACTTTGGATAATTGTATAAGTTATCTAATAACATAGGAAGAAACATACAGGAACTCGAACCCACTTTATATTCCGAAAATCTCGGCGAAATCTGTCAGCATTTTTCCCTTCATTTATATAATCAATCTCTTGATACAAAATCCTGCAGTTGAAAAAGAGAACGAAAGTTAATCTGTCGCCTTAATTCACATTATATACTAGAGAAAACCAACCATGTTTTCTAGAACTATTCTAAAGAAGCTTGATTCAGAAATGTATAAACAAGTTTCTGCACAAATGTCTCAAACTGCAATTTTGAATAGAGAAGATTTAAGCCTGTTATCACTTAAACATGAGGAAAAAATGTTTTCTTTGCTTTTCAATATACATTCATTTTCTAAATATATTTGATCACACCAGGATTAAGTGTACACATTAACAGGCATATGAGGTCAAAGGAACAATAACCTAGGCCACAGGAGCACAGAATGTATGCATTTTGTCAAGTTCTTTACTTTATATATACAATTACTCTGGGAGATATCTCTAGAAGGCGAAAAATAGAAACTCAGAGATATTTACTACATACTTGGCACATTCTTTATATATACCAATCCAGTCTCTCGTTGGACCACCAAGAGTTTCACTTCTCTGAAAGTATTCTGCAATTAGCTTCAAATTTCCTGTCCAAGAAACAGACCAAAAAGAAATTACAAAAAACTGCAACATTTCCAGCAAATAACCTCAAAGTTTGATGCAATGATTTGAAAAGAATGTCATCATCATCATCATACATATAATTGCAACCAAAGTTCCAAAGCTACTGCAAATAAATTTAAAAGCAACTACAACATTCCACTTGTTCGAATGAAAAAAGTTCATTGCTTACGTAGATCAATGTCAAAAAGATTCTTGAGTCCAGTTCTTTGGACTTTAACAACCACTTTCTCTCCATTATGGAGGATAGCCCTATGGACCTAAAGGAAAAAAAGAAAAAAGAAATAAAAAGTAATTATCTCAACTATAAAAGTACAAATAAGTATACTTGGAGAATTGAATATATAAAAAAGAACAGAAACTCATAACTCCATAATTCACATCTTATACTGGTGAAGTGTTGAGCAGTAAAACTGCAAACTTTCTCCAACATGAAAAATCATTTCAGACTTCATGTTCTTCAAGATTAAGAAAGTAAGTTAAATAGACAAATACAACATGATAACATATAGGCATGAATAAAACACCTGACCAAGACTAGCAGCAGCTATTGGCCGGTCCTCAAATTCCTTGAACAGTACATTGATGGGAGCTCCCAGTTCACTCTCAATGAGGCCTCTTGCTTTCTCTGGTGAGAAAGCTGGGACCCTATCCTGATCATATGATATAAGAAATTAAGAATCACCCATGATTAACAAGACAAGAACAGTCATTGAGTTTATCTATCTTATTATCTAGAACATAATTACTCGATGCTAGGATGCTTGCATTATAAATCTTAACAATTCATAAGAGGGATCCTTAACATATTTACTTCAATAAAGATCAATTTATACCTGCAACTTGGCAAGCTCATCCACAAACTCGCGTGGAAATAGATCTGACCTTGTTGAAGATAACTGTCCAAGTTTGATAAAGGTTGGGCCAAGCTGCAGCACTCGTTCTCGAACCCATGCTGCAGTCTTCTGCCTTCTCTTTTTCTGAGAGAGAAAATTCTTTTAAGAATTAAAGGCAGAACAAGGCAAAACAAATCCAGGAAACTCTAGTTTAACTATGAATAGGTGTCAACACACACAGCAACCACAGGATAACATACATAAATTAGTCAAATAACCAACCTGCTTATTTTCTGTAAAACCTCCCAAATAGGCCCATTTTGCATTATCCAACAGAACACGTATACGTAATGAGATAACAAAGGACCAAACATCTATACTCCTCTGCCAGGAGTTATAGTTTTCATTGGCCCAACGGAAGCCTTCATCTGAGGGCAAAACCTTCAGCTCTTTCAATGGTGGAAGTTCTTTAGAGGTTCTATATTTTGTTGCCTTAACAAGTGCTGATGTAGGTTTAACTAGGCTTGCTCCATTAACAACTGAACCATTTACTTTCTCTACTTTATTTGTCACATTATTCACTTTATCTACTTTATTTGTTGATGGTGTTTTTCTTTTCACAACCTCACTTGCCGGTACCATTTTTACAGCTCGTCCATTGACACCGAAGCCCGATGGTGATTCAGTCTGTCGCATTTCCACATGAAACCTGGGAAACTGAGCTGTAGGAGGTGGATTACATGGTGGTCCCAAACACTTCGAGAATTTATTAACTGAAATTGAGCTTGAGAAACTGAGACTGTCTTGAGTTATCAATTCCACATTATGACAACAGCAGCTGTGAGAGGCCAGTACTGTTGCCATCTATGATGCAGAGACCTGAAGAATAAAATGGTTGAAGAAAATGTAACCCGCGTAATGCAATTCAAAAGGGAAACATCTTAAATTAAGTCAGGCACAGAAAAAGAAAGACACCGCTAGAAAAAGCCAGAGAAAGTGTTCAGATATCAAGTAAATTTGGAAACCTTAAAAGGATCCCAATAACAATGTCTATCTTGGTATGCAATCAACCATTCTCCTAAATATCAACTTGGAATTCATGCTAGATAACTAAATCAACAAATAGGTAAGCATTTTCTTTCCCACATATATACAACTCACTAATGGTTTTGAACTTTGATTACATTGCTCATGCCAAAAGAAATTTCAACCGAAACTTATTCAAAAATATGCTTACAATGAGGAAGACGCAAATGGTAAGGCCCATGTAAATGATAAAACAAGGGTGCAAATTGCAAATTCAATTAAAATTAATCAAACTTTTTAGCAATATCAACAATAAAAAATGTTGATACTCAAAAGAGAATTCAGAGCAACAGAAGCAAAGAAACTAACAGAGACATATAGCAAATTAATCCCAGGTTTTCCAGTTTCTCAGAAGCCAAACACCATAAAGCTTAAGAAAATTCAACTTCCTACCGTCTTTAGTTTTCTAAGTAAGTAAACAGAACCCAGATGCAATCATATAACCCAAAAAAAAAAAAAAAAAAAAAAACTCACTGGGTCACCAAGATTCAGGATCAAAACTCCAGTAGTAGTTCAAAACTCTATGATGTGGAATAATTGAATCTGATAGGAAAGCCTGAGATGTATAATATAGAATAATTAAATAAAAAACAATATATAATTATTATAGAAACATGTGCAAAGCTGGGCAGGAATTCTCTACAATAACTTGAGGACCTATTGAAAAGAACTTTGCTGCTTATTGGCGCTTTTTTTTGGTTTAAAAATGCCACGGGACTCCAATTTTGTCATTCTCGTATATAATTATGTATATATGATTTTCCTATTATTGGAAAATCCTATACAAAATTCCTAGAAAAAAGAATTATTTTATATGTGTATATATACAGTCGGTTTATGATGTGGATGGTCTTCATGCGGAGCACATTATTGGTGACAGTTTTTTATAGTATTGGTGACGATTTTCTAAAAAACCGTCGTTAATACTATGAAAAACCGTTATTAATACTGCGGTTTTTATATGGATCGTTCTCACCATAAAATTTCCACATATATCAGTCCATTTATGGTGCGGACGGTCCTCATACAGACCACAGTATTGATGACAGTTTTTAATAGTATTGATGATGGTTTTTTAAAAAACCATTGTTAATACTATGAAAAACCGTTACTAGTACTGCAGTTCTCATGCGGACCATTCTCACCATAAAATTTTCATATATCAGTCCGTCTATGATGCGGACGATTTTCATGTAGATCACAGTATTACTGACATGTTGTCCTGATTATATATATATATATATATAGGATTTGTCCTGATTATAATATGTATATTTCTTTTCATACAATATGTTGTCCAATAAAAATCTCTTGTAATATTTTATGGGACATTAGGATAGGATTGATATAGATATATATAGCTTCTATAATATGAATATTCGTATATAAATAGTATTCAAAATTGATATTTAAATAAAAAATAAAAAATATCAATTTTAAATACTATTTACGTTCAAATGGTCCGCATTAATCGCATTCAAATGGTCTCCATCGTGAAATTATTTTATACATAGATATAATATTATAAAAAAAGGGAGAGACGTGAGGTGGCTTATCGTGTTCAACAATAGAAAGTGCAGCAAAGTTGAGGCGTGCACTGGTTTCCAATTTCTATGGAGTCTTATGACTTTGTGAAGAAGGCGGTGTGTGTGTTTGACTTTGAGGGGTTGACGACAAAAACCACCATTCAGTTTCTTTTACGTGTTGGCCTTTCCAATCACGCACTCCCCACATTTATCGGCGACTGCTCCCCATTTTATTATATAATTTTTTATTATTTTGTTCTTTTTATTTTTATAAAATAGGTTTATATTTTTACTAAGAAATGAATTCCTTTCTTTTCCTTGTTTATACTTCAAAATAAATTTCTAACTTTTATTCAGTAATTTTATTAATTTATACTAATCTTTATTTTCAAATTTTAATTAAACATATGATTCTATTTTGAATCATATGCTTATTTTTTTAATTATATGTTTTGAATTTATCGATTGCAAATTATGTTGTCTGTGGAGAATCTAATAGTAAAAATTGCATATATTTTTCTAATACCAAAATATTAGTGTTGGGTATTAAAAATATATTTAGAAAAAAAAATATTAAAAATTTTTAAATAAAAAAAAAATTAATAAGGCAGGACAGGACCCGGGAGCATATGATACATGGTGGCCAACGAAAATGTCAGTACTTAACATGCGACAAATATTTTGTATATAAAAATTGGGAAGTTGGTAACCAAATAACGTGTCCCATTGGACCACCACAAACTTATAAAAATATAAACATCACTAGCTTTTTTTTTTTTTTTTTTTTTTTTTTTAAACAAAAGCTAATATAATAATAATAATAATAATAATAATAATGATAATAACATCATCTTTTAGCCAAAAAAAAAAATAATAATAATAATAACATCATCAATCCTCATGTTTTGACAACAATCACAAACAAGTAATGGATTTGGATCTTTTCAATTTTCGCTTTTTAATGTGACATTAATCACTAAATTGATACTTTTTTTATCAGACACTAAAATGATACTTGAAAGTCAATCATATTATAATTTACACGCAAGCAAAGTATCATTTCATGTGATGCCAAATTTTGCACTGGAAATTTCAAAATTTTTTTAGTTCTTCTTAAGGATGGATTGTAATTTGGTTTTTTCAACTTTTAAAATTTTGTAAATTTAAGTTTTAAAATTTTTTAACTTAGCGTTTTTGGGTTTTAATGTTTTTAATTTTTTGTAATTTAAATCTTATTTGATTTTGATTTCAAAATTTAATGGCTAATTCACATTATTAATGTTAAACTATATCAATTTCTAAACTAAAATATATTTAAATGTAAAATATTAAAATTAAAAGTAAACCTTTAAAACTAATTTTAATATTTTAAATTCGAAATTTGATGCAGCTTAATATATGTTATATGAAAACACTGTTAAGCTCAATTAGTCAAGAGTTAAAATTGTTCAAATTACAACAAAGTGCAAAAATAAAAATCTAAATTGTTGAGTTGAAAATTATGAATCTAAATTCTAAAGCTTCAAACATTAAGACAATAAAGTGCGATCAATGGCAGATCTAAGAAGTATTTCCAGAGGGGCACCATTAGAGAAATTAAAAACTAGAAAGAAAAATTAACTGAAAAAGAAGAAGTGAAATTAAAACAAAAAAAAAAATTGCAGCTTAACGTATGAATTAGAATATATATATATATATATATATATGAATTATTGAAGAAAATATTAAATCCAAAAATAAATTAAAAAAGAAAAAAGACAAAAAGAAGTGCATAAAGTGTGAGAGTGGAGAAGATGGAAAAGGAGCGACAGGGTGGCATACGCTTAATCATGGAGGATAAAACGGTAAATATATAACTCAATTAGAAGAAAATTAAAAAAGAAACAAATCTGGGGGCCACGTGCTCCTGGTCCAATTTGGGTTCCCCAGTGAGCACAATTTGCAGGAATTAAAAGACTCTTAAAAAAAAAATAAAAAAAAAATTTAAATTTTATAACTGGAATTAATTATTATATTAATTGGACAGTTTTGGTTTTAATCTTAATTTGTCCAATTAATTATTTTGTATAAGTTACAAAATTGTCAGTATGTATAAGGTCATGCAGTCTAGCATTTCATATATACTAAAAATTCTCTTCTCTTAAAGTTTAATTTTTATATGTATTTGGAAAACATGACATTGTGATTTAGTGTATTATCCAACTTTCATCATGCCATAAAGTAGATTTTTGGCTGCGACTTGGGAGGTTGTATCTTGGATACTTTCTGTACCGTCATAGCCTGCATGAAGGGAGGTTATAAAGGCTTTAGGACAAAGTTTTTAAATGTGATTTTCTAAACCAGGCTTACTTTCTACTTCTAATTATATTATTTTTATTTCTAGTTTAAATAGTACAAAACTATTTTATATAAAATTCACAACATAATGAACCCTTTTGTCAAGATGCCAACATCATCAAAGCAATACACATTTAATATATAATTGTTTTTTCTGTAAATTATTTTCCATTCTTATGATAGATAATATAGTAACATGTTAAAGCATATGTATGATACTTTGATTAATAATTTAAAACTAAATATCTAATTATAAATGTTATAATCTTATGTATTTAACATGTAATCATATCTTCAATTATAAATCTATATATTATATCATTATCTTTTAGGTTAATTTCATCCACCTTTTACGTGTGGTAGGTTTTGTTGTTTTAGACGTTAATAGTGTTTTACTGAGTTGTTACCGCTTAGTCAATAAATCCCTATAGTTAAGTTTTTAGGAGTTGTTAGTCATGAGTTGTAGTTTTTCCGTTTCAATTTGTTTTGTAAGACTATAAATTAACCACACTTGTTTTCAATTCAAAACAAGGAATTTTTTCTTAATTTCTATTTCTTTTCAAGAGTATTTTTAATTACTAACATTTTGGTATCAAAGCACCATCATTGTGCCCAATCGAAATCAGAAGTAACAATCTTCTATTTCTGTAGCAATTAAAGTATGACAACAAAGAGCTCCTTTATGCAGCCAACGGTTCCAAAACTTGATGGGCATTATGATCATTAGGCAATGCTCATAGAAAAATTCTTGAGATCAAAGGAGTATTGGGGATTGGTGGAGAGTAGGATTCCTGCAGCAGTAGAAGGTGCAGTTTTAACAAATGCACAGAGGAAAAGCAGTGAAGACTAGAAATTGAAAGATTTGAAAGTAAAGAACTATCTATTTCAAGCATTAGATTGTTCAGTTTTAGAGACAATCCTTAACAAGGATACATTAAAGGACATGTAGGGATTCTCTAAAACAGAAGTATCAAGGCACAACATGAGTCAAACATGCACACTTACAAACTTTTCAAAAGGAGTTTGAAATTCTCCATATGAAAATTGGAGAATCTACTCTTACCATTGCCAACAAGATGAAGGTAAATGGTGAGGAGTTGGGAAATGCTGCTAATGTTGAAAAGATCTTGAGATCCATGACTCCCAAGTTTGATTATGTTGTGTGTTCCATTGAGGAATCAAAAGATACAGACACTTTGACCATTGATAAGTCACAAAGCAGCCTACATGTTCATGAACAATGCATGAGCTCTCATGTTGACGAGAAACACACTTTGAAGATTACTCATGAAGATCAATTTGGAGGATGGGGTCGAGGTCATGCAAGTTTTAGAGGAGGAGGAAGAGGCAAATGAGCTATCAACAAGGCTGCGATGGAATTATATAATTGTCACATCCGAGGACATTTTCAATGGGAATGTCCAAGCCCAAAGAAAGAGGCAAACTACGTAGAAACTTAAGAAACTCAAGAAGAGATGTTGTTAATGTCCTATGTGAATATGAATCATATGTGTGGGAAGAATGAATATTTTTTAGATTTTGATGACAGTTTCAGAGAACCAACGAAGCTAGGTAACAACTCTAGCATGGTTGTAATAGGAAAGGGTAAGGTAAGGTTGCAAGTGAATGGAGTAGTCCAGATCATCATAGGTGTATTTTGTACGCCAAAACTGAAGAATAATTTGCTAAGCATTGGGCAATTGCAAGAAAAAGGGTTTTCCATTCAAGTTCAATGTGGAAAATTTCAAATGTGTCATCTTGAGATAGGGTTAATCATGGAGACGAAGGTGATTTCAAATCGAATGTTCATATTGATGCCATATCCCAACCTATAACATCTACTTGTTTCAACACAATTACATAAGATATGGTTCAGCTATGGCATTGCAAATATGGACATTTGAGCTTTAAAGGCTTAAAGACGTTGTAGCAAAAGAAGATGGTGAATGGTCTACCTCAAATGAAATCTGTTTCAAAGTTATGTAAATACTATCTGGTAGGAAAGCAACAAAGGGATCCTTTTCCTACAAAGAGCACCTAGAGAGATTCATAGATTCTTCAATTAGTGCATGCTAATATTTTTGGATTGATCAATCCCATTTCCAACAGCAAAAAATAGTATTTGCTAACTTGCACTAGTGATTTTAGTAGGAAAAACATGGTTTACTTCTTGATAGAAAAATCCAAAGCTTTTGCCTTTTTCAAAAGCTTTAAGATTCATTTTGAGAAGGAAATAAATTCGTTTTTAGAGGTTTGAGTACATATTGAGGAGGAGAGTTTACATCACAAGAGTTTATCCATTTTTGTGATGTAAATGGTATAAAAGACAATTAACAACTCCATACACGCCATAAAAGAGTGGAATTATAGAATAAAAATGATACCATTATGAATATGGCTCATAGTATGCTGTCTATAACAGCCAGTCCATTCGTATGAGATATTGTCTACTTTGGACCCTGCCGGCACGATTTTAAAAGGCCTTTCAAGGAAAAAGTATCCACACCCTCTTATAAGGCATGCTTCGTTCCCCTTTCAAACCGATATGAGATCTCACAATCCACCTCCCTTGGGGTCTAGCGTCCTCACTGGCACACCGATATGGATACTAGCTCTGATACTAACTGTAACAACCCAGTCCACCCGCATGAGATATTGTCCACTTTGAGTCCCACCCACACAGTTTTAAAAGGCCACTCCCTCTATTGCTAGTCTCACTGGCCCTGGCCACTGGCTCTGATACCAACTGTAACAGTCCAGTCCATCCGCATGAGATATTGTCTACTTTGGGATTCATCCGCACAGTTTTAAAAGACCTCTCAAGGGAAAAATATCCACACCCTCTTATAAGGCATGCTTCGTTCCCCTTTCCAGCCGATGTGGAATCCTCAAAATCAATTTAAGTCAACATATCCTTAAAACCATGTAAACTTCATATATAATTAAATCCTATAATTCATCAATATATTGTTTTAAAGTATTATGCTTCAAAAATATTTTTATGCATTTAAATATTATTGGATTTTATGCCACTGGAAACTTGGTATATTTGCATCAATGAGATTGTGCGAATGGATTTTAACATGATGGATTTACGATGTGGTTTAAAGAAATATGGATTAAAAAGAGGTATTAAATCCAGTGGTAATGATAAGATTTTGGTATTTGAAAATGGTATATATATATGTTTAGTAATTAATTTTAGACACACTCATACAGTACATTGTGAGATCCCATATCGATTGGGAAAGGGAATGAAGCATGCCTTATAAGAGGGTGTGAATACATTTCTCTTGAGAGGCCTTTTAAAACCATGCGGGCGGGGTCCAAAGCGGACAATATCTCATGTGGGTGGACTGGGCTTTTATAGTTGGTATCAGAGCCAATGGCCCGGGCCAGTGGGACTCTTAACTCGTGAGAGGCCTTTTAAAACCATGTGGGTGGGATCCAAAGTAGACAATATCTCATGCGGATGGACTAGACTGTTATAGTGTCAGAAAAGAAAGTTTCCAAAATTTTATGGCCAGAAGTAATCAACTGGGCTATGAATATCTTACATAAAAGTCCTATATTAGCAGTGAGAAATAAGACTCTAGATTAAGCTTGGAGTAGATTTGAGCCTTTAGTTGAGTATTTTAGAGTTTTTGGATGTATCTCTCATGTTCATGTGCCTAAAAATGAAAGAACTAAATTGGATGATAAGAACATAAGTTGTGTTTTTTGGGAGCTAGTGAGGAATCGAAGGCTTACAAACTTTATGATCCAACTTCACAAAGGACCATAATAAATAAGAATGTTGTATTTAAAGAAGACAAGAATTGGGTTTGGGACAAGAAGTATGAAGAAGACATTTTATGCGATTTGGAATAGGGTGATCATGAAGAAGGAAGCAAATCTGATTTTGATGATAATTTTGAAGAAAAAGATGAGAACTTCCCTAATTCTTTGATCAAAAAAAGTTCTTCTAGCTTAACTGAAGGGAGGAATAGAAGACCACCAGTCTAGATGAGAGATTATGAAACAAGATAAGGACCATATAAAGAAGATTATGAAGCTTATTTGGTAATGGTTGTAGCAGCTGATCCTATCCACTTTGAAGATGCCATCAAAAGTAAGAAATGGAGGAAAGCCATGGATGATAAAACAAAAGCAATTAAAAAAAATGGCACGTGGGAATTGGCGGAGTTACCTGAAAGGGGAAAGAAGATTGGAGTCAAATGGTTCTATAAAACTAAATTTAAAAAAAAATGGGGAAGTGGACAAATACAGGGCCAAGCTTGTAGTAAAGGGATACACTTAGCAGTATCGGGTAGACTATACATAAGTATTTGCATGTGGCACATATGGAGACAATTTGTTTAATCATCTCACTTGCAGTTCAAGGAGGATGGACTATCTACTAACTAGATGTAAAGTCTGCATTTTTACATGGTGAGTTGAATGAAGAGGTTTTTGTGGAACAACGTTGTCGTTATGTGCAAAGGGAACATGAAAAAAAAGTTTATAGGTTAAATAATGCAATTTATGAGCTTAAGCAAGCACCACATGCTTGGTATAGCTTTATATAAGCCTATTTCATGAATGATGATTTTGTGAAGTGTGATTGTGAGTATACTCTGTTTATTAAAATAAGAAAAGGAGGCTAAGTTTTATTAGTAAGTTTATATATTGATGATCTTATTTTTACTTGACAAGATGATTTGATGTTTACAGAGTTTAAAGATTCCATGAAGCAGGAGTTTGACATGACAGATTTAGGTAAGACGAGGTATTTTCTTGATCTCGAAGTCTTGCAAAAATCTGATGGAATTTTTTTAATCAGAAAAAATAAACATTAGAGATACTTCAAAGGTTTAGAATAGATAACAATAATCCTATTCATAATCTCATTGTTCCTAGTTTTAAGCTTGTGAAAGATGAATGAGGGATTAAGGTGGAAAAAACTTACCACAAACAAATTGTGGATAGTCTCATGTGTCTCATAACTACTCAATCGGATATGATGTTTGTGGTGGTTTATTCTTAGATATATGGAAAATCCGACTGAGCTTCATTTACAGGCAGCAAAAAGGGTGATAAGATACCTGAAGGTAACAACCAATTTTGGAATTTTCTATAAAAAGGGAGGAGATGATAATTTGGTCACTTATGTTGACAGTGATTATGCTAGTGATTTGGAGGATAGAAAAAGTATTTCGAGTTACGTATTTTTGTTGAGATCAAGAGCAATATCTTGCTTGTCAAAAAATCTAGTAATGCATGCTCGTACTAAGCACATAGATGTGCATTTTCATTGTCTTTATGAACTGACAAAGGTTGGTATAGTGGAGTTGGTGCACTGTAGTACAGAAGAACAGTTGATTGATGCGACGACTCAACCACTCACATTGAATGTTTTCTTGAAGCTACAGGGGCCGTTAGGAGCCTATTTTGAGAATGAAGTAAATTGAATGCTAGTAGCTTTCAGTTTAAGGGAGAAAATGTTTGGTTTTGTTATTTCATACGTTAGTAGCATTTTAGTGGGTTGTTACCACTTAGTTAATAAAGCCCTATAGTTAAGGGATGATGTTCCATGTTTTTAGGAGCTGTTAGTCATGAGCTATAGTTTTGTAGTTTCAATTTGTTTTGTAAGTCTATAAATTAGCTATACTTGTTTTCATTTTAATAAGAAATTTTACATTATGTCGACTTAGATATAATTTAATTCCTTTGATTTCAAAAATATCACCAACGTTCTTTTAAATTTTAAAAAACTATCATTTTCCTCTCTTGTTGTTTCATTCATATCCTTTAAAATGATATTATTAAAAATGACAAACGGATCGTGTTTTTGAAAAATCCAACCCAATCAAGGTGGATATGGAAACTATAAATCGATTTCAAGTCAGGTTGGGTTCATAATTTTTGTGCTCATTTTGGTTTCAAGTTATGTTAGGTTCAGGTTTACCGTATATATAGTTGGATATTTTTAAGGTAAAATTTTGCCAATTTTGAATTTTTCTTTACAAAAGCTAATGATCAACTCCGACAAAATACAATTAAACCAAGTTGAATTTTAATAGAGATGGATTGTTATTGGATCGGATTGGATTTATCCGAATTTGAGTAAATCCAATCCAATTGTTATTTTTAAATATTATCCACATCTTTTATAAATTATAAATGCTATTTGTAATTTTTCAAAATCTAAAAAATTATATTATAATTAAGACAAACCTTGTAATGTCCAATTATAATATTCTCTTTTGTCTTTCACCAAAAAAATATATGTCTATTATTATCCAAAAACAAAGCAATAATCTTTATACATACATATATATATATATAGAGAGAGAAATGTTACGGTACGGTTCGTCTGCATGTGGACTCACACCAAAACCGACGTTTTTAAAAAAAAAAATATCAGCTTTATTGTGTACACATATACAGCAAAATCAACGTTTTTTTAAAAGCGTCAATCTTGGTGTAGATCCGCATGCAGACGGACCGTATCGTAGACTCTTTTTATATATATATAGTAGTTCTACAGTGTGAACCATATCTAAACCGATATTTTTTTTTTATATACGCTGTATACATGTATATATATATAGCAAAAATCAATATTTTTTTTAAAAAAATGTTGATTTAGGTATAGTTCGTATATAACAAATCTGTACCATAAAATCTTTATCTATATATATATATATATATATATATGTATGACATGTGCTTGTCATGACAAAAATGAAATGTATTTTTGGTCTCTATCACTTGACAAGATAGTGCAGAGATGTGAGGTGATGGATATGTGATTTGTCCACCCCATTCATGTAAACTACATGCGACAGTGGTCAAGTGGGTTGGTGATGTATGCATTTCTTTCTCTGTACTTGTAAACCCAACTTTTCCCCTCCATTATTTGCACTCAGAGCTATTTTTTGATAAATTTGCACTCAAACCTATTAGGATGCCGTCTTTAGAAGATAGAAGATGCCAGATTAAATCCAACCATATAAGGATCAGCTAAAGTACAATTTGTTCTTTAATACTTGTATGTAACATAACTATAATGATAAATTTCACTTTAACCCCCTTTATTTTATTTTCTGTTTTTTTTTTTTTTGGGGACAAATGCATTTCAATTTTGAAAAAAATTTCACTATAACATTCTCCCATTTCATTTTAACCCATTTTAATAGTCAGCGTATATATTTAATTTAAAATGATATTTTTATCCTTCATATATTATTTAGTTGTTTTCAAATGGCAATTGTACTTTTTCCAGACATATTATTTAGTTTATATTTAAATCTGTCTTAATTAAACCTTTTGTCAAAATAGCAACATCATCAAAACAATACACTTTTAATATATATATATATATATATATTGTTTTGTGACTAATGATTTAAAACTAAATATTTAATCATAAATGTTATAATCTTAATGTATTTAATATGTAATCATGTCTTCAATTATAAATCTATATTTTATATCATTAACTTTTGGATTATATTCATCCATCTCCTACAATATTTGACTTAAATACATTTTAGTTCATTTTATCAAAATGCCAACATTATAGAAACAATATACATTTAAATATATAATTAATTTTTCTGTAAACTATTTTCCGTTCTTATGATAGATCATATGGTAACATGTTAAATCATATGCATGGTACATTCATTAATGATTTAAAATTAAATATTTAATTATAAATGTCATAATCTCATATATTTAATATGTGGTCATGTCTTCAACTATAAATATCTATTATATCATTATCTTTCGGGTTAATTTCATCAACCTCTTATGAGATTTGATTTAAATACAATTTAATTCCTCTAGTTTCAAAAATATCAATTTTTTCTTAAGTTCCATTATTTTCTTATTGTTTCATTTCTTCATTTCTTATTGATTCATTCACACCCCTTAAATAATATTATTAGGAATGATAATCGAGTCGAGTTTTTGAAAAATTTGACCCAACCAGGGTGGGTATGTAAAACCATAAATGGGTTTTAGGTTGGATTGGGTTCCTAATTTTTGTGCTCATTCTGATTTAGGATAGATCCAGTTTGTGTTTACTTGTTATATATCGATATATTTTTAAAAGCAAAATGTGATAAATTTTGAATTTTGCTTTACAAAAGATATCAGGTGGGTTAGGCTGAGGAACTCGACAAGTCAAGTCGGCCGAAACTCGATTAACAATAAAATTAGATCGAATTTCAATAGGCGTGGGTTGTTATCGGATCGGATTAGATATATTTAGGTTCGAACAACCTCGATTCAATTGCCATTTTTAAATATTATCTACACCTTTTTAAAAATGATAATTGTAATTTTTAAAATTTATAAAATTAAATTGTAATTAAAATAAATTTCATAATATCTAAATTTAATATTCCCTTTATCTTTTAAAATATATATATAAATAAAATAATTTTACGGTACAGACAGTTTGCATGCAGATCATATTTATGCAGACAGTTCGCATATGAACTATATTCAAAATCGATATTTTTATTAAAAAATATCGATTTTGATATATACAATGTATATATATATATATATATATATAAAGCAAAATGTAATAAATTTTGTATTTTTCCTCACAAAATCTATGGGGTTTGGGAACCCGATGAGTCAAGTCGACCAAAACTTGATTAACGACAAAACTGGGTCGAATTTCAATAGGACATATTGTTATCAAATCGAATCAGATTTATCTCGAATTTAGATAATTCCAACCTAATTGCCATTTCTATATATTATCCATATCCCTTTAAAAATATTAATTGTAATTTTTAAAAAGCTAAAACATTAAATTGTAATTAAAATAAATCTGAAAATCTATTCCCTTTTTATCTGTTACAAAATATAAGATATATGACATGTGGTTGTCATGCAAAATGAGAATGTACTTTTGGTCGCCATCACTTGAGAAGAGAATGCAGACTGCAGAGTTTTGAGGTGATGGATCGGTGAATTGTCCACCCCATTCAAGTAAAGTACGTGCGACAGTGGCCATGTGGGTTGAGGTAAAGTAGGCCTTTCTGTTCTCATATAAACTCAAAAGTTTTTCCGTTGTCATATTTGCACTCTTAAGCTATCAGGATGATGTCCAAAGAATTAGCTAAAGTGCAATTGTTATTTAACATAAATCTAATGATAAATTTCACTTTAACCTCTTTATTTTGTTATTTATTTATTTCCTGCATAAATGCATTTCAATTTTGAGAAATTTCACTGTATCCTTCTCACACCTCATTTTAGCTCATTTTAATAGTCAAACTACCAGTCAACCTATATATTTAATTTAAAATACTATTTTTAACCTTTATTTATTCATTTATATATTGTTTAGCTGTTTTCAAATAGCAATTGTAATTTAAGTTTTATAGACATATTATTTAGTTTATATTCAAATCTGTCTCTGCATGTTTGTATGTTGTCGGTATCAAAGTCGTGACACAAAATATAGCTTCAAAAGATCAGCCCATGAAATGTCAAGTCCAATTGATAAGAAGGTAAATGAAGTTTGTTAAAAGGCCACTCTATTGCCTCATAAGGCTGGATTTCCCAAATAGTACTTGTGGGGAGACCACTAGAAGTTTTTTGTAAATTTGGGCTGGCATGATAATGTGTTCCATGTTCTTTTGTCGGGAAACCCACATAACCAACTAAATTCCACTCATGCTCGTTAGTATTATAGGACAACTCCAATAAATTAATTTAAGAAGTTAGTGTTGTATAAAATACATGTTATTACCATGCACTGTAGACAGAAAGACATGTCAAATTTTTATCCTATAACTTTTACTTACGGTAACAAGGATTTTTTTTAGTTGCTATCTATCCGATAAATAATTTACTTGATAGGAATTGGATCCAACTATAAATATTAAACTAAAATATATCAACAGGATCAATGGTTGCAAGTGATACTGCAATAGATTTGACTGAACCAAAGACTTTAAGCAAAGAATGTTCAAAACCAATGAATATAATTAGATACACAACCAAGCCTAGTTGATAGATGTTTGCACATAATATTCACTGGTTTACACAACTAATGTTATGACCACCATATAATATATCCCAAACTTTCCATATGCATAGTTGAAGAGATAAGATATTTGACTATCTTTCCAATATAAACATGGTATTCTTGTCTACATTATCAGGCAAACTCCAAGAAATTCTGCCCTGCAGGTTAGTAGAATGGTTTCACTAATGGCCGCACATATTATGCAAGTCAATAACATTTCAGCTTCTTTGGATTCCAAATTAGCCCTTTTCATTTCTTTAGCCGCTATCCTTGCTGGAATAACCATGGCAATGAGACTGTGCAAGTGAACAAGAACATAAACAAGTCCTAGAAGATTTAGCCGCTGTATCTTTAGCTCGGCTTCGTTATAAGCATTTTACTGTTGAATAGATGAGCATGAGAGCGTAACATAAGAACCACAGCAGCAAATTAAATGCGCTGAAATGAAAAACTATCATTCTATTTGGCTTTTCAGCAATCCCTTAAAACTTTAGTTACAAAAGCTAAGCAATATTATGCACTGAAGCATAAGAGGGTGATATTTGTTTATAACATAACCAACCAGGTCACTATGTTCATTGCATACGATGCTTGACATAATTTTACAGACCTTTTAGACAAAATCTTCTAATGGGAATGGGAAAGCTGCAACTGGTTAAGAAAATCTTACAAATTTCTTTACTAGTACAAGACCTTCGTAACAAGTGTATATGAACAAATCCATATTACTATCTTCAATGCCGAAACACAAAATGTTAATCATGTAGCCCGCATTGCAGTATTTTCTCTATGAGAAGATAACCTTGTTCAGCATAAATGGTTTACTTATGTAAAACAGCAATATTAAGTTTGGTCTGTTTTAATACCCTTTTGGCTTGGCAATGGTGCTTCAGGAACAGCTTTGCCTTCATGCTGCAAACAGAACATAAAAAAATCAAAATAAAATGCCAAAAATGAGCTTATTGTGAATAAAAGTAAAAAAAGAAGGCTGGCACATACAAGGCCCTATCAAGTAAGCTCCTACATAAATTGAATTTTCCAACATATTTGCTAAAGATCGATCTTTGTTCTCAATTCTCATGTGTAGGGGTCCCAAAGTGCTACAAAATGTTCACCCTGCAGATCTAGAAGAAAACCATATATCTTAATAAATCCTGAAAGCATTTTATAATATGGATACATGAAAACTCAACAAGAAAATTTAGTCCTCGAAAATTCTAAGCCTTTTATATCATTATTCATCAGTGAAGCTTCTCAACTCGGATCAGCAGAGTTGCATCATGATGTGGAATCTAAAGAAATGTTAAAAAGTGCCTGATGCCCATATCAGAAAATGTATATCATATAGAAAGTAAGCAAAAAGAATATGTTAGTTTTGACAGCAATCTACTTGCATTATTTGCATTCATGAAAATAATAAATTTACGAATATGGTCCTTAACTCTTAACAACACCTGGATTTTCAAATGTCAGACCTTGAGTTTCTCAACCATACCAACATTTGGAGAGGCTCAATAAAAAAAGAGTTAAATTGTTCCTATACACGCCTGCTTATAAAAAAATGTAGTCACCCATCAAGGAACAAGAACAAGATATAAAAAATTGAACTTATTGAGCCTCTTGTAAACTCTAATCTTTTTGTCCATCTTAAGATCAAGACCGCGGTACTCAGGCTGCAGCTTGATTCTCGGGCATACTGGTGTCCCTTGTATCCTTGTATGCATGCTTTTTTTTGGTTAATATAACTCCCCCTTTTTTGATCAAAAAAAAAAAAAGAAAAAAGAACAAGGTATCTAAACTATGGAAATGTAGCATTGTATGAATGAGTTTTTGAGACAACTAAGAAATTATTAGATGAAGCATATCTGGCTGCACCATCCGACTTTGCTTATTCCAATCCAGGTAAAGATATTGGAGATTCTTAGTTGAAATAATAAGCTGGGAATTGTACCCTGCAAGTTATTCTGTGAGAGGACCAAGCTTGTTAGTTTGGTGAGGTTACCAATTGACGAGTGGATATGGCTTGCAAAAATATTGTATGAAAAGTCTAGTTCGAACAGAGTTGTGTTAGTTTACGAAGAGAAGCAAGTAGCAAACCCAAAAAACTTGTGTCCGCGAGCTTACCAAGAGAAGTAAGCATGTCAGGCACTGTAGATGCTATGTCATTATTGCTATGCAAAAAGCATTTTCATGCTATATATGTTCCAAATTAGGCTTATGAAAGTGGAACCTTCTAATTTCAAATTTTGTTGTTTCGGGATAAATCGAGTGTTGACAGCTTTGATAGCTGTGAGATTTCTTTTGGGACCTGACCAGAAAAATAGGAACGATACAGGTTGAGAAATGTGAGCTTTGAAGGACGAGTAAAACCAGTTTGAATTTGGGAGAAGTTGAAATGGTTGTTGGAAAGGTTAAGGCTTTGAAGGTCAACAAGATGAAAAAAAAAAAAAAGTGCTAGTAGAGTTGATAGAACCATAGAGGCAGCTACTATGTGGCCAAGTCCAATGACAAAGCTAGCATCTTCGTCGCAACATGCGCCATCACATGAGCAACAATCTTCATCAACTTTTCTTGAAGAAAACTTTGGATATGAGGAAGCTCATAACAAGAAACACACTGTTTCTTGTCAATGATAATTATTTCCTTGAATTACACCAAAATCGACCTCTCATGGTCATGGCACATGGGATGCATAAAAGAGAATGTGTGTTTTCAAGTAATAAAATAAATTATAGAGAGTAATAAAAGCATAAGAGTGCACATTAAGTAATAAAATTAATTGGACTCCATAAGTATGTCTTTTTAACAGAGTACATATTTTTGATGTAGAAGAGATCGCAGTTTATAGAATGAGCTTATACATTAACACACACAACTATGACCATCAATAATAATATTCCAAATAATTAAGTCTTTGAAGTACTCATAAACTTAATCTGAACAGATTGATTGAGATTGAAATTGCTGCTGTCTTCAATTATTTTTTGAACTTTTTTTTTTTTTCCTCTAATTCCTTGCTTTAAAGGAGCAACTTTTCTTTCAGAGCAAAAATAAATAAATAAATAAAAAGCAGAAACTATTGGAACGCACCATATGAAAATAGCAAAGAAAGCTTTCATTTATAAAGCACCTTCTCTCCACCAAGAGTGTAGTTTTTGAAGGATTACAAACAAAATCAAAGGAAAAAATGTAAAATAAAAAAATTATAATAAATGACACCTAAAAAATATAAAATAGTTTTGCCATGAATAAACAACTTATTGGTTCTATATAAAACACATAGGCAACTTATTTGGTATTAGTATTGCTAAGAAAAAGCAAAAAAGACTAGTTATACAAAGTAGAAAGTTTACGCTTACTTTGGTGGCCTAATTCTAAATGTATAAACAAACCAAACAGATCTCCTATGAATTACAAAATGACCAACCACAATCCCAATGACTAACCCACAACCATACCCTATCACTACTGGTTTCCAACCAAATTCCAATGCAGTCCCTGTCTCTTCTTCTTCTTCAACGATTGAAGATGGAGGTGGTGAGTCCTTGGAGTTCCCACATTCCTCTGACAATGGCTTCCCACACAAACCTGCGTTTCCTTCATACGAGCTATCCAGAAATGTGTCAAATTGTTGGCCATGTGGTATAGGCCCGGTGAGGTTATTATGTGCCACATTGAAAATTTCAAGAAAATTGAGCAGTGCAAGCTGTTGAGGAATCTGTCCTGATAAATTGTTATAGGAAAGGTCCAAAGCTTCAAGTTTAGATAGGTTCCTCAAAGATGATGGGATGTGACCTGTAAGAAAATTGTTGGAAAAATTGATTGAATGAAGCCCAATCAAATCTCCTATCAACTCTGGAATCTCTCCTTCAAACCTATTGCTTGAAACATCCAACAAATTCAATGAAGTTTGGATCCCCAAATATTCTCTGGACGCGCCTTTATTTGTTATTGTAATTGCAAGATATGCAGGCTCTTCCTGATCTTTAAAAACTTTCATGGCATCCCATTTTTGGAAGTAGCTATGAGGCAGAGGTCCAGAGAAAGAGTTGTGAGAGAGGTCAATGATGTGCAACATTGGGAATATTGCTCTACTTTTATTTTGATAGGGATCAGGATCCCTTATAGCACCACTGAATTTATTGGAACGCAAAACGAGAACCTTCAATTCAGGAAGAGTTGCCGACCAAAATGGAAAAGTATCATTAATCTGATTGTTGCCCACATCAAGAATCTCAAGCCCTGTGCAGTTTACCAATGATCTTGGTAACCCACCTTCAAACTGGTTTTCGCTCAATATCATTGCCCGTATGTTGCATTTATTTGTCCATGTATCTGGAATGGTTCCACCGAAGTGGTTTCCTTCTAATTGAAGGATATAAAGAGTACTCAAGTTTATTAAACATGGAGGGAGCTTGCCGCTGAAACTGTTGTCAAACAGATAAAGGTCACCAAGTAAAGTCAGATTGCAAAACAAAGGAGGAATTTCACCTTCCAATGCGTTGTTTGACACGTCATAATCAGAGATGGATGGTGGTGGAACTGGGAGAGACCCTTTCAGCTTGTTATTATTAAGGTATAAGTGTTCTAATTTAGAGCGTGGGTTGAAAAGCACTGCGGATTGATCATCAAAACCAGTTAGGGAATTATAACCAAGGTCTAAATAACCCAAAGTTTCTACACTCATATTAAATACCGATATGGGTATTAATCCTTGAATGGAGTTGTTGGATAAAGTAAGTTCAGACAATTTGGTTTGGTTCCGAAGGAATTCAGGGAAGTTTGTCAATTTGCAAGAATCCAATTCTAGAATCTTTAACTGTGCAATGGTTGTATTTGTGTTTGATCTGGTGAAACTCGAAATGACTGATAAGTTGTTGTACGACAAAAAAAGAAATGACAAATTTTTGAGCGAAACAAACATTTCTAGATCAACAACACTTAGCCAATTACGAGACAGGTCAAGACTCTCAAGATTCTTAAGCTGATAAAATGAGCTGGGAATCTCACCTTCCAGATTATTGTCTGAGAGGTCCAAAGTAGTTAACAATGAGAGGTTACCGATTGAGGAAGGGATGTGGCCACTTAATTTGTTGTCTGAAATTTGTAATACAATAAGCTGGCCGAGGTTACCAACTGAAGCAGGTAGCATACCAGAGATGCCTGTGTAAGCCACCTTGAGATGAGTGAGAGTACTGCTGGAGTTAAAATCCGGCAAGGAGCCTCTAAGTTGGTAGTTGGAATTCAAATCAAGGTACTGTAACTTTGGTAGGTTGAAAACTAGACCAGGAAATTCACCATACAGTCCACAATGTGCTAGATCCAGAGTTGTTAATGAAGAAGAATAGTTGGCAAGGTTTTCAAGGATGTCGGCAATTGGCATGTCAATGTTAGCATCGCTAAGAAGAAGCTGTTTGATGTTGGTTAAGTTGTGGATCAGACTAATGAGCTTGGAACCATTCAGAGTCAAATAATGTGACTCAGACAAATCGAGGGATGACAACATGGAAAGATGTGAAATTTCTAATAAAGGAACTTCACCATAGAAAACGGATTCGGAAAGATTGAGATATGTGAGCTTAGAAAGATGGACTAATCCCCCAGCTGGTATTTCAGATCTGTTGAAGTCATTGTGGGCAAGATTGAGGCTACGAAGGTGAACAAGACGAAAGAGGGAGCTACTGGAGTTGATAGAACCAAAGAGGTGGCTGCTGCTGAGGTCAAGGCCTATGACATAACCTGTATCCTCATCGCAATCAATGCCTTCCCACATGCAACAATCTTTGCTGCCATTCCAAGATGAAACCTTTGAATAAGCAGAATCACTTTCGTGAATGACAAAGGATTGCTTGAACTGCAACAATGAAGACCTCTCATGTTCATGGCACCTGTAAGACGAGGCTGCTTTCTGAGGATAAACAAGTAGAAAGAGTGATAAAAGCATTATTACAACATTCAACTTCAAGTAATGACAGAAAATATTAGAAGACTCCATTGAGAATGTTGAGTACTGTCTTTCTTCTTTTCTTTTTTTTTCTTTTTTTTTTTGGGGGGGGGGGGGCTGAAAACTGTCTTTCTTTCTTAGCTAGCAGGATTGTGTAGACATTTATACTAGCGTCATCCTAACAGTCGTGTTTTCAAGTGTTCATATCATATAGTACTACTCCATAAGATTAGTTATATTGCCTACCACTAGTGAGTTAACAATCAATTTAAGCAATTAATATAGCATGGATACTAATATGCCCTGTGGACTAAAATATTTTTATAAACGACCCAGTTATATTAATTTGTTTGACTGTTAATCACTTTTATTAAATTCTAAGAAAAATGAAATTTGAAGGTATATATATTTGACCAATTAGATATTACAACATGGTTAAGTGAAAAACTTATTTTTGAAAAAAAAAATTAATGTAAATTGAAATTATGGGTGAAACTTGGAGAGTTTATTTATATTTTTTCCCATGAAAAAATGTCAAAAACTATCCTACATATATATATATATATATATATATTACTACTCAGACAAAAAGAAAGAAAAAATAAAAAATAAAATGAAATTAAAGAAAAAAACATGTTTCTGCTGTTTAGTAACTGCAGCTACAAGCAAATAGAAGGAGAAAAGCCATGCCTATCTTCCACAGTGACCCCACTTAATGCCCCATCGACCAAACCTTGACCATGACTATGGACAACTTTTTCTTCACGTTGGTTCCCTTCCCTCCTTTTATTTCTTTTCGGTCTAACTCAAAGTCTCCTCCTGTTTTTTCTAATTTAATTTGCTCATCAAATGTTAACATTTTTAGGGTTAATTGATTGTCCAAATAAACAATGGAATTCCTGCAGCCGATCCAAATAGAAAAACAATAATGTTAAATATATTAAAGTATTTATCAAATTTATTTATTAAATTACATAGTAAATAATATGGCAATATTTCTTTATAAGTACTTTTCATTTAGAAATCTATTTTATATGAATTTTTCATCAAATTAAATTTATATATGGTAACATCATTTGTTGCCAAACAATTTCGGATAGAAATTTAGAGAAACCCCTGTACATTATAGGAGAAACCCCTAATACCATATAAATAAATAAATAAATAAATAAAAGCAAACCTGTTTCATAAAAATATTTTCTGTAACTATACAAGAAAAGAAACAAATATGGATTAAACTTTCAATTTCAATGAATTAATTCCTGCATGCTTTCGATGAATTACTATTGATTTCAAAAGTTTAAACTGATGAAAAATGGACTTTCATTTCATTAATATTTTTCTCTAACATTCTTTCTCACATGTAAGCCCGCTTCTTTTATGCTTATTGAGTTTTGAGCTCAGTAGTCACATGTAGATTCGCCTTTTTAACTCAGGATTTTTTTGAATTTTTAACTTTGATATCATATTGAATTACTATTGATTCAAAAAATTTAAATCGATGAAATGTAGATTTTTACTTCATTAATATTTTTTTCTAACAGCATTGACTAACTCTGAAAGTATGATTTATTTGTTGTTATGTAAATGAAAATTATATATAGAGAAAAGTTAATGTAGGGGAGACTTTACCTAACTAAGGTGTTTCATATTTAAAGGTTAAATATATAATTATATTGAAACACAAACCCAAAATATATATGAGGTTCTTGTTATTAGTTTGAAGTTTAATAATCTTTAAGCAACAGATGAAATTAAAGAGTTCTGCATACCTTATGTGATGTGAGCAACATTAATGCATTTTAAGAATTGTGAGGGCTTTATTTATTTATTTTTTAATGGTGTCTACTTGTCTTTGATGGAAAAAGTTAATGTAGGGGGAGACTTGATGGAGGACTCTATGGATTGAAATTGGTCTTTTTTCCCTCTTTCACACTCTTTTAAGAGTCATCGACTGTAGTATTACTAACTATAGCGAGACAACCTTTTCTTCTCGTTGGTTCCTTTACTGCCCTTATTTCTTTTGGATCAATGCATATCTCTCTCTCTCTCTCTCTCTCTCTCTCTCTCTATATATATATATATATATATATATATATACACACACACACAATGAACTTTCGGTTTGAACAAATTATTTTCCACATAAAAATTGACTACTTTATTCAGCGAAGACAAATTCGGTAACACGATCTAAAATATTGACTAGACTTTCAGAGTGTAAATTATTTTGTTATGTAAAAGAACATTTAAAGGTGGGAAAAAGTTAATGTAAAAAGACTTGATTGAAATTGATTTAAAAGTTGAATTGTATTAATTGTTCACACTTTTTTTCATAAACACTATTAGTATTGTTCACACTTTTGTCCTGATCATGACTACACATTCAGTGACAACTTTTTCTTCACGTTGGTTCCCTTCTTTAACTTTATTTCTTTTCGGTCAATGCATATCTCTATCATAGACCTTTTCTGTTTTTTTCTAATTTAATTTGCACGTCAAGGTTAATATCTTCAGCCTTTTATTGTCAAAACAAACATTGCTGTTCCCAGGTTAATCCAAATAAGAAAAAAAAAATGTAATCTATTTATCAAATTACATAGCAAATTATATGATAATATTTTTTTACCAAATTATTGTACCAAATTTTTTCATTTAAAAGCTCATTTTTTTTATATTTAAATTATAAAAAATTTTCAACAATTAATATATAACAACATTATTTACCTTATTATTTGATCATTAAATAATTTGGTAGTTTTAACATTCTCAATAGAAAAGTACATACATTCCTCTACATTATGAGATAAATTAACTTTTTTGCCCTTAATACCACATAAATAAATAAAAGCAAATTAACGTGGAATACCAATTCATAAAATATTTTCTGCAACAGTACAAGAAGCTGGTACTTATGAGATGAAGCTGATAATATATATATATATATTGACTAAACTTTAATTTTAACAAACTATTTTCCCCAAAAAAAAAAAAATTATTTTCCACACAAGGATTGGCTACTTGATTGAGCAGAAAAAAATTTCAGTGACACTGCCTAAAACAATGATTAGAATTTCAGAGTGTGAATACTCTTTTTGTTATGTAAAAGAATGTAGATGAGAGGATAAGTCAAATATAATAATAATCATTCTCATAAATATAGAGGTCTTTTAAAAGTCGTTAACTTTAGGATTCGAAAGAATTTGTAAGTTAAGTATGTTTAGGTGAAAATAATTTTAAGATATGTAATTTTCTAAGAAGCTCTGAATAAAAACCCCATATCCAATTTCTGGGAAACTATGAATAAAAATCCCATACCGAATACGGTAGCTAAATTGGAGACAATATCAACAGAGAATGACAAGTTCCCATACCACATGCCGATGGCTAAATTGAGTACCCAATTATATCTTGTGGACTCATAAATAATAAAATATTTTTATAGAAAACCCAATTATATTAATTTGATTGATTGTTAATCAATTTTGTTAAATTCTAACAAAAATGAAATTTGAAGTTGTGTATATACGACCAATTTGATATTATGACTTGGTTCAGTAAAAAACTTATATATTTTAAATAATAATAATAATTTATTCCAATTTACAATTAAAAAAATAAGAAAAGAAAGAAAAAAGAAAAAAAGAAATTAAATGAAAAAAAATATGTTATTACTGTTTACTAATTTGATATTATGACATGGTTAAGTGAAAAACTTATTTTTGAAAAAAAAAATTAATGCAAATTGAAATTTTGGGTGAAGCTTAGAGAGTTTATTTATAATTCTTCCAATAAAAAAAGTCAAAAAGTATCCTATATATATGTTACCACTTAGAGAAAAAAGAAAGAAAAAATTAAAAATTAAAAGAAATTAAAAGAAAAAACATATTAGTACTGTTTACTAATTGTAGCTAGATGCATGCACCTACAAGCTACGATATTGTTAAGTAATGAAGAAAACAAAAGGAGAAAAGCCATGTCTCTTTTCCACAATAACCTGCTGTATGTCCCATTTATCCTTTTTTTTTTTTTTGGGTGAATAAGTCCCATTTATCTGTTTTGAGTCTTGGTCACGACTACATTTTCAGAAATAATTTTTTCTTCACGTTGATTCGCTTTCCCTGTCTTTATTTCTTTCAGTCAATGCATATTCCATTCAAAGTCTCCTGTTTTTTGTAATTTAATTTGCACGTCAAGGGTTAACATTTTCAAGGTTTGATAGTCCAGGTAAACATTGGAATTCCTGTAGGTCGATCCAAATAGGGAAACAATAATGCTAAATATATCAAAGTATATTTACCAAATTTATTGAAATTACATTACAAATAAGATGATATCAAAATAATTATCAAAATTTATTTAACAAATTACATCATAGATAATATGATAATATATCTTTACCAGTACTCATACCAGATAAATAAATAACTAAATGAATAAAAGCAAATCTGGAATACCAGTTTCATAAAATATTTTCTGTAAATATACAAGAAATTACTCCTAAAATTAAGCTGATAAAAAAAAAAAAGAGAAACAAATGTGAACTAAACTTTCAGTTTCAACAAACTAATACCACACTACATAAAAAACTTCAATGACACCACCTAAAGTATTGACTAAACTTTCAGAGTAGGATTTCCTGTTGTTATGTAAAAGGAATTATACATGGGAAAGTTAAGGTAGGTAAAATAGATTACACATGGGAAAAGTTAAGATAGGGGAGACTTGACTGAATTGGTTTAAAAGTTCAATTGGTTCGAAATTTTGTTCACATAGTAGTGTTCTAAATATTGTAATAAAACTATCATAACTTTATAGGATTATATATTGCTTAGAAAAAAAAGAAGTTAAATGTATAATTATATTGAAACACAAATCCAGAATATATGTGGTTCTTGTAATTAATTTTTAGTTTAATAATGATTAAGCAACAGTTGAAATTTAAGAGTTCTGCATATTTTATGTGATGTGAGCAACATTAATGCATTTTGAGAATTGTGAAGGTTTTATTTTTTTTTGTGAATGATGTATGCTTGTCTTTGATGAAAAAAGTTAATGTAGAGGAGATTTGATGGAGGATTATATGGCTTGAATTGGTTGTTTGAAGTCATGCTGTTTTTCCTCTACCACACTATTTTAATAGTCATCATTAGTAATATTATAAATATTGCAATAAAATTGTACCATATCTATAAAAAAAACACTGACGTAGAGATTAATTTAACTTGTTCTCTGTCTTTTTGGACATCTATAACTCAACTTGTTCATTTTCCAATTATAACTTGAGGATAATACTGCTTAATGGGAAAAAAAAAAAAGAAAAAAAGGCATAATATATGATCATATTGTGATACACACCGTAAATGTAAATATATATGTGACTTTTGTATTATCACATACAGAATACAACTATACGGTAAAAGAAGCTTTTTTTTTTTTTTTTTTTAACTTAAAAGTATTAAACGCGAATAATATACAAATTCCGAATGAAACGGGGAAAAAAACAAAAAAACCTAAAAAAATATATTAAAAGAACATAAAAAATAATTAGTAAAATATTTTTATTATTAAATTATTATATTAAGGGGCGAAAAAACATGTTACTATTGTTTACAAAGTACTAACTATAGCTAGACAACCTTTTCTTCTCGTTGGTTCCTTTACTGCCTTTATTTCTTTTCGGTCAATGCATATCTCTCTCATAGTCTTTTTTTCCCCTGTTTTTTCTAATATCTTGAGCGTTTAATTGTCCAAATTTAATAAACATTGCTATTCCCAGGTCAATCCAAGTAGGAAAAAAAGAAAAAAAAAAAGAAAAAGAGAAAAGGTAAAGATACCGATTTGTTTACCAAATTTTATTTATTAAATTACATAGTAAATTATATGATAATATTTATTTACCAATTTTTTTTTTAAAGTTCATTTATATATATTTCTTAAACAAGTAATATATAGAAATTTTATTTGTCATATGATTTGATAATTAAACAATTTAATATGTCTATCATTCCCAATAAAAAAATACAGAAACTTTTCCATTGTTATGAGATAAATTTTTTTTTTTTGCCCCTAATACCATATAAATAGATAAAAGAAAATTAAGCCCAATTACAAAGTCATTGGAGTCCTTAGAACATGTCCTTGACAATACCTTTCTCAGCATGCGCAAAGACCAGGTCCAACTAGAGGGGTTTTTAGCCCATTGCATATCAAAATATGTCCTTAAATAAAATTATCAAAATATTTTCCAGAGGCATAAACAACATCATTTCTTATTAGTATTTTCCCCTTAAAGCTTAGTTCTCTTAATTGACTTTATGGTCCAGCCTATTAAGGTTGAGAATAGATTTCTTTGTCCCTCAAGGAAACCATATGCCTAAACTATAATGTATCTCATGTAAGGTGCACCATAAGCAATTTTAATAACTTTTTGACATTCAAATTCTGTCTTCTAATTTCTGATGACTTTTTTTTTTTCCTCTCTTTTTTCTCTATTTTACATATCCACAGATTATTCAATGATGGTTGTTTTTCTGTATTAACAATATGTATGTGGTGGTTTTGCATTTAATTTGTCGTTTAATGATTTCTAAGCAACAACTACAATTTTAGAATTCTGCATACCTTATGTAATGTTAGCAACATAATGCATTTTAAGAATTGTTTTCTTGTTCATTTTTCAATTATATCTTCTAGATCATATTGCTTCAATAAAAAAAAAAAACAAAAAAAAAAATTAAGAAGTATAACATATAGCCTTATTGAGATATAAACCCTAAATATAGATGTAACTTTTCATAATTAATTTGAAGTGTAATATTTAAGCAACAGTTAGAATTTCAGGATCAAGTACTCTATCCCTCATTTGAACACCACCCCTTATCTTGTTATATATTGGCTGAGATGTAATAAAGTCATACAATGAGTATGACTTTTGAAATTAAGGTCTAAAATTTGCAACTCAAAAATGACACATTGAAATAGAATTTAATTATTATTATTTTTATTTCCTGCCGTTCAATCTTGAAAAATGAATTGAAATTTTCACTTGCATGGTCATTATTTTATTTTTTTTGTGAAAAAAAGGAATTTCCTTTTGTATCTAATTGCTGAGATGCAATAAAAGAAAAGCTATACACATACATCAAGCATATGATGCCCATCAACGACTACATCTATACCTCTCTTCTCTCAAATTTTCCCAAATTCAAATTCTCATCAACGACTACATCTATTATTAAGGGATGGATATTAGATCATAGATATAATGCTGGTTTAGTCAGGGTTTAGTAACTTTAGTTGAAGGATCGATTACACATGCGTTGGGAAAATTTCCAACTACAGTTCAACAAAGAAAGTGCAGCAAAGTTTAGGCGTGCACTGGCTTCCACTCCTATGACTTTGTTTGAGCGAGTTGAAGAAGGGAGTGTTTGATTTTGAGTGGTTAACAACAAAAACCACCATTTAGTTTCTTTCAGGTTTGGCCTTCCAATTATGTACTCCCACTATTTATTGGCGGCAATTGCTCTCAGTTTTATTATAATATTATCATTTTGTTCTTTTTAGAAAATAGGTTTATATTTTTGCTAAGAATTTTTTTTTTTTTAAATGAAGTTAGTTGAATTGATAAATCATTCACATATATAATTAGGAGGTTATCGGTTCAACATACCAGTATGCAAGAAACTATTGTAAATGGTCCTTGTTTTAGACCTCCAAATATAATTTTAAATCTACAATTTTAACTCTTACTTTATAAATTAATGATTTATTAATTATATAATTGTATATATTTTTCTTTTGATAATTTACAACAATTTCCCTCTCAAACCCATGATCTTATATGTCTACGGGTATAATAACTTATCAACTAAAGCAATCCATTTGACACATTTAATTATCATTATTATTATTATTATTATCAATTTTTTTAGGGTAAAATATTACTATCAAATTTTAATTAAGCATATGATTTTATTTGAAACATATATTTATTAGATGTTCTGAATTTATGGATTATAGATTTTGTTGTTAACGTGCGGACAATCTAGTGCTAAATTTCACATATATTTTTTTAATATCGAGATATTACTGTAAGATATATTACTGTAAGATACTAAAAATTTTACTGCTCAAAAAACCAATATATTAAAAAATTAAGAAACAAACGAAAATAATGAGAACAATATTTAGGAGTAGGAGTGGCAATTCATTGTACTCTTAGATTTCGTAGACACTCTTAAATTGCTTTTATTTTAAATATGAGACTTAGTAAAGATCATGGTATTTATATGTATAGTTATGACATATAGTACAATAAACCGGTTGTGGATTTTATATTGTTGTAATTTATATTTATATAATGAAAACAAGCTATGTTATATGTTAACTCATTATTTACGGTTGTTAATTGTGTTGGGATTTATCTACCTATCTTATATTGTATTTATTTAATATTTATGTTAAACGGATTGATCTGTTCGATCTATTTTAATAAAATATTTATATTATTTATATTATTTAATTGTTTTTCTACATTACAATATATTAAAAATATATTTATTTATCATTATTTTTAACTTTTATGCATTAATTTAACTTATTTATGTCCATTTAGAATTAAATAGATTAATTTGCTACTCATTTATTTATAATCGTATCAATCAAGGCTAACTCTGACTATCGGCCAAGTGTGCAATCGCATAAGACTCCCATTTGGTCAAGGGTCTCCTAAATTTTTTAAATGTTTTTAATTTTTAAAAAAATATTTAAAATAGTAAAAAAAATTTGGAATATTAAATTGCCTAGTAAATAGCAATAATAGGATTTTCTTTTCTTATTGACTGGCAATTAATATCCGTAAATGGCATTATAATTTCTTAAAAAAAACCATAATTATATTTTTTTCTTTTAGTAAAGTTACAATTGTGGTGTGGTTAACATTTATTTTTTGAAATATATACAACATATAAACACAGTTAATATCTTTAAATGGCAATAATAGGTTTTTCTTAACAACTAGCAATTAATATCTTTAAATGGCAATAGTAGGTTTTTCTTATTAACTAGCTATTAACATCTTTAAATGGCATTATACTTTCTAAAAAAAATAATAATAATAATTATCTTTTTTTCTTCCAATAAAGTTACAATTATGGTGTGGCTAAAACAACTTTTGTAGTCTAAAAACTAATTTAGAATTTAAAAACGCTAAAAAAGTCAACTTTTTAAAGTCAACTTTTAAAAATGTTAGAATATTATATTATTTCATATAATTTGAAACATTTTTATTTAATGACATTTATTTTTTTTCATTTTATTTATTATTTATTTAAAATATTTATAGAAAAACTAACCTATTAAATAAGATTAAGGCCCCCAAAGTTTCAGGGTTGACACTGGTATTAATCATATTGATACTAGTGAATTAATTAGTGAGTGTTTTTGACTTGGATTCTTATGTTAAACCTTACCACTTCTATTTAGGAGCATATAATACATCGTGACCTCTTAAGTGCCAGCACTTGACGTGGGGCAAATATAACAACGAAACAAAAAGAACATGCGACAGACATTTTGTATATAAAAAATGGGAATTTTTAAAAAAAAAATATTTTGTATATAAAAAACAAGAATTTTCATTAGATGAAATAAAAAAAAAAAAATCTTCTAATAGTATCAATGACACTAAAATTTTGTACTATGTGACATTTTCGGTACGAAACCTTTTATAATAATAATAAGGCTTGCTATTATTCAAATCACAATTTTCAAATTCACTTCTATAAAGGTTGAGTTGGTTTATTTGTTAAATTACTATTTTTGATTATATAAAAAATAATAATAATAAAAAAAAATGTGTTGGTTTATTTGTTAAATTACTACTTTCGATTATTTAAAAAAAATTAATAAAAAAAACGTGGGTAACCGCACCCTTTTTATTTTATTTTATTTTATTGCTGAGACAAATAAGGTGTCCCATTGTACCACCACAAACTTAAAATAGTATAAACATAGATTGCCTTTTTTTATTTTATTTACAGAAGCTAACATAAAAATCTTCTTACCAAAACAACAACAACAACAATAATAATAATATCATCAATCTTCATGTTTTGTCAACAATGATAAACAAGCAATGGATTTGGATTTTTTTTTTTCTTTTGGAAGCCTAAATAAATAAATAATTAAAGATTTGGATCTTTTCAATTTTAACTTTTTAATGCGACATTAATGACTAAATTGATGCTTGAAAGGCAATCATATTACAATTTACAAGAAAGTATAAGGTATCATTTTATGTGATGACAAATTTTTCACCTTGAAATTTCAAAAAATTTATAGTTTTTATCTAGCAACAATTGCATTTTAATATTTTCAACTTTTAAAATTGTATAATTTAGATTCTTTAATTTTTTGATTTAACAATTTTGATCCTTGATTTTTCAATTTTTTGTGACTTAAGATTTTAATTGACTTTTGATTGCAAGATTTAAGGGTCGTGTCATGTAACTAATATTAAATTATATAAAATTTTAAACTAAAATATACTTAGATACAAAATATTAAAATTATTTTAAAAATTTTATACTTTAGTATCTTTTATTTAAAAAAAAAATTAGTGCCTGTTACTTGACTTGTATTAAGTTTTAAACTAAAAAAAAAAAAAATACTAAAATGTAGATTTTTGAAATTAATTTTAAAATTTTTACACTTAATATCTTCAATTTAAAATTTAATACAATTTAATATCGGTAATGCGAGAAGATTTTTGACTTTGTTAATCAAAAATTAAGAGTTTAACTAGCAACACTTCAAAAATAAAAAAATATTAAAGTGAAAATAAACCTTTTGTCAAATGCCAACATCATCAAAATAATATATGTTTAATATAAAACCCTTTTTTTATGTAAATATTTTTCATTCTTATGATAAATAATGTGGTAATATATTAAACCATATGCATGGCACTTTGATTAATGTAATCATAAACGTTATAATTCATTGTAATCATATTTTCAATTATAAATCTATATATGTATATCATTATCTTTCACCAAAACATATATATATATATATATATATGTATATCATTATCAAAAGAAAATAAATAAATAAGAAAGAAATCTATATATGTATAATATAATATGTGAAAACTATTATGGGAATAATATATGTATATACATGTGGATCCAAAATAATTGTAAATAAAATATACAAAATTAATAATATAAAAATAAGAACCTGTAAGTCCTTAGATTTGATGATTTGCTATAGATAAAATTGTCCGAGGCCTATGTAATACTATAATATTTTTAAAACTATTTTTATCCCACCGATATAGATGTTTTCTAATAATCGTCTTCCAAATTATAACGGATGTTTGAAGCTTTTAAGACATAGCACCATTGAAATTTTCCCTTTGAACTTTCGGTGTACTTTTGCTTTACCACACAACTTAACAACAAAATGCAGAAAATATTCTTTCTCTATTTTCCAAAAATGAGTTCACGTAGGAGAGGAAAAAATTCAATGAAAATCCAATTAATCAAATCCTTTTTTTTCCTTCTTTTTCCCTTTTTCCTTATTCCAAGAACCCAAAAACAGAAATCAATAAAGCAAGCAATAATGGCCCAATTAAAGCCCACTAATTCAAAATCATTCAAAACTAAAAAACGTTGCAAACGTTACATAATATATATGACATGTGCTTGTCATGCGAAAAGGAAATGCATTTGGTGACTATCAATTGAGAAGATAGTGCAGAGCAGCAGAGTTTTGAGGTGATGGATCGGTGAATTGTTCACCCCGTTGAAATAAACCGCATGCAGTCACGGCCATGTGGGTTGGTAAAGTAGGCCTTTCTTTGAACCCAGTGGCGGAGGCCTGTATTCCTGCTTTGAACAACAGGTTTAGGGAGTTCAAAGGGGCTCTATAAGGCTTTTACAGGTGCTAGTTCGTGCACGGTGGGGGAAGATTATCTGCAACAGTGATACTAGAGCCGTGATTCAAGGCCTGAATCAGTCAGGGAATAGTTCGGTCCACTGTCTGCTGATTTCTTGCTTGCGTACATTCATAATCTTTTCAATAGTTTTGACTCTCTTTCTTTTGAGTGGATTCCTAGGGTACTATTTGCACTGCTGCTCATTATCTTTGCCAGTGGGCAGCTAACATTGGTGTAACAGGGGCTCTCAACCCCAATCAGTTTTTGTCCGTCTTCTTTAGGAATTAGGAGAGATCCCAAAAGTCAGCTCCTGCTTCCGAGCTAGGGATGTCAACGGGGCGGGACGGGGCCGGTTTTTAAAATCTTATCCCTGTTCCCGTGGGAAATTTTACATCCCATCCTCGCGATTTTCCCCGTTTCTTTAGGTGCGGGACGGGATCGGGAATTTTGCAGGGCGGGACGGTTTTCCCCAATTTTTTTTTAATTAATATTTTTTAAAAAAATTTATATAAAAAAATTATTTTATGATTAAAATATAAAAAAAATGACTACAATGCAATAAAAATATAATAAAATACATCAAGGAACAAATTTACAATTATAATAAAATACATATTTAGAAAAATAAATAAAAAATGATTTTACATAAATAAAATTTTATAAAAAAAATAATAAATATATATATATATATCGGGGCGGGTTCGGGGCGGGGTTATTATTTCCCGTCCTCGGCCCGTCCCCGACTCGGTTTTTAAGTATTTGTCCCGAGCCCGCCCCGCATCCCGGAATTTTCGGGAAAAAACCGCCCCGTTAGGGGTGGTGCACCGCGGTTTCGGGGATGGGCGGGGCAAATTGACATCCCTATTCCGGGCTTTGTTGTCTCCCTTTCTAAGTTCATAAAACACCTTTTTTCCCAAAAAAAAAGGGGAAAAAAAAAAGGGATATTTCTTTGTTTTTTCTCTTTTTTTTTTTAATCAATCTAACTTTTCCCATTCATTATTAGAGCTGTAAACAGATTCGAGTAGTTCGTCGTTAGCTCAAGTTCGGCTTAATTTTAGCTTATAAAACTCGATTCTTGGAAAGAAAACAAACCAAAATAATATTGACAGTTGATTTTAAACAATAAATAAGTTCATAAATAATTTATAAATAGTTTGAATTTGTTACTTTTATATATATATATATATATATAAATATAAATATATATATATATTAAATTATATATTTATGCACATTGAATATTTATAATACATAAATTATATTTTTTATATTTTAAATATATTATTTTTTAAAAATAAATAAATTTTATAATAAAATTAATAGAATAAATAAAATTTATTAATAACAATCATAAAATTTTTTATTTGAGAAAATAACTATTCAAGTTTTTAAATTTTTATATTATAACAAATTGAATTGAGCTAAGCTCGAATTTTTTGTTAATGAGCTAAGCTGAATTTGAGTAAGTTATATCAAAATTTATAAATTTAAACCAAGCTTGAGCACTTATAAAATCATTCAAATTGAACTTGAGAATATAATATTCGGCTCATTTACACTCCTATTCATTGTTTGCACTCAAAGCTGTTAGGATGAAATACTTAAAAGACAAAAGATGCAAAATTAAGATCTAAACATTTTAGGATTATCTAAAGTACAATTGTTCTTTAATACTTATCTGTAACATAAATCAAATGATAAATTTCACTTTAACTCCTTTATTTTGTACCTTTTTTTTTTCAGCACCAATGTATTTCAATTTTGAGAGATTTCTCAATAACCTTCTCACACTTCATTTTAGGTCATTTTAATAGTCAAATATTAGTCAACTTATATATTTGATTTGAAATGATGTTTTTAACCTTTATTTGTTAATTTATATATAATTTAGTTGTTTTCAAATAATAAATGTAATATAAGTTTATGGACATATTATTCAGTGTACATTTAACCCTGTCTCTGTATATTTGTAGATAAAACTTCTAAAGATCAGCCCATGAAATGTCCAGTCCATTTAAGAAGAAAGTAAATGTAGTTCGTTAAAAAGCCCATTCCGTTGCCTCAAAAAGTTGATTTCCCAAGTACTGTGCAGAGACCACTAGCAGTTTTTTAAGAATTTGGGCTAGCATGATAAAGTTCCATGTTCTTTTGTTGGGGAGCCCAAATTATCAAGTAAATTCCACTAATGGTCATTAGTATTGGGTGGACAATTCCAATTAATTTAGGAAGTTAATGATGTATAAATTATATGTTATTAACCTGCACTTTAGAGAGATAGAGTTGTCAAATTTTTATCCTAAAACTTTTACTTGCAGTAACATCTTTAATTACTATCTATTCGATACAAAATTTACTCGACAAGAAGTGGACCCAGGTAAAATCATCAAATTAACACATAGATCAGTGCTAGATTTAACTAAATCAAAGAATGTTCAAAACTCATTACCAAAAAAGAATGTTCAAAGCCAATGAATATAATTAGGTACAAAACCAAGACTTGTTGATAAAGGCTTGCACCTAAGATTCACTGGTTTACAAAATCTAAGGTTATGACTACCATGTAATATATCCCCCATCTTCCATATCCACATTTGAAGAGGTCAGATATTTGACTACAAAAATAGTCCTATTTCCATTATAAACATGATATTCCAGGACTACATTATCAGACGTAATCCCAAGAAATTCTGTCCTGCAGATTAGTGGAATGGTTCTCCGAAAGGCCTCAAATATTGCACAAGTCAATAATATATCGGCTTCCTTTTGGAGAAATTTCAGTGCTTCTAATCCCAGCATTTCTCTTTTCTCTTATAGTCCCTACTCTTAGTGGCGGCCTCAGTAAACCACACACTTTTGTCAAAAAGGTGCAACATTTGAAGTATTAGGTTACTGAGACATAAACAGAAATTTCCTTACAATTTGAAGATAAAAAGTTTTTTTCCCCCCCTCATCTTCTGAACTGCAATGCCCAATTGAGGAAATTCGCATAAAAGAATTGCAACTTCATTATGTAGCTCCTTTGCTCTAATAATTATCTCAAGGTTTTTTAAGTAAAAAGAAAATTTCAATTTGGATTCCAATTGAGCCCTGTTCATTTATTTAGCCGCTATTCTTGATATAATATCGATGGCAATGAGAGTGTGCAAGTGAGCAAAAGCATAAACAAGTACTACTTAGCCTCAACGTGAAGCTTTAGAACAGCCTTGTTATAAGCATTTTGCTATTGAATTACATAAGAAATAGAGCAGCAATTTAAATGCAGTGAAATTAAAAGCTAACATTCTATATTGCTTTTCAGCAATCTCTAAAAACTTCGATCATGAAAGCTTAGCAATATTATGCAGCATAAGGAGGTTATATTTGTTTATAACATACCAACCAGGTCACTATATATTCATTGCATACACTTTTAGACATAATTTTCAAATGGGAGGGTGGCAACTGGTTAAGAAACATCTTACAATTTTCTTTACTGGTACAAGACCTTCATAACAATGGTATATGAACAAATCCATATTATTAGATCTCAATGCTGAAATGCAAGATTTTAATCTTGTAGCTCATAAATAAATTGAAATTTCCAACATATTTGCTAATAATCGATCCCAAGTCTCGCCTGTAGGGGTGGTCCTAAAGTGCTACTTGATGCTTACCCTGCAGATCCAGAAAAAAATAAAATAAAATAAAATCATATTTCATAATAAATCTATAAAGCATTTTGTATAAAATAGATACATCAAAGCTAAACAAGAATGTAGAGATTTAACCTGTGTATAGCAAGCAATATATATATCCACAAGCAGCAAACAATCCACAACTAGCTCACAATCAAGCAAAAATAGATGCAATAGATGATTCCACAAGAAAATCCAATGAAAAATCTAGAGAAAGAAAGATAAGCACATAAATATAAGAGGAGAGAGAGAAAAAAAAAAACACACAAGTTTTACGTGATTTAACCAAGATAATCTACATCCACAAGCAAGTAAGGAGATGACGACTTTCATCAATTTGAAAAGATTACAAGCTTAATCACCAAGAGCATGGCACCATTGATGGGATGTTGAAGAACCCACTATTTCTCTCTCTAAAACCAAGTAAAAAACCCTCTCTTTTCTGTTTGGCATGAAATCCTAGGCTAATTTATCATAAAAGAGGGGTAAAACAATAATTTTGTAAAAAAACTTTTTTTTTTTGGCTTCCTTCCTCTTCACTTCATCACCAGACATCATCCCATCAACTCCTCATATTCATCATTAATTTAGAGTCACAAAAAACAACATTTCTTCACCTTGACTCTAAATTCACAAACTCTTCAAATCACTTCCATCACTCTTTGCTTGCACATACATCCTCATCACTTGTTTTGCACATTGCTTAGACTCATATAGAGTCTAAGCTTCTCCGTTGGCACTACCTTGGTCAACATATCCACCAGATTCTTTTCACCCACAATCTTCACCAAATCCACTTCACCTTTGTCGATCAATTCTCGAACAAAGTGGTACTTTTTCTTGATATGCTTTGTACGCCGAGAAGGCTTGATTCTTTGCCAAGTAGATCGCACTTTGGTTGTCACAATGCACAATGACTTGATTTTCGGGAACACCAAGCTCATTTACTAACCATTTTAACTATAATGTCAGGACCCGTCCAGAATTCCTTCCCCGGAACCCTAGACAGCCCTGATCCCAGGGAAACCCTACCGGACCCTCCAAAGGAAAATCCGACAGAGCCTCCCCTAAGGGATTTACTTACCACAATTTACCTGCACTGAAAACACACTTCTAAAAACATCCCCTTATTCCTCCCACAAACTACAAACTGATTCCACAAATTCCAGCACTTCTCAAAGCAACAACAGTCCAGTGCATAAATAAAACAGAAGTATTCCAATAGTATACAGAGCTTTAAGAAGTGCTAAACAACAGAAATACAACAAGGCTGAAAAGAAATAATACACTGAAATGAAAGAGTACAAAGAAACTTCTCGAAACACAACAGCAGCGGAAAACTTGGTTCGCTCCGAAAGAACGTCTACCACCACTTGCACCTAAGGGAACGGAATTTAAGAGTGTGAGATGCTAATCATCTCCGTGAGTAACCCGAACTACTGAACACCTTTTAATAATAATAATAAAATAATAACAATTAAGGAGTGGAACAAATACCAACAATTAATAATAAATCATAATAACCTTTGGAAAATAATGATTTCCCTCAAAACTCTCACCAATCGCTCCGTTTGAAATGTTCCCTTTTTAAAACCTTTTCGCAAAACCCAATGTGCATACCTCCCAAAAACCAAGGGATTAAATAATTTAACAACAACAATTAAAGAAATGCATACCCCAAATATATAATAAAAATATAATAAATTATAATAAATAAATTTTGAACACCTTTGGGGTTTAAACCATTATTTGCAATTACACCGACAATTACACCTGACGCACCACACCATATACCGGTGATGCTCTCCGATACTCAGCGTCCCGAGCACCGACTGGCGGGGAGGTTAAAGAGAGAAACCTGCAGTGGTCACTTCGGCGTCCCGACAGTCCCGACTGCTAAAAAACCATCACCCGGCCAAGGAGGGGGGCGGCTGTGCGCAACAATAACCTTGCCTGCCCACGGTCCAATGGCAACTCACGGGTGAAGTAATAACCGCACGCTAAACCATATAATAACCGCGTGCTAAACCACGTGTCCATACACCATACACCAGAACACCAATACTGTATGAGTGCGTCTAAAAATAAACATAAACAACCAACCGTACCGTTTTTCCAAAAACCACCGTGGGAAGTATACCAAATTTTTCACAAACACCATCCCACATATTTTTATTTAACAACCCGGTACGAATCAATTGATAACCAACAAATCACAATTTCTCGAAATACGAAATGCAACCATAAAAATACCGCGGGCATAATTTATAAAATTTAACCAAATATTTTCATAAAATATTTAACCTAATTATGCCCGAGAAATCACATTTGAAACCACGTGAAATTAATACCGAAACATACCTTGTTCATGCATAACAAATAATTTAAATTAAACCGCATTAAAATCATAATTAAACCACACAACATGAGCATAATTAAATACTAAATTAAATACCAATTAAATTTAATTAATTACCCAAAATAATTTTTGAAGGTGGGTCACTCACCTGGAGAGCGCAAATCAACTAAGATCCTCCTCGGGATCCACTCCACTACTCGCGCGTGCACCTAAACAACCACAGTGCACAAACCAAAAATATTAAAATAATACGGTATCCGGTAAACTTCAAACGTCCATAACTTTTTAACCGGATGTCCGTTTTGAGCGTGCCGCTAGTCTGTGAACTCGTATCGACGAGCACTTCACAACCATGCACAAGTCAAAGCTCAATTCCCCATAAACAAAAAGTCAACCTCGGCACTCCTTGGACAGTTTGGACCGCAACTTGTTTCGTCCAACTTCCAAACCGTAGCTCCGTTTTCGATGTGCTACCAGTCTACGAACTCGTGGCATCGTGCACTTCGCCACGGTACCCTAGTCAACTCAAAATTCTCACCGAGTCAAAAAGTCAACTTTTGACTCCTTTGGTCAACGGTCAACAGTCAACCTCGATCAACATGCACGGATTCCGGTGCAATTTGGGACGGGGTGTTACAATAATGCCTCCCTTGTCGCTTCTGTGGCCGCCATATATTCGACTTCGGTACTTGAGAGTGCAACCATCGATTGTAACGATGCTCTCCAATTAATTGTATTACCCCAAGCCGAAAATATGTAACCTGTTAAGGACTTTCTCTTGTCCTGATCATCACCAAAGTCTGCATCATAATATCCGACAACACAATCACCATTACCATTGTTCTCATTTTGATACAATAAACCAACATCCATGGATCCCTTCAAATACCTTAGGATCCATTGCAAAGCCTCCCATGTTAAAGTGGGGTGCTAAAGGCGTGATCACGGGATTCGCACCGCCCATGTTAAACCTCTCTAAGACCTTCTCAATATACTTCCTTTGAGAGACAAATATCTCCTGATTCTCCTTATCCCGTAATATATCGATCCCCAAAATTTTCTTAACTTCTTCAAGGTCTTTCATATCAAACTTAGAACTTATCAATTTCTTCAAATTATCAATCTCATCCATATGTTTGCACGCAATCAACATATCATCAACATACAACAAGAGATAAATGAACTCCCCATTCGACAACTCTTTGTAATACACACAAAGATCAAATGTGCTCCTCTTGAAGCCAATACCAAGCATAAATATGTCGAATTTCTTATACCATTGCCTGGAGATTGTTTCAAGCCATAAAGGGATTTTTGAAGCAAGCATACCTTGGCACCCCTTACATATCCTTCAGGTTGAGCCATGTAAATCTCTTCCTCAAAGTCTCCATGCAAGAATGTCATTTTGATGTCCAATTGATGCAACTCAAGATTCTTGTGAACCATAAGTGATAACAAGATCTAAATAGAAGTGTGTCTCACCACCAGAGAGAATATTTCATTGAAATCCATTCCCTCCTTTCGAGTATAACCCTTGGCAACCAATTGAGCTTTGAACCTTAATGCCTTAACTCCGGGTACACCTTCTTTCTTCTTAAACACCCATTTGCAACCTACAACCCTTCCACCTTTAGGCTTATCTACTAAAGGAATCCATCTCCTCATCCATGGCTGCCTTCCACTTTACCAAATCTTTTGAAGCTAAAGCTTCCTCAAAAGTGTTAGGCTCTGAGTCCATTTCTTCCCCAACTTAGAGAGCATATGCAATAGAATCTGCAAAACCATATCTCACCAGTGCCTTGGGTTGTCTCCGTTCTCTATCGGGAGCCAAATTGTAATCATGGAGGTTATCAATATTAACCACCTCCTCATCGATGCGATCAACTACCTCATCAACTTGTTCTTGAATCACTTCTGTATTATGGTGCTCCTCATGAGTCACATTTTTTCCTGGATTATCCTCAATCCCAATATTGGATGTCTCTTTGTCAACTTCACCTCCACTTGAAGATTCTCCATCCTTCGCCAACCCAAGCATCTCACTCTCATTGAACACCATATCTTTACTAATCACACACTTCCTTGTATCCAGATTCCAAAGTCTATAGCCTTTGACACCCTCTGGGTACCCCGAAAATGTATTTCATAGATTTTTTATGTAACTTACCTTCGTTTACATGAACATACGAAGTGCAACCAAAAACCTTAAGATTACTTAAATCCGATGCATGCTTGGACCACTTCTCCATTGGAGTCTTGAATTTAATAGCACTTGATGGACGTCAATAGATCAAGTACATCGCGGTATTCATGGCCTTTACCCAAAAACTTATAGGTAGCTTGGCATTGGAAAGCATACTTCTCACTCTTTCCAAAATGGTCCTATTCATACGTTCGGCAAGACCATTTTGTTGAGGCGTCATCTACACGATCTTGTGTCTCACAATTCCATACTCATTGCAATAGAAATTGAACTCCTCATTGCAATACTCAAGCCCATTATCCTTTCGGAGCATCTTCATCTTCTTTCCGATTTGGTTCTTAACCATAACCTTCCATTCCTTGAATTAATGAAGGCTTCATCCTTAGTTTTCAACATGTAAACCCACTCTCTTTGAGTAATCATTAATGAGGGTTATGAAATATCTACAACCACCCATTGAATTTGTTCTTGCGGGACCCCATACATCGAAATGAACATAATCCAAGATCCTTTTAGTTCGATGCACCGTGATGTTGAACTTCACCCTAGCTTGCTTGCCATAGATACAATGCTCACAAAAGTCAAGTTTCTCCGCCTTGTGCCCACACAAAATCCCTTGTTTACTAAACTCAATTAGCTCTTTCTCGCTAATATGGCATAGCCTTCTATGACAAAGTGTGGTGTCGCTCACTTTCTCATTCATCGAGACCGAAGCTTCACCTTGAACCACACTTCCATCTAGCATATACAAGTCATTCTTCTTAGAAGCCTTCATCGTTACCATTGAACCCTTCAAGACCTTCAAAATGCCTCTCTTGGCTTTATAACTATATCCATGCTCATCCAATGTACCAAGAGAAATCAAATTCCTCTTCAACCCGGGAACATACCGCACATCCGACAAAGTTCTCACAACTCCATCATGAATCTTCAACTTTATTGTACTAATCCTCTCAACATTGTAAATTGCATTGTTCCCCATGAGAACACGTCCTCCATCTAGTTCCTCAAATGTATCAAAATAACTCCTCATTGGACTCATATGGAAAGTACAACCCGAGTCAAGTATCCACGCAACACCATTGTCTCGGTCGGTTACAAGCAATACTTCATAGCTTTCATAACCTTTCAAGGTAACATTTGCATCTCCATTGGATTGCTTCTCCTTCCCTTTTCCAAGCCTCTCTAACAATCCTTCTTGAAATGCCCAATTGATTACAGCGGAAACATCTCATTTTGTCCCTTGATTTCGATCTACCCTTACTTTTACCTTGCCAATTTCTACCACTAGGTCGATCCGAGGTTCTACCTCTCACTGTGAGCCCTAACCCATCACTATTCTTGCCACTCAAGCTCTTCTCTGCATCCTTAGCAACTATCGCCGCTATAACTTCCTTCACATCCAAGGTTTGTCTTCCATACTTCAAAATATCCACAAAGTGCTCGTTTCCTCGAGGCAAAAAATTAAGCAAAATCACCACTTGGTCCTCACCCTTAATTGAGATTCACATGCTCTCCATATCTTGAATCAACTTAGTGAAGTCATCAAGATTATCATTCCAAGACCTTCTCTCTTTCATTTTGAAGCCGTATAGCCATTGTTTCAAATTGATGAGGTTTAGTATCGATTTAGCCATGTACCTTTTTTCCAAAACTCTCCAAACATCCATTGCCGTTGTTTCCTTTGACACCTCTCTCAATGCTTTTGTCTCAAAGATCAAGAATTATTGAACTATATGCCTTTTTCAATAATTATTTCCTCTCTTTAACATCCATAGTTTGCGATAAGTGTTCCTCACCTTCTAAAGCCATATCTAACCTTTCTTAATTAACACCGCCTTCATTTTCATCTTCTAAAGGTCAAAATCGTTTAAGCCCTTGAATTTTTCCACCTCAAACTTAGTAGACATAGTCAAATTTGCTTGGGTATTACTATAATCAACCTAGCTTCAACCAAGGAGACCTCCAATTCCACTACAAGAAGTTAACAACAACAAGCTACACAAAAGCCCCAAATCTCCAATCTCCAATCCTTAGATTTTCACCAACCTAGGCTCTGATACCAATTTGTAGAGACTTAACCTGTGTATAACAACCAATATATATAACCACAAGCAGCAAACAATCCACAACTAGTTCACAATCAAGCAAATATAGATGTAATAGATGATTCCACAAGAAAACCCAATGAAAAATCTAGAGAGAAAAAGACAAGCACATAAATATAAGAGGAGAGAAAGAGAGAAAAAAAACACATAAAAGTTTTATCTGGTTCGACCAAGATGATCTACGTCCACAAGCAAGTAAGGAGATGACGATTTTCATTAACTTGAAGATATTACAAGCTTAATTACCAAGAGCATAGCACCATTGATGGGATTTTGAAGAACCCACTATTTCTCTCTCTAAAACTAGGTAAAAAATCTTCTTTTTCCCATTTGGCACAAAGTCCTAGGCTAACATATCATTAATGAGGGGTAAAATAATAATTTCGTAAAAAATCCTTTTTTTTTTTTTTTTTTTGTACTTCTTTCCTCTTCACTTCATCACCAAACATCATTCCATCAACTCCTCATGTTCACCATTAATTTAAAATCACAAAAAACAACAAAGAAAATTCAACCTTTAAAATATTTCAAACCTTTTTTTATCATCTATTCTTTTACTTCTCAGCTTGGGATTAGTAGAGTTACATCATGATTGTGGAATATAAAGAAACTAAAAAGTTCCTGATGCCAATTTCAGAAGATGCATATCATATAGAATGTAAGCATTGCAGAACAGATTTTTTGAGTCCTTATCAAGAAAGGTTAAAAGTATTTGTTAGTTTCGACGTCATTCTCCACTCATTATTTGCATTATTATTCACAAAATAATAATAATAATAATAATGCCTTGATGATCCTCGACTCAAACAGCACCTAGATGTCAAACCATGAGCTTCTCCACCATACCATTAAAAAAAAGAGTTAAATTGTCTTTATACACAACTGCTTAAAATATATGTAGTCACCCATCAATGGATTTCTAAAATGCGAATATAAAATAATTGAAACAAAATTATGTGTATAAACGTGTCAGACAGTCAGAGTATAGAGAAGTAAAAATGCAAAATGCATGAATTGGAAATAAATGACAGAAGAAGGGAAAAAAAAAAAAAAAAAAAACAGAGGAAATGCAGAGGAAAAAAATGAAAGCTTGTTTCTTCTGCAAAACTGTTTGGAGGTCTGAAAATCTGTCGTTCAACACATGTGGCACCCATATGTGAGACCCACATTCATGTAAGTTGGGGGTTGGTGTTCTCAGGAGTATCAGAAATTTCTTTTCAAAGAAACGTGCTTGTTTGCTCTTTTGACCGAGCCTAGCCGCATAGCTTGTCAAGCTGCAATGCTTGATTTTGACTTTGAGAAGAGATTCAAAGTTGAACAGATTCAAATTTTGTTTAATACCAATAATTATGGGCATCTTTTAATTTGGAAAAAAAAAATAGTTAATTAACTATTGAATGAATTGATGAGATATTCTACTAAACCAGTTAAAATAACTTTTCAAAACATTCTTAAAATACAACTCTTTAAAAAAAATTTGAAGTTTTTTTTTTTTATATAATATCCCTTTTTTTTTGGGGGGGCAAAACATTGAGATTATTTAACAAAATCAATAAATATACTTGTATTTATGTTGTTGTTGTTTTTTTTTTCCCCTAAGTCAAATTTATCTATTTTAACAACATTTCTTTTTCTATACTCCATCATTAGTTTTTTAGAAAATTTTCGCACACATTATTATGTAAAATTGTTAAAAATATTTTATTTTTAAAATTATTTTAAATCCATTATTTTTCTTGTTTAACAATTTTTTATTACTTTTCTTCCTATTTGTTTTTTTTTAAATAATAAAAACAAAAATTACAAGGCTTTATTTTTTTTCTACAAATTACTATTAATTTTTAGTTTAAGAAAAATGGTTTACACATTTTACTATTTCCTCCTATTCTTATTTCTCAAACCCTTAATTATGTAGACCATTTTTTTTTATTTGCATAACCCTTCACGACGTTAAAAAATTTGATCGAAAATCTATATGATAGCCAAGAAAAGTTTTTGAAATATTCTAAGCTTTCTTCCACATCAACCGTTCCCAATTCAAAATAAATAAATAAATAGCTATCTTTTTTTTTTTTTTTTTTTTTTTTTTTGTTTGTCGGAGGAAAGAATGGGCTATTCTTAAAAACGAGGTCTGGTTATATATTCTATATTAAATTAGTTATCTTTGCTCTTACTTAGTTAACAATTTTTTTTTAAATATTAAAGATATCTTAAGGATGGTTTCCTTACAATTTTTATTTATTTATGTTACTTTTTTTTAATGAATTTAATAATATTAGCCATACATATTAAATAAAAAAATATAACAAAACGATTTATAAAAACAATTATATGACTTGTATATGTTAATTTATCAAATACCTTGACAGAAAGAAAAATATAATAGAATTAAAAATATAATAGAATTAAACTAAAAGGAAAACATCATAAAGGCTTTTTTTTTTTTTTTTAAAGACATCAGAAAGGCACTCTAAGAAACAAAATGTAAATATTAATTACAATGAAGTGATATTAATAATTATATACATATATGATCATCTGAAAATTATATACCTTCCAACTGGAAGATATCATGATCTCACAAGTGTCTATCATTGTCACGCAACATTATAAAACTTGTCATGTTATCATAATTTCTATGATAATAGTTCTTTAATTATATATAACATATTATTATCTAATTTTTTAAAGATAAAATAAAAATAAAGTTTAGATTAATTTCATCAACCTTTTTAAGGTTCAACTTAAACAATTTAATTATTCTAGTTTTAAAAATATAATTAACCTCTCTCCGTAGGTTTTAAAAAAAAAATCTTTTTTCTTTTTATTGTTTCATTCAAACCCGTTGCATTAGTTTCTTTCCATATTCGTTATAAAAGTAACTAGTTATGAATTATAAATTTTAAATTTGAAAAATTAAATTATAATTAGTTAAAGCATATCCAATGCTAGTAACTAGTTATGAATTATAATTTTTAAATTTGAAAAGTTAAATTATAATTAGTTAAAGCATATCCAATGGTACTGCATTTTCAATTGCAGTACTAAAAAATAGCATAGTTTATATGTTTTCCAATGGTATTTTGCAAAAAATGTCAATTGCATTTTGACATTAAAATGCCAAAAATGCAACTAGCAGTTTTGATAGTGGCTTCACTACAATAAAATTTATGGGTTCATACCATTAAATAATATAATTTTTAATTTTTAATTTTTTTTAATGGTTAAAATTAAAGAAAATTAGATCTAATCCAATATAATAATATAATTAAATAAAATATCTATTGGTCAATGTTATTTTTTACCACATATGCCGTAGGAGTGACAATGTCAAATTTGACATTAGCATTTGCCATTGAAGAAGGTATGCCAATGCTAAAATTTGAAAATACCAATAAAATAAAATTTTTTTTAAAAATAATTTTTATTGAAAAGTTAATGTGTATTTATTTTTAAATAAAAAAGCTAATTTAATGATTATTGGATTTCTCAAATAAACTAAAAAAATAAAATTTTTAAAAAGTATAAAATTTAGAATTTTTAAAACAGTTTAAAATTATCAACAAATACTTGTGAACTTGTAAACAAACATCTATTTTACCCAAAAAAAAACAAAAAAAAAAAGGCTTAGGACAATTAAATAATTTTTTTTTGCTTAAAAAATAAAAAAGCCATAATTAATGTACAGGCAAGCAAAGGGGTCCACAATAAAGCTTTTTGCTTTTAAAATAACCAAAAAAAAAAAAAAAAACCATAATTAATATAAAGGCAGGCAAATGGGTCCATCCATTCCATTTGCGGATACAAACTTGATGCAAACTTGTAAGGTTGGGCACCCAACCTTCTAGTCCTGTGGTCAAGTGGGTGAGTCGTGTCCACCGTATTACAGGTTGGAGAGGAGGCAGTCATAAAACAACCAGAAACTTGTAAGGAAGTTAAAGGAGACAACTTTCAGGGGCAGATGGATTTTGAAAGCTTTTCCTTTGATAAAAAAATTAAACCAAATAAACAAAGACACAGAAATTTCCATTAAACAACTCTAACCTCACCATTTGCTTGACGGTTTCTTCTAGGCATATACCATATTGAAATGTATAAATATATAAATATATATATATATTATATACAATATATGCAAAGTCTGCTGTCTTCGCCTAAATCACTTTGTAATTTCACAACGCATTATTAATTCCTAGCGTCAATCTTTGATTTTCCTCCTACAACATCTCAGAAAGACCAGGTTTGTAATCTTCATATATGATTTCCTATACATTTTTTATCTATTTTCTTGCAAGAATATTTATTATTATACCGTGGAACAAGAAGGAAGATATCTGGAAACTAGTAGTCTTTTTCCTGCGTATTTTACCATTTTTAGGTATCATTTCTTTTTTTTTCCGCTAAGATCCGCGTGGGAACTTTGGGGGACCAATTCAAAGTCATATTTACTCAGAAAGCACGCCAACGCGGGAAAAAGGTTTTCTCAGGGCATTTCAAAGAAGGATATAAATCTACCCACTTTTTGCTGTTTTTGGAATGTGTTTATTCGCTTAGTTAAACTGATTTCCTAGTAATATTCCAGTTGTGGTAATTGTGTGCTTATATATTGTTTGATGTTCAGGGTTCGACCCATTAAACTGATCCCAAACCTTTTAGCATATTGTAAAGTCTATACAGCATCTTTCTACATAATCCCTTCAATTTCCAAAAGACCTTGTCTGGGTTCACTTTTACCTTTCTGGCTTGGCTCTTCCAAAGGTATGCTTTCTTCGAGCAATTTTCTGGTTGATCTTCATTTTATGTCAGTTTTGATTGTTTCAATTCTGGGTTTCTCGGTTTGTTTAGTGGTAATTGAAATTATTACAGAAAAATATCAATAAAATTAAATTAAAGTCCACTTTCGATCAGCTTAAACTTTTAGAATACGTACTATTTCAATATGGTATCAAAGCTAAGAGATTCCGACTTCAAAACTCAACAACTCCATCCCGAGTTCAAAACTCAACAACTCCATGTAATGACCAAGAAAGAAAGCCCCTACATTTGAGGAGAGTGTTAGAAAAAACTATAAATCAAATGAAAGCCCACCTTCCATTAGCTTAAGCTTTTGGAATAGGTGATATTTCAACAGAAATTACCCTGTACCATTTTGCTTCTTGTGTTTAAACTGTCTAAAAGGGATTGATAAGTTTATCAGAAATTCAAAGTTTTCGGAAATGCAGTTTCCGAGAGCTCATTTTGTTTATCTTTTTGATGGACTTTCATTTCCTGTTGTAATTTGTGGTTTAATTAGAATTGAGGAACAGAAATGAGAAACAGTTGTTAATGCACTGAACTCAGTAGCTTTCCTAATCTATTAAAGGTCGACAAGTACTGCCAATAGTTAGGTTGTTAGGCAGATATCATCAGAGCTAGAAGTTTTGGCAAGAACTGCTAGAAATGCAGTTGGTGGACCTTTTTGTCTCTTATTTTTTGTTTTTATATTAATTGGAATTTTGTGGGTTTTCCTTCTTGTCAGTTGCAAAGTTAGTGTCCTATGAATTGTTTCATAGAGTTACTTAGCGGATATCATTTTTTCCTTCTATTTTTAGGCCCAAAATATAAAATCCCATCCTTGATTCAACAATTGTCGGTTTCAACAAGTTCACTAGCAGTTCAAGAGCAAGTGATGGCAGAAACTGGAGTTGAATTACTCAATTCAGTTGATGATCAACATGGAGGAGTTCGAGTAGAGATGAAAGAACCTATGGATCCCAAGATTTTTTCTACGTTGCTAGAGGCTTCAATATCACACTGGAGGCAGCAGGTAAGGATTTTACGGTGTTCACTTGATGTCTGATCTGCTGCTATGTTATTTATTTTGAATGTTAAATCTGTAGGGGAAGAAGGGTGTTTGGATCAAATTGCCTATTGAGCTTTCTAGTCTAGTTGATACTGCAGTGAAGGTATTGCTTTCTTCACTCTGACTGAGCTAGCTTCTTAAGAAACCAATTTTAAGATAGGATTGGTCATTAGAATTTTCTGCTATGGTAGTGGGTCTCTATTGGCTGGATTTACAATCTCAGTCTTCTTGTTTGAATTTTATAGGAAGGATTTAGGTACCACCACGCAGAATCTGATTACTTAATGCTAGTATATTGGATTCCTGATACTGTTGATACTCTTCCTGTAAATGCTACACATCGAGTGGGAATTGGTGCTTTTGTCACGAACCACAAGAGAGAGGTACTTTTTCTGGATCTAGCACGGATTTTCCTGGTATTCCTGAAAAATGACATCAAGAAACATGCAATTATCTTAGATCAATTTAACCTATTAATTGTGGTGACTTTTTTTTTTATCCTAATGAAAGATTGATATTTTAAGTACTTGAAGTATGCCATATCAACTTAAATTTAATGTGTTTTGTTTGATGAAGCCAAACTAATTCAATTACTGCAATAATGCATAGTTTTTATAAGAGTCGATGGAAGGCCAAATTAAATTTCATTACCAGGAATATCACTTTCTTACTCTTCTGTTCCTTATCCTCTCGGACTGGAAGAAAAGGAAGTCATGATGTCAAAATCTCTCTCTCTTTTTTTTTTTTTTTTTTTTTTTTTTTTGGGTGTTTTCCCTTACAACAATATGATTCCAATTTATATGACCTTTAATGATGGCATGTTATATTTGACTACTGATAGTAAGTTATTTCGTCCAATAGGTGCTTGTTGTTCAGGAGACTAGGGGCAAGTTTAGAGGTTCAGGTGTGTGGAAGTTGCCAACAGGGGTTACTAATGAAGTGAGTGCATAACAAATGTGGGTCTTTCCCAAATATTTTAAGTTATACACCATGTACTAATTTTTTTAATCCACAGGGAGAGGATATCTGTGATGCAGCAATTAGAGAAGTGAAAGAAGAGACAGGGGTAACTTTTAAACTAGCGATATCTAGACTCATATGAAAATGGTTTTTCCATGTAGTTTACTGCATTCCAATGTAAATAATGACATTGCTTTTATTTCCTTCAGATTGAGACAGAATTCGTGGAAGTTTTAGCATTTAGGTAAGGATTTTTCCTCTCATCAATCACAGATCACTGTACATTTCTAGATGCTTACTCTCTAATTGGGCTCAAACAATCTTCCACGAGACAGAAATTGCTGGTTTCAGCATGTTTCTTTAAAATCTTCTTGTACCTCATCTTCTTTTCAATTTTGTCCTTATTAAATTCCCAATCTTTACAGGCAGAGTCACCAGGCATTCTTTAGCAAATCAGATTTGTTTTTTGTTTGCTTGTTAAAACCTCGTTCCTTTGACATTGAGAAGCAGGATTCAGAGATTGAGGAAGCTCAGGTAACTTCTGGTACACCATGAATCTATCATAAAATTTGGAGCTCATGAACAGAGCAAAACAGTGGAAGAGTCAAACTTTTGATATCTGTTGCAATTTGCTACAGAGAAATGAACTTATATTGGATCCACTTTAGTGTGCCTTTTTTTGGGATTGCAGGAAAGGATTGCTTGTTCTGGTCCCTTCATTACACTGCTATTATTTACATAGAAATAGTGAAAAATGGAAACCAAAAAACAGAGAATGTGTTGAAAAATTTGAATTTCCAGTACTCACCTAAGTTATTCTTTATTTTTGTTACTTTTCTCTAGTGGATGCCAGTTGAAGAATATGCAGCTCAAGCCTTTGTCCAAAAACATGAAATGTTCAATCTCATAGCCAAAGTATGCTTGGCAAAGTTGGACGCAGACTATGTTGGTTTTTCTGCAGTGCCTACAACCACAGGTTCTGGCAAAAGAAGCTATTTGTACTGCAACAACCACTATATGGGCTACAAAACTTCTTCTAGTAACAATCAGCCATGAAAGGTTGATTCTCTACGAATAACTCCATAGCATACTTGGAAAAGCTACAACGTTTTAGGATCTTCATAGTAGTTACGCCAGTAAGGGCTAATCCATGGCCATAGTGGGCAAAAGGCTTAATGCTTTTCTTTCTACTTTCCACTTTCCATTTTCATTTTGTTTTTCTTTCAAGAAAAAGGATGCCAATATAGGTTTCTGTTTATTCATACAACGTATTGCTGTGTGGCAAACAATATCAAATGACCTCTCCTTGTATACTGGAGTCCCGATAAAGATTGTCAATGAAAATATCCGTTTGTTTATTGCGTGATGCAGAAGTTGTTTTGATATTTGACGACCTCGTTTGGCTTGGCTTATGAAATGTTGTTTTTGGTTTTTAGGCTCAAAAACAACTATTAAAAGTGATTGGACAGCTGTGTGGAACAGCTTAAATCCAAAACCAGTAAAATGTAAAGTGTCTGCCTTAATCAGTTAACTGGTAAAATATGACCAGCAAAGATAAACTCCTAGCTTTCCAATGCCTTCTAACGTTATTGATAAGCCATTATAGATTAGATGACAAATGACAAGGCGTGGAATATGTCACTAATTTAAAATAAACAAATTGATATTTTCACTAATAAAATATTTTCGTCTCTTGTTTTGGATATGTTATCTTCAGCTACAAGTCTATCTATATTATATATATATATATATATATATATATATTGGTAACAACTATATATTATTATATACATATAAATAACAAGACATCCTTTAAAATAATGAATAACCCAAACCGAAGTAACACTACCCTAATTGGCTTTGGCAAAATAAGACAGGTCGAGTTTATATTTTAATCCTTTCTTAAGTATGTCTCTTATCCTTTGGATACAAAAAGTCAAATGTTTTACGTGGAACTCATCAACAAACACCTCATTATTTTACTTGAAATAATATTAAACAACCTGGGAAGGTGAATACTGATCTAGTGATTTTTAAATTTTTTTAATAACAATAAAAAATGATTAATTTTCACCTCGTACCTAAATCAGCAAGATGGCATATCCCATGCCTTTAAACTGAAAATTGACAAAATGCCCATACAGATGCTTGAATTTACTTCCACTTCCACTTCAGCGTGATGAAATTGCAATTTTATGATAAATTCGGTGTCATATATGGAAAACCATAACACTTCAGGGATTTGTCATTATCTCTGCATGATGGAATATCAAATAATTTTTAAAGCTTCAAGAAAACCTTATTATAAGTAGACGTAACGAGATTGAAAATGAAAACCAGGCCTAAAGAGTGAGCTCTCAAAGCGTAAAGTCCCTTTCTGAATTCTTCAATATTTTTCCTAGCCATGGCTCTGGTGCAAAGCAAATGGGTTAAGGTATGTTTCTAATCTTCCTCTACAAAAACCAATTTTTAGTGTGTATATATATATATATATATATATATGTATATATATATGTATATGTATATATATATATTTTTGGTCATCTTTATTAGTTTTGAATTAATCTGCCATTTCAGTCCATGATTTATTTTGGGTATTTCTTGTTATATTACTCTCTTTGTGAAAGAATGAACAAGTTTTTGGTTGTTTGATCAAATATCTTCAAAATCCCTTTTCAAACCCCAGTTTGACCTGATTATTATTATTATTATTATTTTTAAGTGGTTGTCCAAATTAAGATGGCCTATAGCTTTAGGCTCTTTTGGTTCTTCTTAAATTAATTACCTCACAGAAAGCAAATAATATGAATGATCCGAGCCAACAACAATCTTGTTCAATGAGACAGAACTTTGATTTATAGTGATTTCTCTATGTAGGGTTTCTTTTAGCTCCCTGATTAATATAATGTATTCAGTACTATTTCCTCTCAATATTTTCTCCAATTATTGGTTTTTTCTATAGCATATGCTCATCTTTTTTCTTTCCTAGATTTGCTCCAATTTCTTCTTTAACAGATCCTTATCTCCCTTTTTTCTTCTGTTTTCCAATGCTACACCATCTAAAACCAATCAAATAGTTGCCTTTCTTCCATCTACTGTTTTTTTTTTTTTTTTTTTTTTTTTTTAAAATGTCCTTTTTATGTTTTCCCAAAATTCTATATAACAAAGTTATGGAATACTCATCCTATAAATCAGTTTCTATCAGATCGCTTATAGATTCTTTAGTTTAGATTTTCTGCAATTATAGATCATCGTAGTGTATGGTCAACTGGTCACTCTCAATATTTCAGATGCTTAATTTCAATCCCACTTTTCCTTTTTTTGTTATAAGTTCAATCCCACTGTATACACACTAATCTTTTTAACATATTATCCGTGTCATTCATAAATTTAGTTCAATATGGAGCTCATTACAAGTGTCTTTTAACTTTTTCCAAACCAATAAATGGAAGACACTATGTAGATGTTATAAACTAATCTTGCTGTTTAGTGCCCAAAAGAGAAGACTCAAAAATGGGTTTTTGTTTAAAGCAAGTCCACCTAATTATTATTTTCTTGAAATGATTAATATATTATATGTTCTTTTTGTATTTATCAATTTTGTATTCAGCTTGATCAAAAAGGAACTGGGCCTGGGGCAAGGAGCTCACATGCAATAACCCTAGTAGGATCAAAGGCCTATGTTTTCGGTGGCGAATTTGCACCACGTGTCCCTGTAGACAACAAGCTCTACGTGTTCAACCTTGAAGATCTTACATGGTCCGTGGCCGATGCAACCGGAGACATCCCTCCTCCTAGAGTCGGCGTAACAATATCAGCCATTGGATCAACCATCTATGTTTTTGGTGGTAGGGATAGTGATCACAAGGAACTCAACGAGCTCTACTCTTTCGACACGTCGACAAACAAGTGGACCCTACTATCCAGCGGGGATATCGGACCACCTCACCGGAGCTACCACTCAACCACAGCTGATGATCGCCACGTGTACATCTTCGGTGGCTGTGGAGTTGCTGGCCGCCTTAACGATCTATGGGCTTATGATGTTGTTGATCAAAAGTGGAATAAGTATCCAACGGCTGGTGATAAATGCAAGGGTAGAGGTGGGCCTGGCCTCGTCGTGGCCCAAGAAAAGATATGGGTTGTGTATGGTTTCACTGGAGTGGAAGCGGATGATGTCCATTACTTTGACCCGGCCCAAAATGAGTGGACCCAGGTGGAGACACATGGCGAAAAACCAACCGCTAGAAGTGTGTTTTCTACGGTAGTGATTGGAAAGTACATATTTGTGTGCGGTGGTGAAGTGGACCCCAGTGATCTGGGCCACATGGGAGCTGGGAAGTTCTCCGGTGAAACGTACGCATTGGATACGGAAACATTGGTGTGGAAGCGGTGGGATGATGGGCCGAATTCGGGCCACCATCCTGGGCCTCGTGGGTGGTGTGCATATGCGGGTGGGAAATGGAATGGCAAAGAGGGACTTTTGGTGTATGGAGGCAATTCCCCAAGTAATGATCGTCTTGACGACATTTTCTTTTTCACTCCTGGTTATTAGTCTCTTTTTACTTTGGTGGCCAAGTAGTGGTGATTCATATATGCGTATATAATACGTATGTGTTTTTTTTTTTTTTTTTTTTTTACATGTATTTTGGTTATGATATGCTTTGTTTAATGTCAATTTATGTGAGGCTAAAGTTACGAGGCTTGTAATAAGGCCTACACGAGTCTTGAAGATGATGAAAGTTTGTGTACTCTAATTTAATGACCAATTGATGGATATTAGCCTTGAATTGTATGACTTATTGATGGAATGTTGTCGGTTGGCATAATATAGGTTGTAGGAAATTTATTGACCAAAAATTTTAACCAAATTAACTCCCCCTAATCTTTAATGTAATGTTTGAGACACATTAAACGAAGGGTTATAGTCGTCTCTTTATGCCAAGCTTTTATTGGTCACCTTCATTCTAATTATTAAATAATAATTAATGAAGCGAATTTATGATATTTTTTAAAGTCCAGTTTGGAATAATTTTTATTTTATTATTTTATACATATGTCTATATATATATATATAGATACAGATATTGACACTGATATATCTTAAACTATACATAATTTGATATTTTGCATTTTGACTTTGTTTTTGGTATTGTCCATCCTGAACTATACTTTTTCTTTACACTTGCATCCTTCTTTTTTTTAAAAAAAAAAAATTTAACAGACTTGTCACATACTTGGTACAAGGGACAAAAAATGATGGTGTAAGTGTAATTTTGCATAAATCAAGTGCAAAATGCAAAAAATTTTAAATAAAAATTATTAAAAAATCAATAAACCTTTTTTACTAGTGAGAATTATTATGTTTTTAATAAATTAGAAATGTTTTAAAGGAATGCAATTGTAGTCTTTGAAAATATAAAAAAACAACAACATGTAAATATTATAGAGATTCAAAAAAAAAAAACTTATAAAAAAAAGTAATAAAGTATTTATAAAGTCTAAAATAAAACTTTGAAAGATTATTTTTATAAAATATGTTATTTTATTTATCACACATATTATTTTATATTTATTTTATTATTTGTTAAAAAATGCTTTTAAGATTTTCTAATATGTAATTTTCTTTATAAAATTATACTCCCCCCCCCCCCCCCCCAATGGAGTAGTCTTATGCTATCCAAGGACCCAGTCAAGTCTTTCAGCTGCTGACCAAGCTCCATGCCTAGCTCCTTGCCCAGCCTTTTGCCTAGCCTCTTGCCCAGTTCCATGCCCTCTCACGGAATCGCCACATGCTGTCCAAGTGCCGAGTCAAGTCTTTCAGCCCCTGGCCTAACTCTTTGCCCAACCCCTGACCCAGGACCTTGACTAGCCTTTTACCCAACCTCTTGCACATCTCCTGACCCATATTGTGGATCATCTGCTGGTTGGTTTTGAGGCACTTCAACCAAAATTTACAGCAATTGACCTTCATTTGATGACATTTGACTTAGTATTGCTATTGTTGCCAGATGTATTTTATTGCGTTGTTTCTCCAACATCGCACATGTTTAAAATATGAGTAGTCTTGACAGCCGCATGCCTAATGATCTTCAATGATAGAATAAACAAATAAATAAATAAAAAGGAAATTAAATGAGATGAAAATACTAACTTGTGGATGTATGAGAGACTCTTGCTCGTCGACCAGTTCAAGGATTCTTTGAAATAATCTAAGTCCTCGTTCTGTGACTGTGACCGGATTTTCAAAAGGGTTTGGACATGTAATAGTGTTTGCCTCATTGTTTTATTCTAAGGGACTGCAAAACACACGAATAAAATAAAATATAAAAAATTATTCGATTTCTAGAGCACCCCGCCACATATAATATGCTTAAACATAATATATATATATATATATATATATATTAAACAACATGGAAAAGGTAAATGAAACAGATAAGATCAAAGATTTCAGTACACGGAGCATACAAGAACTAGTCAATAAAGATTTAGACAGTCCATTTCTAAGAAACTTTGTAATAATGCACAAGAATCAATAAGATAATTTTAGCCCAAAAAAAAAAGAATAAATGGGATAAAAAAACCCAAACAGGCAGTTACAGTCTTTTGAAAGAGAATCCAAAAGAAAACTAGCAACAGAGCAGAATAAATAGGGATAGAATAGAACAGGTTAAAAAGGTCCGAACTAAAATAGAATATAATCTGATATATGCTTTTATTTTCATCACTTATTTTTGTTAAGCAAAACCTACGTTATAAATCTTTCCATGAAATCATTCATTATTGAAAATTAATTAATGGAACATTTATTCCTGTATTTTACTTGATTTTAGTTGTTTCTGTTTTGATAAATAATATAACAGCTCCAAGTCAATCCCAAAACTGGACATTTTGTACGAGTAACATTTCAAGCTATAGTTGATCCATCAGAGATTCATTTAGCAGCAACAATGATGCAATTTGTTGTTTAGCTTCCATCCATGCATTATTGTATTCCCCCAGAATTTTTTGTAAGTGATTATGAACTTCAATTGTAATTTGAAATATCTGTCACAACAAATTAAAAAAAAAATTACAAAATAAATTAATAAAATAAAGTAAAAAAATGAAATAATAACATAATTTACATTTTTACTAACCGGTTTAAGCAGGTCCGGCAGTTGTGTAGCAAGAATCACATCAAAAATCTGATTTACACTTTGCACGGCATCATCACAATATATAGTCATCTGATTATAATTCGCCTGATGCTATCCAAGCGCACACTCAAGTCCTACAGCCCTTGGCCCACCTCCTTACCCTGCCCTTCGCCCAGCTTTTTGTCCAGCTCCATAGCTAGCTCCATACCCAGCCCTTTGCCTAACCTCAGGCCCAGCTTTTTGCCCAGCTCCATGCCCCTCCCACGTAATTGCTTAATGTTGTCCAAGCACTCATTCAAATCTTTAAGCCCCTAGCCAATGCCCAGCTCCTTGCCCAACCCCTGGCCCAACTACACCATGCCCCCCCCCCCCCCCCCTCCCCTCCAAAACAGAATAGCTTCATGCTGTCCAAGGGCCTAGTCAAGTTCTTCAACCCCTGGCCAAGCTCCTCCCCTAGCTCTTTGCCCAACCCTTAGCCTAGCTTTTTGGCCAGCTCCATGCTAGCTCCATGCCCCTCCCACGAAATTGCCTCATGCTGTCTAAGCATCCAATCAAGTCCTTCAACCCCTAGCTTAGTTCCTTGCCCAACCTCTTGCACATCTCCAGGCCAATGTCCTGGATCATCTGCTGGTTGATTCTGAGGCAGTCCAACCAAAATTTACAGCAATCGACCTTTATTTGATGACATATGACTCAGCATTGCTATTGTTGCCTGATGTATTTTATTGCGTTGTTTTGCTTTCTCCAACATCGTGCACATGTTTAAAATATAAGTAGCCCTGAAAACCGCATATCCAATGATCTGCAACGATAGAATAAATAAGTAAAAATAAATAAATAAACATAAAGAAAATTAAATGAGATGAAAATACTAGCTTGTGGATGTATGGAAGGCTCTTGCTCGTTGACCAGTTCCATGATTTTTTGAAATAATCCAAGTCCTCGGTCTGCGACTGTGACCAGATTTTCAAAAGGATTTGGACCCATAATAATGCTTTGACTCATTGTTTTATTCTAAGGGACTGCAAAACACACGAATAAAATAAAATAAAATAAATTATTCGATTTCTAGAGCACCCCGCCACATATAATATGCTCAAATGTCAAACATATATATATATATATATATATTAAACAACATGGAAAAGGTAAATGAAACGAGTAAGATCAAAGATTTCAGTACACGGGGCATACAAGAACCAGTCAATAAAGATTTAGAATGCCCATGTCTAAGAAATTGTGTAAGAATGCACAAGAATCAATAGGATAATTTCAGAAAAAAAAAATAGGATAAAAAAAATCAAACAGGCAGTTACAATCTTTTGAAAGAGAATCCAAAAGAAAACTAGCAACAGAGCAGAATAAACAGGGAATAGAATAGAAAAGGGTAAAAAGGTCCAGACTAAAACAGAATATAATCTGATATATGCTTTTATTTTCATAACTCATTTTCGTTAAGCAAAGCCTACGTTATAAATCTATCCATGAAATCATTCATTATTGAAAATTAATTAATGAAACATTTATTCCTGTATGTTACTTGATCTTAGTTGTTTTTATTTTGATAACTAATATAACAATTCCAAGTCAATCTCAAAACTGGACATTTTGTGCAAGTAACATTTCAAGCTGTAGTTGATCCATCAGAGTTTCATTAAATAGCAACAATAATGCAATTTGTTGTTCAGCTTCTGTCCATGTATTATTGTATTCCCTCAGAATTTTTTGCAACTGGTTATAAACTTCAATTGTAATTTTAAATATCTATCACAATAAATTAAAAAAAAATTACATAATAAATTAACAAAATAAATTAAAAAATAAAATAATAACATAATTGACATTTTTACTAATCGGTTCAAGCAGGTTCGACAGTTATGTAGCAAGAATCACATCCAAAATCTGATTTATTCTATGCACGGCATCATCATGACATATAGTCATCTGATTATAATTCGCCTCATGCTGTCCAAGCGCACAGTCAAGTCCTATATCTCCTGGCCTAGCTCCTTGCCCAGCACCTCACCCAGCCTCTTGCCCAGCTCCTTCCCTAGCTCCATCGCTAGCTCCATGCCCAGTCCTTGGCCCAGCCTCTTGTCTAGCTCTTTGTCCAGCTCCATGGCCAGCTCCATGCCCCTCCTACATAATTGCCTCATGCTGTCCAAGCGCCCAGTCAAATCCTTCAGCCCCTAGCCAATACCCAGCTCCTTGCCCAACCCCTGGCCCAACCTCTGGCCCAACCTCTTACCCAGCACAATGCACCCCCCCACCACACGGAATAGCCTCATGCTATCCAAGGGACCAGTCAAGTCCTTCAACCCCTGACCAAGCTCCTCGCCCAGTTCCTTGACCAACCCCTGGCCTAGCTTTTTGTCCAGCTCCAGGGCCAGCTCCATGCCCCTCCCACGGAATCGCCTCATGCTATCCAAGCACTCCATCAAGTCCTTCAGCCCCTGACCCAGCTCCTTGCCCAGCTCCTTGACCAGCCTCCTGCCCAACCTCTTGCACATCTCCTGGCCGATGTCTTGGATCATCTACTAGTTGGTTCTGAGGTAGTTCATTCAAAATTTGCAGCAATCGACGTTTATTTGATGACATTCGACTCAGCATTGCTATTGTTGCCTGATGTATTTTATTACGTTGTTCCGTGTTGTCCAACATCGTGCACATGTTTAAAATATAAGTAGCCCCTATAGCCGCATGTCCAATGATCTGCAATGATAGAATAAACAAATAAAAAAAATACATAAATAAACAAAAAAGAAATTAAATGAGATGAAAATACTAACTTGTGGATGCATGAGAGGCTCTTGCTTGTTAACCAGTTCAATGATTTTTTGAAATAATCCAAATTCTCGGTCTGCGACTGTGACCGGATTTCCAAAAGGGTTTGGACCCGTAATAGTGCTTTGACTCATTGTTTTATTCTAAGGGACTGCAAAACACACGACTAAAATAAAATATAAAAAATTATTCGACTTCTAGAGCATCCCGCCACATATAATATGCTCAAACGTAAAAATATATATATATATATATATACATATTAAACAACATGGAAAAGGAAAATGAAATGGGTAAGATCAAAGATTTCAGTACACGGGGCATATAAGAACCAGTCAATAAAGATTTAGAAAGTCCATTTATAAGAAATTGTGTAAGAATGCATAAGAATCAATAGGATAATTTCAGCCCAAAAAAAAAAAGGATAAATAGGATAAAAAAAATCCAAACAAGCAGTTAAAGTCTTTTGAAAGAGAATCCAAAAGAAAACTAGAACCAGAGTAGAACAAATAGGGAATAGAATAAAGAAGGATAAAAAGGTCCGAATCAAAATAGAATATAATCTGATATATTTATTTTCATAACTAATTTTTTTTTTTAAGCAAAACTTACATTATAAATCTTTCCATGAAATCATTTATTATTGAAAATTAACTAGTGGAACATTTATTCCTGTATTTTACTTTATCTTAGTTGTTTCTGTTTTGATAATTAATATAACAGTTCCAAGTCAATCTCAAAACTGTAAATTTTGTGCGAGTAACATTTCAAGCTGTAGTTGATCCATCAGAGTTTCATTCAGCAGGAACAATGATGCAATTTGTTGTTCAACTTCCGTCCATGCATTATTGTATTCCCCCATAATTTTTTGCAAGTGGTTATAAACTTGAATTGTAGTTTGAAATATCTGTCACAATAAACTTAAAAAAAATTACAAAATAAAGTAAAAAATGAAATAATAACATCATTGACATTTTTACTAATCGGTTCAAGCAGGTCCGGCAGTTATGTAGTAAGAATCACATCCAAAATTTGATTTATTCTTCGCATGGCATCCTCACGACATATAGTCATTTGATTATAATTCGCCTCATTCTGTCCAAGCGCACAGTCAAGTCCTACATCCCCTGGCTCAGATCTTTACCTAGCCCCTCGCATAGCCTCTAGCCCAGCTCCTTCCCTAGCTCCATGGCTAGCTCCATGCCTAACCCCTGGCCCAGCCTCTTGCCCAGCTCTTTGCCCAGCTCCATGCCCCTCCCACGGAATCGCCTCATGCTGTCTAAGTGCCTAGTCAAATCCTTCAGCCCCTACCCAATGCCTAGCTCCTTGCCCAACCTCTTACCCAGCATAATGCCCTCCTCCCTCCCATAGAATAGCCTCATGCTGTACAAGGGCCCAGTCAAGTTCTTCAGCCCCTGGTAAACCTTCTCGCCCAGCTCCTTGTCCAACCCCTGTCGTAGCCTTTTGCCTAGCTCCATGCCCCTCCTACGGAATCGTCTCAAGTTGTCCAAGCACCCAATCAAGTCTTTCAGCCCTGGCCCAGCTTTTTGCCCAGTCCCAGGCCCAGCTTCTTGACCAGCCTGTTTCCCAACCTCTTGCACATTTTCTGGCCAATGTGCTGGATCATCTGCTGGTTGGTTCTGAGGCAGTCCAGCCAAAATTTGTAGCAATTGATCTTCTTTTGATGACATTTGACTCAGCATTGCTATTGTTACCTGATGTATTTTATTGCGTTGTTTCGCTTTCTCCAACATCATGCACATGTTTAAAATATGAGTAGCCCCGACATCCGCATGCCCAATGATCTGTAACGATAGAATAAACAAATAAAAAATAAATAAACAAATAAAAAGGAAATTAAATGAGATGAAAATACTAACTTGTGGATGTATGAGAGCCTTTTGCTCGTTGACCAGTTCAACGATTTTTCGAAATAATCCAAGTCCTCAATTTGCGACTGTGACCGGATTTTCAAAAGGGTTTGGAGTAGTAATATTGCTTTGACTCATTGTTTTATTTTAACAGACTGCAAAACACACGACTAAAATAAAATATAAAAAATTATTTGATTTCTAGAGTACCCTGCCACATATAATATGCTCAAACTGCACAGGACATACATGAATCAGCCAATAAAGATTTAGAAAGTCAATTTCCAAGAAACTATATAATAATGCAAAAGAATCAATAGGATAATTTCAGCCCAAAAAAAAAAAAGAATAAATAGGATCAAAAAACCCAAACAGGCACTTACAGTCCTTTGAAAGGAATCCAAAAGAAAACTAGAACCAGAGCAGAACAAACAGAGAATAGAATAAAAAAGGGTAAAAAGGTCCGAATCAAAATAGAATATAATCTGATATATGCTTTTATTTTCATAACTAATTTTTGTTAAGCAAAACCTACCTTATAAATCTTTCCATGAAATCCTTTATTATTGAAAATTAATTAGTGGAACATTTATTCCTATATTTTACCTGATCTTAGTTGTTTCTGTTTTGATAATTAATATAACAGTTCCAAGTCAATCTCAAAAGTGGACATTTTGTGCGAGTAACATTTCAAGCTGTAGTTGATTCATCAGAGTTTCATTCAGCAGCAATAATGATGCAATTTGTTGTTCAGCTTCCGTCCATGCATTATTGTATTCCCCCAGAATTTTTTGCAAGTGGTTATGAACTTGAATTGTAATTTGAAATATGTGTTACAACAAATTAAGAAAAAAATTACAAAATAAATTAAGAAAACAAAGTAAAAAATGAAATAATAACATAATTGATATTTTTACTAACCGGATCAAGCAGGTCCGACAGTTATGTAGCAAGAATCACATCCAAAATCTGATTTATTCTTTGCATGGCATCGTCACGACATATCGTCATCTGATTATAGTTTGCCTCGTATTGTTCAAGCGCACAGTCAAGTCCTACAGCTCCTTGCCCAACCCCTCGCCTAGCCTCTGGCCCAGCTCCTTCCCTAGCTCTATGGCTAGCTCCATGCCTAGCCTCCGGCCCAGCTTCTTGTGCAGCTCTTTGTCCAGCTCCATGCCCCTCCCACAGAATCGCCTCATGCTGTCAAAGTGCCTAGTCAAATCCTTAAGCCCCTACCCAATGCCCAGCTCCCTGTCCAACCTCTTAACCAGCAAAATGCCCCCCTCGCCACAATGGAATAGCCTCATGCTGTACAAGGGTCTAGTCAAGTTCTTCAGCCAGTCAAGTTTTTAAGCCCCTGGTCAAGCTTCTCTCCCAGCTTCTTGTCCAGCCCCTGGCTTAGCCTTTGCCCAGCTCCATACCCCTCCTACAGAATCACCTCAAGCTGTCCAAGCACCCAGTCAAGTCTTTCAGTCCTGGCCTAGCTTTTTGTCCTGTCCCAGGCCCAGCTTCTTGACCAGCCTTTTTCCCAACCTCTTGCACATCTCCTGGCCCAGCCTCTGTCCCAGCTTCATGGCCAGCTCCATGCCCCTCCCATGGAATTGCCTCATGCTGTCCAAGCACCCAGTCAAGTCCTTCAACCCCTGGCCCAACTCGTTGCCTAGTCCTTGGCCAGCCTTTTAGTAAACCTCTTGCACATCTCCTGACCAATGCATCAGATCATCTGCTGGTTGGTTCTGAGGTAGTCCAGCCAAAATTTGCAGCAATCGACCTTCTTTTGATGACATTTGACTCAGCATTGCTATTGTTACCTGATGTATTTTATTGTGTTGTTTCGCTTTCTCCAACATCGTGCACATGTTTAAAATACGAGTAGCCCCGACAACTGCACGCTCAATGATTTGTAACGATATAATAAACAAATAAAATAGGATAAAAAAACCCAAATAGGCATTTACAATCCTTTGAAAGGAATCCATAAGAAAACTAGCAACAGAGCAGAAAAAAAGGGGAATAGAATAGAAAAGGGCAAAAAGATCTGGACAAAAGTAGAATATAATCTGATATATGCTTTTATTTTCATAACTCATTTTTGTAAAGAAGAACTAGCATTATAAATCTTTCCATGAAACCATTTATTATTGAAAATTAATTAGTGGAACATTTATTCCTGTATTTTACTTGATCTTAGTTGTTTCTGTTCTGATAATTAATATAACAGTTCCAAGTCAATCTCAAAACTGGGCATTTTTTAGAGTAACATTTCAAGATGTAGTTAATCCATCAGAGTTTCATTCAGCAGCAATAATGATGTAATTTGTTGTTCAGCTTCCGTCCACGCATTATGGCATTCCGCCAGAATTTTTTGCAAGTGGTTATGAACTTGAATTGTAATTTGAAATATCTATTACAATAAATTAAAAAAAATTACAAAATAAATTAAGAAAAAAAAGTAAAAAATGAAATAATAACATAATTGACATTTTTACTAACCGGATCAAGCAGCTCCGACAGTTATGTAGCAAGAATCACATCCAAAATCTTATTCTTTACATGGCATAGTCACCACATATCGTCATCTGATTATAATTCGGCTCATGCTGTCCAAGCGCACAGTCAAGTTCTACTGTCCCTAGCCCAGCTCCTTGCCCAGCCCCTCGTCCAGCATCTTGCCCAGCTCCTTCTCTAGCTTCATGACGAGCTCCATGTCCAGCCCCTTGCCCAGCACCTGGCTCAGCCTCTGTCCCAGCTCCATGGCCAACTCCATGCCCCTCCCACAGAATTGCCTCATGCTGTCCAAGCACCCAGTCAAGTCCTTCAACCCCTGACCCAACTCGTTGTCCAGTCCTTGGCCCAGCTCCTTGACCAGCCTCTTGCCAAACCTCTTACACATCTCCTGACCGTTGTGCTGGTTCATCTGCTGGTTGGTTCTGAGGCAGTCCAGCCAAAATTTGCAGCAATCGACCTTCTTTTGATGACACTGGACTCAGCATCGCTATTGTTGGCTGCTATATTTTATTGCGTTGTTTCGCTTTCTCCAACATCGTGCACATGTTTAAAATATGAGTAGCATCGACAATTGCATGCCCAATGATCTGTAACGATAGAATAAACAAATAAAAATAAATAAATAAACAAAAAGAAAATTAAATGAGATGAAAATACTAACTTGTGGATGTATGAGAGGCTCTTGCTCGTTGACCAGTTCAACGATTTTTTGAAATAATCCAAGTCCTCAGTCTGCGACTGTGACCGGATTTCCAAAAGGGTTTGGACCCATAATAGTGCTTTGACTCATTCTTTTATTCTAAGGGACTGCAAAACGCACGACTAAATAAAATATAAAAAATTATTCGATTTCTAGAGTACCCTGCCACATATAATATGCTCAAGCTGTACAGGATATACAAGAACCAGCCAATAAAGATTTAGAAAGTCAATTTCTAAGAAACTATGTAAAAATGCACAAGAATCAATAGGATAATTTCAGCCCAAAAAAAAAAAGAATAAATAGGATAAAAAATCCCAAGCAGGCGTTTAGAGTCTTTTGGAAGAGAATCCAAAAGAAAACAAGCAACAGAGCAGAAAAGACGGGGAATAGAATAGAAAAGGGTAAAAAGCTCTGGACAAAAATAGAATATAATCTGACATATGCATTTATTTTCATAACTCATTTTTGTTAAGTAAAACTAACGTTATAAATCTTTCCATGAAATCATTTATTATTGAAAATTAATTAGTGGAACATTTATTTCTGCATTTTACTTGATCTTAGTTGTTTTTGTTCTGATAATTAATATAGCAGTTTCAAGTCAATCTCAAAACTAGACATTTTGTGCGAGTAGCATTTTAAGATGTAGTTAATCCATCAGAGTTTCATTCAGCAGCAATAATGATGAAATTTGTTGTTCAGCTTCCGTCCATGCATTATTGTATTCCTCCAGAATTTTTTGCAAGTAGTTATAAACTTGAATTATAATTTGAAATATCTGTTACAACAAATTAAAAAAAAATTACAAAATAAATTAAGAAAACAAAGTAAAAAATGAAATAATATAATAATTGATATTTTTACTAACCGGATCAAGTAGGTCTGACAGTTATGTAGCAAGAATCACATCCAAAACCCGATTTATTCTTTGCATGGTATAGTCACGACATATTGTCATCTGATTGTAATTCGCCTCATGCTGTCCAAACGCACAGTCAAGTCCTACAGCCCCTAGCCCAGCTCCTTGCCGAACCCCTCGTCCAACATCTTGCCTAGCTCCTTCTCTAGCTCCATGCCGAGCTCCATGCCCAGCCCCTTGCCCACTTCCTGGTCCAGCCTCTGTCCCAGCTTCATGGCCAGCTCCATGCCCCTCTAACGGAATTGCCTCATGCTGTCCAAGCACCCAGTCAAGTCCTTCAACCCCTGGCCCAACTTGTTGCCTAGTCCTTGGCCCAGCTCCTTGACCAGCATTTTGGCAAACCTCTTGCACATCTCCTGACCAATGCACTGGATCATCTGCTGGTTGGTTCTGAGGTAGTCCAGCCAAAATTTACAGTAATCGACCTTCTTTTGATGACAGTTGACTCAGCATTACTATTGTTGCCTGATGTATTTTATTGCGTTGTTTCGCTTTATCCAACATCGTGCACATGTTTAAAATACGAGTAGCCCAGACAACCGCATGCTCAATGATCTGTAATGATATAATAAACAAATAAAATAGGATAAAAAACCCAAATAGGCATTTACAGTCCTTTCAAAGGAATCTATAAGAAAACTAGCAACAGAGCAGAAAAAAACGGGGAATAGAATAGAAAAGGATAAAAAGATCTGGACAAAAGTAGAATATAATCTGATATATGCTTTTATTTTCATAACTCATTTTTGTAAAGAATAACTAGCGTTATAAATCTTTCCATGAAACCATTTATTATTGAAAATTAATTAGTGGAACATTTATTCCTGTATTTTACTTGATCTTAGTTGTTTCGATTCTGATAATTAATATAGCAGTTCCTGGTCAATCTCAAAACTGGACATTTTGTGCGTGTAACATTTCAAGATGTAGTTAATCCATTAGAGTTTCATTCAGCAGCAATAACGATGCAATTTGTTGTTCAGCTTCCGTTCATGCATTATTGTATTTCCCCAGAATTTTTTGCAAGTGGTTATAAACTTGAATTGTAATTTGAAATATCTGGTACAACAAATTAAAGAAAAAATTACAAACTAAATTAAGAAAACAAAGTAAAAAATGAAATAATAATATAATTGACATTTTTCCTAACCGGATCAAGTAGGTCCGACAGTTACGTAGTTAGAATCACATCCAAAATCCGATTTATTCTTTGCATGGCATCGTCACGACATGTCGTCATCTGATTATAGTTTGCCTCATGCTGTTTAAGCGCACAGTCAAGTCCTACAGCCCCTAGCCCAGCTCCTTGCCCAGCCCCTCGCCAAGATCTTGCCCAGCTCCTTCTCTAGCTCCATGTAGAGCTCCATGCCCAGCCCCTTGCCCAGTTCCTTGCCCAGCCTCTAGCCCAGCTCTACAGCTAGCTCCATGCCTCTCCCACGGAATTGCCTCATGTCGTTCAAGCACCCAGTCAAGTCCTTCAACCCTTGGCCCAACTCGTTGCACATCTCCTGGCCAATGTGCTAGACCATCTTCTGGTTGGTTCTTAGGCAGTCCAGCCAAAATTTGCAGCAATCGACCTTCTTTTGATGACATTTTACTCAGCATTGCTATTGTTGCCTGATTTGTTTTCTTGCATTGTTTCGCTTTCTCCAACATCGTGCACATGTTTAAAATATGAGTAGCCCCGACAACCACATCCTCAATGATCTGTAAAGATAGAATAAATAAATAAAATAGGATAAAAAAACCCAAAACAGGAATTTACAGTCATTTGAAAGGAATCCAAAAGAAAACTAGCAACAGAGCAGAAAAAAACGGGGAATAGAATAGAAAAGGGTAAAATGATCTGGACAAAAGTAGAATATAATCTGATATATGCTTTTATTTTCATAACTCATTTTTGTAAAGAAAAACTAGCATTATAAACCATTCATTATTGAAAATTAATTAGTGGAACATTTATTCCTGTATTTTACTTGATCTTAGTTGTTTCTGTTATGATAATTAATATAACAGTTCCAAGTCAATTTCAAAACTGGACATTTTATGCGAATAACATTTCAAGATGTAGTTAATCCATCAGAATTTCATTCAGCAGCAATAATGATACAATTTATTGTTCAGCTTCCGTCCATACATTATTGTATTCCCCCAGAATATTTAGCAAGTGGTTATGAACTTGAACTGTAATTTGAAATATCCGTTGCAACAAATTAAAAAACAAATTACAAAATAAATTAAGAAAACAAGGTAAAAAATGAAATAATAACATAATTAACATTTTTACTAACCGGATCAAGCAGGTCCTACAGTTATGTTGCAAGAATCACATCCAAAATCTGATTTATTCTTTACATGGCATAGTCACGACATATCATCATCTGATTATAATTTGCCTCATGCTGTCCAAGCGCACAGTCAAGTCCTACAGCCCCTAACCCAGCTCCTTGCCCAGCCCCTTGCCCAGCATTTTGCCCAGTTCCATCTCTAGCTCCATGCCGAGCACCTTGCCCAACTCCTGGCCCAACCTCTGTCCCAGCTCCATTTCCAGCTCCATGCCCTTCCCACGGAATTGCCTCATGCTGTCCAATCACCCAGTCAAGTCCTTCAACCCCTGGCCCAACTCGTTGCCTAGTCCTTGGCCCAGCTCATCGACCAGCCTCTTGCCAAACCTCTTGCAGATCTTCTGACCAATGTGCTGGATCATCTTTTGGTTGGTTCCAGGCAGTCCAGCCAAAATTTGCAGCAATCGACCTTCTTCTGATGACATTTGCCTCAGCATTGCTATTGTTGCCTGATGTATTTTATTGCGTTGTTTCGCTTTCTCCAACATCGTGCACATGTTTAAAATATGAGTAGCCCCGACAACCGCATCCCCAATGATCTGTAACGATAGAATAAGCAAATAAAATAGGATAAAAAAACCCAAACAGGCGTTTACAGTCATTTGAAAGGAATCCGAAGGAAAACTAGCAACAGAGCAGAACAAAACGAGGAATAGAACAGAAAAGGGTAAAATGATCTGGACAAAAGTAGAATATAATCTGATATATGCTTTTATTTTCATAACTCATTTTTGTAAAGAAAAACTAGCATTATAAATCTTTCCATGAAACCATTTATTATTGAAAATTAATTAGTGGAACATTTATTCCCGTATTTTACTTGATCATAGTTGTTTCGGTTACGATAATTAATATAACAGTTCCAAGTCAATTTCAAAATTGGACATTTTGTGCGAGTAACATTTCAAGATGTAGTTAATCCATTAGAGTTTCATTCAGCAGCAATAATGATGAAATTTGTTGTTCAGCTTCCGTCCATGCATTATTGTATTCCCCTAGAATTTTTTGCAAGTGGTTATGAACTTGAATTGTAATTTGAAATATCTGTTACAACAAATTAAAAAAAAATTCCAAAATAAATTAAGAAAACAAAGTAAAAAATGAAATAATAACATAATTGATATTTTTTCTAACCGGATCAAGCAGGTCCGACAGTTATGTAGCAAGAATCACATAAAAATCTGATTTATTCTTTGCATGGCATAGTCACAACATATCGTCATCTGATTATAATTCGCCTCATGCTGTCTAAGCGCACAGTCAAGTTCTACAGCCCCTAGCCCAGCTCGTTCCCCAGTCCCTCACCCAGCATCTTGCCCAGCGCCTTCTCTAGTTTCATGCCGAGCTCCATGCCCAGTTTCTTGCCCAGCTCCTGGCCTAGCCTCTGTCCCAGCTCCATGGCCAGCTCCATGCCCCTCCCACGGAATTGCCTCATGCTGTCCAAGCACCCAGTCAAGTCCTTCAACCCCTGGCCCAACTCGTTGCCTAGTCCTTGGCCCAGCTCCTTGACCAGCAATTTGGCAAACCTCTTGCACATCTCCTGACCAATGCGTTGGATCATCTGCTGGTTGGTTCTAAGGCAGTCCAGCCAAAATTTGCAGCAATTGACCTTCTTTTGATGACATTTTACTCAGCATTGCTATTGTTGCCTGATGTATTTTATTGCGTTGTTTCGCTTTCTCCAACATCGTGCACATGTTTAAAATACGAGTAGCCCCGACAACCGCAAGCTCAATGATCTGTAACGATATAATAAACAAATAAAGTAGGATAAAAAAACCAAAACAGGCATTTACAGTCCTTTGAAAGGAATCCATAAGAAAACTAGCAATAGAGCAGAAAAAAATGGGGAATAGAATTGAAAAGGGTAAAAAGATCTGGACAAAAGTAGAATATAATCTGATATATGCTTTTATTTTTATAACTCATTTTTGTAAAGAAGAACTAGCATTATAAATCTTTCCATGAAACCATTTATTATTGAAAATTAATTAGTGGAACATTCATTCCTGTATTTTACTTGATCTTAGTTGTTTATGTTCTGATAATTAATATAACAGTTCCAAGTCAATCTCAAAACTGCGCATTTTTTGACAGTAACATTTCAAGATGTAGTTAATCCATCAGAGTTTCATTCAGCAGCAATAATGATGTAATTTGTTGTTCAGCTTCCGTCCACGCATTATGGTATTCCGCCAGAATTTTTTGCAAGTGATTATGAACTTGAATTGTAATTTGAAATATCTATTACAACAAATTAAAAAAAAAATTTCAAAATAAATTAAGAAAAAAACATAAAAAATGAAATAATAACATAATTTACATTTTTACTAACCGGACCAAGCAGCTCCGACAGTTATGTAGCAAGAATCTCATCCAAAATCTGATTTATTCTTTGCATGGCATCGTCAAGACATACCGCCATCGGATTATAGTTTGCCTTATGCTGTTCATGCGCACAATTAACTCCTACAGCCCCCAGCCCAGCTCCTTGCCCAGCCCCTCGTCCAGCATCTTGCCCAGCTCCTTCTCTAGCTCCATGCCGAGCTCCATGCCCAGCCCCTCGCCCAGTTACTTGCCCAGCCTCTTGCCCAGTTCTAGGGCCAGCTCCATGCCCCTCCCACGGAATTGCCTCATGTCGTCCAAGCACCCAGTCAAGTGCTTCAACCCCTGGCCCAACTCGTCGCCCAGCTCCTTGAACAGCCTCTTGTCAAACCTCTTGCACATCTCCTAACCAATGTGCTAGATCATCTGCTGGTTGGTTCTGAAGCAGTCCAGCCAAAATTTGCAGCAATCGATCTTCTTTTGATGACACTTGACTCAGCATCGCTATTGTTGCCTGATGTATTTTATTGCGTTGTTTTGATTTCTCCAACATCGTGCACCTATTTAAAATATGAGTAGCTTCGACAGCCGCATGCCCAATGATCTGTAATGATAGAATAAACAAATAAAAAATAAATAAATAAACAAAAAGGAAATTACATGAGATGAAAATACTAACTTATAGATGTATGAGAGGCTCTTTCTCATTGACCAATTCAACGATTTTTTGAAATAATCCAAGTCCTCAGCCTGCGACTGTGACCGAATTTCCAAAAGGGTTTGGACCCATAATACTGCTTTGACTTATTGTTTTATTCTAAGGGATTGCCAAACGCACGACCAAATAAAATATAAAAAATTATTCGATTTCTAGAGTACCACGCCACATGTAATATGCTCAAACTGTACAGGATATACCAGAACCAGCCAATAAAGATTTAAAAAGTCAATTTCTAAGAAACTGTGTAACAATGCACAAGAATGAATAGGATAATTTCAGCCCAAAAAAAAAAAGAATAAATAGGATAAAAAATCCCAAATAGGCGTTTAGAGTCTTTTGAAAGAGAATCCAAAAGAAAACACGCAACAGAGTAGAAAAGACAGGGAACAGAATAGAAAAGGGTAAAAAGATCTGCACAAAGATAGAATATAGTCTGATATATGCGTTTATTTTCATAACTCATTTTTGTTAAGAAAAACTAACGTTATAAATCTTTCCATGAAATCATTTATTATTGAAAATTAATTAGTGGAACATTTGTTCCTGTATTTTACTTGATCTTAGTTATTTCTGTTCTGATAATTAATATAGTAATTCCAAGTCAATCTCAAAACTGGACATTTTGTGCGAGTAACACTTCAAGATGTGGTTAATCCATCAGAGTTTCATTTGGCAGCAATAAGGATGCAATTTGCTGTTCAACTTTCGTCCATGCATTATTGTATTCCCCCAGAATTTTTTGCAAGTGGTTATAAACTTGTATTGTAATTTGAAACATCTATTACAACAAATTAAAGAAAAAATTTCAAAATAAATTAAGAAAACAAAGTAAAAAATGAAATAATAACATAATTGACATTTTTACTAACCGGATCAAGTAGGTCCGACAGTTATGTAGCAAGAATCACATCAAAAATCTGATTTATTCTTTGCATGACATAGTCACCATATATCGTCATCTGATTATAATTCGCCTCATGCTGTCAAAGCGCACAGTCAAGTCCTACAGTCCCTAGCCCAGCTCCTTGCCCAGCCCCTCGCCTAGCATCTTGCCCAGCTCCTTCTCTAGCTCCACGACGAGCTCCATGCCCAGCCCCTTGCCCAGCTCCTAGCCCAGCCTTTGTCCCAGCTCCATGCCCCTCCCACGGAATTGCCTCATACTGTCCAAGCACCCAGTCAAGTGCTTCAACCCCTGGCCCAACTTGTTGCCCAGTCCTTGGACCAGCTCCTTGAAAAGCCTCTTGCCAACCCTTTTGCACATCTCCTGACCAATGTGCTGGATCATCTGCTGGTTGGTTCTGAGGCAGTCCAGCCAAAATTTATAGCAATCGACCTTCTTTTGATCACATTTAACTCAGCATCGCTATTGTTGCCTGATGTATTTTATTGCGTTGTTTCGCTTTCTCCAACATTGTGTACATGTTTAAAATATGAGTAGCCTTGACAGCCGCATGCCCAATGATCTGTAACGATAGAATAAACAAATAAAAAAACAAAAAGGAAATTAAATGAGATGAAAATACTAACTTGTGGATGTATGAGAAGCTCTTTCTCGTAGACCAGTTCAACGATTTTTTGAAATAATTCAAGTCCTCAGCCTGCGACTGTGACCGGATTTTCAAAAGGGTTTGGACCCGTAATACTGCTTTGACTCATTGTTTTATTCTAAGGGACTGCAAAATGCACGACTAAATAAAATATAAAAAATTATTCGATTTCTAGAGTACCCCGCCACATATAATATGCTCAAACTGTACAGGATATACAAGAACCAGCCAATTAAGATTTAAAAAGTCAATTTCTAAGAAACTGTGCACAAGAATGAATAGGATAATTTCAGCCCCAAAAAAAGAATAAATAGGATAAAAATTCCCAAACAGGCGTTTAGAGTCTTTTGAAAGAGAATCCAAAAGAAAACAAGCAACAGAGTAGAAAAGACGGGGAATAGAATAGAAAAGGGTAAAAAGATCTGGACAAAAATGGAATATAATCTGATATATGTGTTTATTTTCATAACTCATTTTTGTTAAGAAAAACTAACGTTATAAATCTTTCCATGAAATCATTTATTATTGAAAATTAATTAGTGGAACATTTATTCCTGTATTTTACTTGATCTTAGTTGTTTCTGTTCTGATAATTAATATAGCAATTCCAAGTCAATCTCAAAACTGGACATTTTGTGCGAGTAACATTTCAAGATGTGGTTAATCCATCAGAGTTTCATTCAGCAGCAATAATGATGCAATTTGTTGTTCAACTTCCGTCCATGCATTATTGTATTCCCCCAGAATTTTTTGCAAGTGGTTATAAACTTGTATTGTAATTTGAAACATCTGTTACGATAAATTAAAGAAAAAATTACAAAATAAATTAAGAAAACAAAGTAAAAAATGACATAATAACATAATTGATATTTTTACTAACCGGATCAAGTAGGTCCGACAGTTATGTAGCAAGAATCACATCCAAAATCTTATTCTTTGCATGGCATAGTCACCACATATCGTCATCTGATTATAATTCGTCTCATGCTGTCCAAGCGCACAGTCAAGTTCTACTGTCCCTAGCCCAGTTCCTTGCCCAGCCCCTCGCCCAGCATCTTGCCCAGCTCCTTCTCTAGCTTCATGACGAGCTCCATGTCCAGCCCCTTGCCCAGCTCCATGGCCAGCTCCATGCGCCTCCCACGGAATTGCCTCATGCTGTCCAAGCACCCAGTCAAGTCCTTCAACCCCTGACCCAACTCGTTGCCCAGTCCTTGGCCCAGCTCCTTGACCAGCCTCTTGCCAAACCTCTTACACATCTCCTGACCGTTGTGCTGGTTCATCTGCTGGTTGGTTCTGAGGCAGTCCAGCCAAAATTTGCAGCAATCGACCTTCTTTTGATGACATTTGACTCGGCATTGCTATTGTTGCCTGATGTATTTTATTACTTTGTTTCGCTTTCTCCAACATCGTGCACATGTTTAATGATCTGTAACGATAGAATAAACAAAAAGGAAATTAAATGAGATGAAAATACTAACTTGTGGATGTATGAGAGGCTCCTTCTCGTTGACCAATTCAACGATTTTTTGAAATAATCCAAGTCCTCAGTCTCCGACTGTGACTGGATTTCCAAAAGGGTTTGGACCCGTAGTACTGCTTTGACTCATTGTTTTATTCTAAGGGACTGCAAAACACACGACTAAAATAAAATATAAAAAAATATTCGATTTCTAGAGTACCCCGCCATATATAATATACTCAAATTGCACAGGACATACAAGAACCAGCCAATAAAGATTTAGAAAGTCAATTTTTAGGAAACTGTGTAACAATGCACAAGAATCAATAGGATAATTTCAGCCCCAAAACAAAAAGAATAAATAGGATAAAAAAACCCAAACAGGCATTTACAGTCTTTTGAAAGAAAATCCAAAAGAAAACTAGCAATCGAGCAGAAAAAACAGGGAATAGAATAGAAAAGGATAAAAGGATCTGGACAAAAATAGAATATAATCTGGTATATGCTTTTATTTTCATAACTCATTTTTGTTAAGCAAAACTTACGTTATAAATCTTTCCATGAAATCATTCATTATGGAAAATTAATTAATGGAACATTTATTCCTGTATTTTACTTGATTTTAGTGGTTTCTGTTTTGATAATTAATATAACAGGTCCAAGTCAATGTCAAAACTGGACATTTTGTGCTAGTACATTTCAAGCTGTAGTTGATCCATCAGCATTTCATTCAGCAGTAACAATGATGCAATTTGTTATTCAGCTTCCGTCCATGCATTATTGTATTCCCCTAGAATATTTTGCAAGTGATTATAAACTTCAATTGTAATTTGAAATATCTGTAACAACAAATTAAAAAAAAAAAGTTGCAAAATAAGTTAGCAAAATGAAGTAAAAAATGAAATAATAACATAATTGGCATTTTTACTAACTGGTTCAGGCAGGTTCGACAGTTATGTAGCAGGAATCACATCCAAAATCTAACTTATTCTTTGCACGGCATCAGCATGACATATAGTCATCTGATTATAATTCACCTCATACTGTCCAAGCGCACAGTGAAGTCCTACAGCCCCTAGCTCAGCTCTTTTCCCAACCCCTTCCCCAGCTCCTTCCTTAGCTCCATGGCTAGATCCATGCCCAGCTCCTTACCGAGCCTTTTGCTAAGCTCTTTGACCAGCTTCATGCCCAACTCCGTGCACCACCCACAAACTCGCCTCATGCTGTCCCAGCGTCCAGTCAAATACTTCATCCCCTATCCAATACCCAGCTCCTTGCCCAACCCATGGTTTAACTTTTTACCCAACACCACACCCCCCCCCCCCAAACAGACGGAATAACCTCATGTTGTCCGAGGGCAAAGTAATGTCTTGCAAACCCTGGCCAAGCTCCTCGTCCAGCTCCTTCCCCTGCCCCTTTGCCTAGCCTTTTGCCCAGCTCCATCCCCCTCTCATGGAATTACCTCATACTGTCCAAGCACTCAACCAAGTCTTTCAGCTCCTGGCCCAGCTCCTTGCCCAGTCTCTATCCCAGTTCCTTGACCAACCTCTTGCCAAACCTCTTGCACATCTCCAGGCCAATGTCCTGGATCATTTGCTGGTTGGTTCTGAGGCAGTCCAGCCAAAATTTGCAGGGATCGACCTTTATTTGAAGACATTTGACTCAGCATTGCTATTGTTGCCTGATGTATTTTCTTGCGTTGTTTCGCTTTCTCCAACATCGTGCACATGTTTAAACTATGAGTAGCCCCTACAGCCGCATGCCCAATGTTCTGCAACGATAGAATAAACAATTAAAAAATAAGTAAATAAACAAAAAAAAAATTAAATGTGATGAAAATACTAACTTATGGATGTATGAGAGGTTCTTTCTCGTTGATCAGTTCAATGATTTTTTGAAATAATTCAATTCCTCGGTCTGCAACTGTGACCGGATTTCCAAAAGGATTTGGATCTGTAATAGTGCTTTGACTCATTGTTTTATTCTAAGGGACTAAAAAACACACAAACAAATAAAATATAAAAATTTATTCGACTTATAGAACACCCCGCCACATATATTATGCTCAAATGTCAAAATATATATATATATTAAACAAAATGGAAAAGGTAAATGAAACGGGTAAGATCAAAGATTTCATTGCACAGGACATACAAGAACCAGCCAATAAAGATTTAGAAAGTCAATTTCTAGTAAACTGTCTAACAATGCACAAGAAACTATAAAATAATTTCAGCCCCAAAAAAACAAGAATAAATAGGATAAAAAAACCCAAACAGGCAGTTACAGCCTTTTGAAAGAGAATCCAAAAGAAAAGTAGCAACAAAGCAGAATAAACAGGGAGTAGAATAGAAAACGATTAAAAGATCCGGATCAAAATAGAATATAATCTGATATATGCTTCTATTTTCATAACTCATTTTTGTTAAGCAAAACTTACGTTATAAATCTTTCCATGAAATCATTCATTATTGAAAATTAATTAATGGAACATTTATTCCTGTATTTTACTTGATCTTAGTTGTTTACGTTTTGATCATTAATATAACAGGTCCAAGTCAATATTAAAACTGGACATTTTGTGCTAGTAACATTTTAAGCTGTAGTTGATCCATCAGAATTTCATTCAGCAGCATCAATGATGCAATTTGTTGTTCAGCTTCTGTCCATGCATTATTGTATTCCCCTAGAATTTTTTCCAAGTGGTTATAAACTTCAATTGTAATTTGAAATATCTGTTACAACAAATTAAAAAAAAAATTACAAAATAAAGCGAAAAAACGAAATAATAACATAGTTGGTATTTTTACTAACTGGTTCAAACAGGTCCGGTAGTTGTGTAGCAAGAATCACATCCAAAATCTGATTTATTCTTTACACAGCACCGTCACGACATATAGTCATCTGATTATAATTCACATCATGCTATCCAAGCGCACAGTCGAAGTCCTATAGCCCCTTGCTCAGCCTCTTGCCCATCTGCTTCTCTAGCTCCATGGTGAGCTCCATGCCCAGCCCCTTGTCCTAGCTCCATGACCATCTCTATGCCCCTCCCACGGAATTGCCTCATGCTGTTCAAGCACCCAGTCAAGTCCTTCAGCTCTTGGCCCAACTCCTTGACAAGCTCTTGCCCAACCTTTTGCACATCTCCTGACCAATGCGATGGATCATCTGCTAGTTGGTTATGAGGCAGTCTAGCCAAAATTTGTGGCAATCGACCTTCATTTGATGACATTTGACTCAGCATTGCTATTGTTGGCTGATATATTTTATTGTGCTATTTCGCTTTCTCCAACATTGTGCACATGTTTCAAATATGAGTAGCCTCAATAGCCGCATGCCCAATGATATGTAACGATAGAATAAACAAATAAAACAAATAAACAAAAAAGAAATTAAATGAGATGAAAATACTAACTTGTGGATGTATGAGAGGCTTTTGCTCGTTGACCGGTTCGATGATTTTTTGAAATAATCTAAGTCCTCGGTCTGCGACTGTGACCGGATTTCCAAAAGGGTTTGGACCCATAATAGTGCTTTGATTTATTGTTTTAGTCTAAGAGACTACAAAACACACGAATAAAATAAAATATAAAAAAATTATTCGATTTCTAGAGCACCCCGCCACATATAATATGCTCAAACGTCAAAAATATATATATAAATTAAACAACATGGAAAAGATAAATGAAACGAGTAAGATCAAAGATTTCATTGCACAGGACATACAAGAACCAGCCAATAAAGATTTAGAAAGTCAATTTCCAAGAAACTGTGTAACAATGCACAAGAACCAATAAAATAATTTCAGCCCAAAAAAAAAAGAATAAATAGGATAAAAAAATCCAAATAGGCATTTAAAGTCTTTTGAAAGAGAATAAAAAAAAAAAGGAGCAACAAAGCAGAATAAACGGGGAATAGAATAGAAAAGGGTAAAAAGATCTGGATGAAAATAGAATATAATCTGATATATGCTTTTATTTTCATAACTCATTTTTGTTAAGAAAAACTTACGTTATATATCGTTCCATGAAATCATTCATTATTGAAAATTAATTAGTGGAACATTTGCTCCTATATTTTACTTGATCTTCGTTGTTTCTATTTTGATAATTAATATAGCAGGTCCAAGTCAATCTCAAAACTGGACATTTTGTGCTAGTAACATTTCAAGCTGTAGTTGATCGATCAGAATTTCATTCAGTAGCAACAATGATGTAATTTGTTGTTCAGCTTCCGTCCATGCATTATTGTATTCCCCCAGAATTTTTTGCAAGTGGTTATAAACTTCAATTGTAATTTGAAATATCTATCACAACAAATTAAAAAAAATTTACAAAATACTTTAACAAAATAAAGTAAAAAATGAAATAATAACATAATTGACATTTTTACTAACCGGTTCAAGCAGATCCAACAGTTATGTAGCAGAATCACATCAAAAATCTGATTTATTCTTTGCACAGCATCGTCACAACATATAGTCATCTGATTATAATTCACTTTATACTGTCCAAGCGCACAGTCAAGTCCTACAGCCCTTAGCCCAGCTCCTTGCCCAGCCTCTTGCCCAGCTCCTTCCCTAGCTCCATAGCTAGTTTCATGCCCAGCCTCTTGCCAAGCTCTTTGTCCAGCTCCATGGCAGCTCCATGCCCCTCCCACGAACTCGTCTCATGCTGTCCAAGCCCCCAGTCAAATCCTTCAGCCCCTAGCCAATGCCCAACTCCTTGCCTAACCCTTGGCTTAACCTCTTACCCAGCACCACGCTCCCCCCCCCCCCCCCCCCCTCTCTCCCTCCTCTCCCACAGATGGAATAGCCTCAAGCTGTCTAAGGGTCCAATAAGGTCTTTCATCCCCTGGCCAAGCTCCTCGCCCAATTCCTTCCCCAGCCCCTTTGCCTAGCCTTTTGCCCAGCTCCATGCTCCTCCCACGGAATCACCTCATGCTGTCCAAGCACCCAATCAAGTCTTTCAGCCCGTGGCCCAACTCCTTGCCTAGTCTCTGGCCCAGCTCCTTGACCAACTTCTTGCCCAACTTCTTGCACATCTTATGGCCAATGTCGTGGATCATTTGCTGGTTGGTTCTGAGGCAGTCCAGCCAAAATTTGCAGCAATCAACCTTCATTTGATGACATTTGACTCAGCATTTCTATTGTTGCCTAATGTATTTTCTTGTGTTGTTTCACTTTCTCCAATATCGTGCACACGTTTAAAATATGAGTAGCCCCGACAGCCACATGCCCAATGCTCTGCAACAATAGAATAAACAAATAAAAAATAAGTAAATAAACAAAAAATAAATTAAATAAGATGAAAATACTAACTTTTGGATGTATGAGAGGTTCTTGCTTATTGACCAGCTCAATGATTTTTTGAAGTAATCCAAGTCCTCAGTCTGCAATTATGACCAGATTTCCAAAAGGGTTTGGACCCGTAATAGTGCTTTGACTCATTGTTTTATTCTAAAGAACTGCAAAACACACGAGCAAAATAAAATATAAAAAATTATTCGACTTCTAGAACACCCTGCCACATATATTATGCTCAAATGTAAATATATATATATATATATATATATTAAACAACATGGAAAAGGTAAATGAAACATATAAGATCAAAGATTTCACTGCATAGGACATACAAGAAACAGTCAATAAAGATTTAGAAAGTCAATTTCTAATAAACTGTGTAACAATACACAAGAGACAATAAAATAATTTCAGCCCAAAAGAAAAAAAGAATAAATAGGATGAAAAAACCCAAGCAGGTAGTTACAGTCTTTTGAAAAGGAATCCAAAAGAAAACTAGCAACAAAGCAGAATAAACGGGAAATAAAATAGAAAATGGTAAAAAGGTTCGGACCAAAGTAGAATATAATATGATATATGTTTTAATTTTTATAACTCATTTTTGTTAAGCAAAACCTACGTTATAAATCTTTTCATGAAATAATTTATTATTGAAAATTAATTAATTGAACATTTATTACTGTATTTTACTTGATCTTTGTTGTTTTTGTTTTGATAATTAATATAACAGTTCCAAGTCAATCACAAAACTGGACATTTTGTGCGAGTAACATTTCAAGATGTAGTTAATCCATCAGAGTTTCATTCAGCAGCAACAATGATGCAATTTGTTGTTCAACTTCAGTCCATGCATTATTGTATTCCCTCAGAATTTTTGCAAGTGGTTATAAACTTCAATTGTAATTTAAAATATCTGTCACAACAAATTAAAAAAAAATTACAAAATAAATTAAGAAAACAAAGTAAAAAATGAAATAATAACATAATTGACATTTTTACTAATCGGATCAAGCAGGTCCGACAGTTATGTAGCAAGAATCACATCCAAAATCTGATTTATTCTTTGCACGGCATCGTCACAACATATAGTCATTTGATTATAATTCGCTTCATGCTGTCAAGCACACTATCAAGTCCTACAGCCCCTAGCCCAGCTCCTTATCCAGCCTCTCACCCAACCTCTTACCCAACTCCTCTAGCTCCATGGCGAGCTCCATGCCCAGCCCCTTGCCCCAGCTCCTGGCCCAGCCTCTTGCCCAGCTCCATGGCCAGCTCCATACCCCTCCCACGGAATTGCCTCATGCTGTCCAAGCACCCAGTCAAGTCCTTCAGCCCCTGGCCCAACTCCTTGCCCACTCCTTGGCCCATCTCCTTGACCATCCTCTTGCCAAACCTCTTGCACATCTCCTGACCAATGTCCTGAATCATCTGCAGGTTTGTTCTGAAGTAGTCCAGCTAAAATTTGTAGCAATCGATCTTCATTTGATGACATTTGACTCAGCATTGCTATTGTTGCCTGATGTATTTTATTGCGTTGTTTCGCTTTTTCCAACATTGTGCACATGTTTAAAATATGAGTAGCCCCGACAGCCGCATGCCCAATGATTTGTAACAATAGAATAAACAAATAAAAAATAAATAAATAAACAAAAAAAAAATTAAATGAGATGAAAATACTAACTTGTGGATGTATGAGATGCTCTTGCCCGTTGACCAGTTCGATGATTTTTTGAAATAATCCAGGTTCTCATTCTGCGATTGTGACCGGATTTCCAAAAGGGTTTGGACCCGTAATATGCTTTGACTCATTGTTTTATTCTAAGGGACTGCAAAACACACGAATAAAATAAAATATAAAAAATTATTCGATTTCTATAACGCCCCGCCACATATAATATGCTTTAACTTTAAAAAAATATATAGTTATATATTAAACAACATGGAAAAGGTAAATGGAACGGGTAAGATCAAAGATTTCACTACACAGGGCATACAAGAACCAGCCAATAAAGATTTAGAAAGTCCATTTATAAGAAACTATGTAACAATGCACAGGAATCAATGGGATAATTTCAGCCAAAAAAAGAAAAAGAATAAATAGGATATAAAAAGCCTAAACAGGCAGTTACAGTCTTTTGAAAGAGAATCCAAAAGAAAACTAGCAAAAGAGTAGAATAAACAGGGAATAGAATAGAATAGGGTAAAAAGGTCCGGACCAAAATAGAATATAATCTGATATATGCTTTTATTTTCGTAACTCATTTTTGTTAAGCAAAACTTACGTTATAAATCTTTCCATGAAATCATTCATTGTTGAAAATTAATTAATTGAACATTTATTCTTGTATTTTACTTGATCTTAGTCGTTTCTGTTTTGATAATTAATATAACAATTCCAACTCAATCTCAAAACTGGACATTTTGTGTGAGTAACATTTCAAGGTGTAGTTAGTCCATCAGAGTTTCATTCAGCGGCAACAATGATGCAATTTGTTGTTCAGTTTCCGTTCATGCATTATTATGTTCCCCCAGAATTTGTTGCAAGTGGTTATAAACTTCAATTCTAATTTGAAATATCTGTCACAACAAATTAAAAAAAAAATTACAAAATAAATTAATAAAATAAAGTAAAAAATGAAATAATAACATAACTGACATTTTTACTAACCGGTTCGAGCAGGTCTGGCAGTTGCGTAGCAAGAATCACATCCAAAATCTGATGTATTCTTTGCACGGTATCATCACGATATATAGTCATCTGATTATAATTTGCGGCCTATAATTTGCGGCCCATGGAATTGCCTCATGTTGTCGAAGCGCACAGTTAAGTCCTACAGTCCCTGGCCCAGCTACGCGCCCAGCCTCTTGTCCAGCTCCATGCCCCTCCCACGGAATCGCCTCATGTTGTCTAAGCGCCCAGTCAAATCTTTCAGCCCCTTGCCAATACCAAGCTCATTGACCAGTCTCTGGCCCAGTCACTTGCCCAGCTCCATGCGCCCCCCCTCCAAAATGATTTTTTTAATGCTTCTTCATATTTTTATTGATCTTTATGTTTTTTGGGATATTTATTTTATTTTTATAAAATCTAAATAATAATTTATACATATTATAAGGATTCTAAACAATAAAAAAACATAAAACAATTAAAAAAACCGATAAGGTATTTATAAAATCTTAAAAAAAATGGAAAATTATTATCATAAAATATATTATTTTATTGATTATATGTACATTTCACATCTATATATATTATTAAGAAAAAAGATACTTATAAGAGTTTTTTAATACATATTATATATATATATATATATATATATTTATAAAATTTTGACTTTTCCCAAAAAAAAAGAAAAAAGTTTTAATGCATGTGGAAATTTCTTTGTTTGTCTTTATTTATTTAAGTTTTAAGGATATCTATTATATGTAAAGATTTTTGTGTTTTATTTTGAAAAATTACCTCTTTAATTGTTTTTTTTTTAGTTCATTTACAAACTTCTTTAAAAAGTAATAGTATTATTCGATATTTTTATATTTTGGTTAATTTTTTAATGACTATTTTTGCATTTTATTCTTTAAACTATACAAAATTGCATTTTGCATTTTTATTTTTTGCTTTATGTGCCAAACATGTAACAAATTTATTAAAAAATTAATAGGAAAAAAAAGGAGGATGCAAAGTGCAAAGAAAAATGAAATTTATGATGCACAATGCCAAAAAAATAATTTAAAATGTAAAATATTAAACCATATATAATTTAGAATGTATTAATGTCAAAATTTCTATATATGAAAGAGAATTATATTTTGTGGATGTCAGTTTTTATACTGTGTATATATATATATATATACATATATAATTTTTGCCATCCAAAAGCAAGATTCTCCTTTGGCCACAGAGTTGGTAGAGACTGTGGTTTTTATTTTGGGGGGTCATTGAAACCAATTCAAAGCAAGCTGTTACTTTTCTCTAGAATAATTTAGAAGGGTGGGTACCAGAATATTTTCTAATTTTCTTTTTGTAAACCAGAATATTTTCTAATTGAATCAACTCGGAGACTGTTTTTTAATAATCCTGGTTTTAAGTGCATTCTATTTTTCTCCCCGTAGTACCAATATATTCGATCATAATCTATTTCGTTTTGGATTTTTGTTCTTGACTACGCCAAAGCCCTGCTTGGTTCAAGATGATGATAATGTATATGATTTTTATTACTATGCAAGCGATGTGTTTTCTACCCAAAAAAAAAAAAAAAAAAACCAAAAAAAACCAAAAAAAAGGAAGAAGAAAAAACAAAAGAAGCTATATTTAACTGGTTTTAAATTTATGCTTTTCTATTAAGTCTAAAAATTCTTATATGAAATTATCCAGATACATCTCAGAAGCTGCTTTTAAATATTTCAAAAGCCTTGAATCATTATAGAGTTGTTCAACTTATAAGGAGCACCTTTTTAATTGGTCAAGAAGCTAAGATTAGGTGGTACCATTTTTTATTTTTATTTTTTTTTGCCAATTCGCTTTTATCTTTTGTTCCCTAATTGAATCACATGAGAGAGAGAGAGAGAGAGAGAGAGAGAGATCTACATTCAAATATTCTACAGCTGGAATACTTTATTCGATTTTGCTGAAACAACCAGATCGAATGGATAAAAGAAATAAAACCAAAAAAAGCAACAAATTAAAAAAAGGGACTAGATGAGATTCAGCTTCAATGTCACACTGGCCCAATTATTTTCCAATGGAGAAATTTTTATAAATTTTTGTATTTTCTAATTTACAAATCCACATGCAATTTAGAATAAAGACAAATCAAATCATGTTGAATCTCAAAAAAATTAAAAAAGAAAAAAAGAAAAAGATGATGCTCAATCATGCTAGGGACTGATTATTATCATTATCATTACATTCCCATTCCCCCCACAAATAAAAATGAAAAACAATTCAAAACTCCAAATGTAACTAAAAACATTTTTGTTTTTTGTTTTTTGTTTTTTGTTTTTTTTGTTTTTTTTTTTTTTTAAGGCCTTTGTGGTATATAAAAATCATGTTACTACCATCACAATATTACTCACATAACCAAAAATCCCATGCACAAGCTCAAAATCACCATCACCACCAATTTTCCACCGTCCATTATTAATCCACTAGCTCCATTCTGATCATCAGCCGTCTGATCGTCGGACTCCTCTGCAGGAGCCTCGGCATCTTCGTCATCGTTGCCGCTATCCTTAGCCGGCTTCGGCGGCTTGGCTTCAGGCACCTTGAACAATTCCTTAGGCATCAAAAACTTATTAATCTTATAAATCACCAAAGGCTCCTCATCAATTAACGTCCCCGTTATCTTTGCCGTGTTAACTTTGGTCACCAACGTCACGTCGTCGCCGTCAGTTTGGACGGTGAAATCGTACTTGTTGGCATGTTCCGTTGCCAACGTGTTAACGATTCCGTTATTTGTCTTGAGCATTTGGAGGGATTGGTAAACGGGGATGCCGTGGTATAACAGCAACGACACCTTTTGAGATGCCGTTAGGTTCTTGTATTGGGGTTGGAAAGCTTTGACGACGTTGTCGGTGGGACAAAACACCGTTAGTCCGGCGTCAACGTTGGTCTCGAATGTCGTACGAGCCTCCGAAGCCAATATCAAGTCGGCGAAAGCTTTGCAGCCTTGCTTTGACATAATTGAAGTCACGTTCAGGTCTCCTGGCCCAGCCGTCGGCGCCTCGGCTTCAGCCGATGTCAGTACCTGCCACATTTGTTAACGGTCGTTTTATTAGGGTTTATAAAATATATATATATATATATTATTTTATTTTTTTATGTCGAAATTAAATTAATTGTACTGAAAACTACTGAAACAGAGAACGAGGTCTACCAATTAATTTTATATATCATTATTTTATTTTCAACTACTTTCTTTTAATATATAATATTTTCGATTATATGTGTTTTGCGTTGAAATTTCTTTTTTTAGTATTTTATGCCGAATACTTTTTTATAAGTTATCAAAATATTAATTATTATTGGATTCAAATAAAAAATTGTATTATTTTAAGGGTTACATTTTCATTTCTTTACCATCTTTCTTATTATCTTGGATTAATTTCTTCCACGTCGCTTCGAGACCCTTTAGATTTGAAAATGTCAATTTTACTCCTATTCAAATATAAATAATAAAGATTAGTTGCAAAATCCACATATGCAAATGTAACAAGGTCTTTTGGTGCCAATATCTTATGAAGTTTCAACATTTTTATACTTTATCTTTTGTAGTTTTAAATTAGTAATAATGCCTTAAAGTTTGTAAGCAGCATAATAGCACCAGTCAAAAATCTAGATACTATGACTTTTTAATTGCTAAATTGCTAAATTATAGTAATCAGTGTAAGATTTTCAATATGATTATATTGATGGTCAAAAAGAAGAATCTCCCTATATATAGTATACATGCACTTTACAGTTAGAAAGTCACAAAGTTTTGGATTGATGCTCTCAATTTACAAACTTTATAAAGCAATAGTGTTAATTCGATAATGTAAGAAGTAAATTACAAAAATATTGGTATAAAAAAGAAAACCACCAATGTAATAATAAGAATGTAAAGGAAAACAAATATTGAATCCATTATTAAGTCAAACTTTAGGAGCCATATGATATTAACTTTATTATTTTGTGTGTCTGTATTTTTCTTAATTTCACTCTAAAACGAAAAAATAAAAAATAAAAAAAAATGTTGTGGGACCGGATTCTACATGTGAAACTCCATATAACCAATAGTTGATAATGAGATCTAAAGTCAACATGTTTAGATTCAAGTATTTAAGAGTAAAAAGTAAACAAGTTCCACACTTCCCTCAATTATTATCCTCATTTATCAACCAAGTTAATAAAGAAGATGGCAAAAAAAAAGAAGATGGTAAACAAGTTAAATTAAAAAAAATAAAATAAAAATTAATAAAGAAGATGGCAAAAAAAAAAAAAAAAAAAAAAAAGGCTTACCTGACTGATTTGCATGACGGAGATATTATAAGGGATCTCCTTCAAGGACTTAACAAAGTGAGAACTTAGTTTGCCATCACCATCTTCAACTCCAAACCCAACCTTCCCACCTTTAAGGTTTGTGATGTTGACATACCCGGCGGTTCCCGAAGCCGATCCCGACGACTGAAACATACTTGCAGTCAACGTGGTCCCGTTGGAAATCTGGTGGAGTTTCTTAGCACCGAAGTAATCAACAAGAACATGGAGAGAGAGAACATTTCTGATGGTGTAAAGGGGGAGTTTCTTGGTCAGCAAAGGAGCCATTCCCGCATTGTCGACGGCTAGGACGGTGATGGTGAGACGGCGGTTGATGTCACCGGCGAGGTGGGTGAGGGAGAGGTAGTGGTTAAAGGTGGAGAACTCGGGGTACTTGGCGAGAATGCGAGTGATGTTGTGGGCATTGGATGAGGAAGGTAAGAGGAAGAGGAGGAAGAAGAGTGGAAAAAGAGCCATGGAGGATGAGAAGAAGAATGGTAGTGAGAGCCGCATTGTGGAGGAGAAGAAATGGAGAGGAATGGGAAGGGAAAGAGAGAGGCTGTGTGCTTTTTTATTTGAGTGATGGAGGATTTATTTATTTTATTTGTTTGGATGAATGTGTTTTTCTTTTTCTTTCTTTTTCTTTTGTCATTGCCAGCTTGGTTTGGGTGGGGATCGTAAGTTCACACATTGGGATGGGTCCCCTTATATTGCTTTTTAATATGAAGGAGTTCTTGGATTTGGATTCGCTCAAATTGTGAAATTAATGAGTTGTTTGTTAACTTGTTCAATTTTTATTATTTTTTTTTCTAAATTATGTATAGCTTACTTCAATGGTTTAAGTGGTAGTTAATAATAATTAAAATTTGTTAAATATACTAATTAACTATAAATGTGAAAGAAATAAATGAAAAAAATAAAATATCAGCATAATTTTAAATTATATTTTATGTTTTTTTCCCCCAAATTTATATCAAAAAGAAATGTTCAACTCTCATAAACTAATACTAATAAATTATTAAAATAAACAAAATACATATAATTTTTTAAAAAAATAATAACTAAATACGTTAACAAATGATACTAATTATTTTTTTTCCGCGATATAATGGATGGATGCTTTTGATTGTGAATTGATATGAGCAGTAATTTTCTTCTAAGCTTCGAACTTATCCGGTTAATTTTGGTGGAGCCTACAAGAAGTATTTTGCATGATCTTTGTTAGGATGTATAAATTCCCTTATGGAATAAAATTATGCAATGTTGACATTTACTGTTCATTTAGGATAATCCACCGAGTTTTCTTTTTTTTTTTTTTTTAATAAAAAAATGTGATATGTTACGGAATGATAAAACTGTTATGTCAGATCATCAAAGTTTACGCCTAGTACTAATTTGGAGGTCAATTTTTCGAGATTTTTACAAATGAATTGATTGGAATTATTTATATCCCATAAATGTTGATAATTTATTATTATTTTTTTTAATTATGGAATTGCACCAACTAGTGATTTAAGGGTCATCATATCTATGATTGTTAATGTCAATAATCCAGACAAAATGTACATGCTAGATATAAGGCACTATTTACATTATCTTGTAGCTCTCAATTGGGTCAAATGCTTTTTGTTCCAAGTGTGCAATAATGTAAGAGGATTTCACCAAAGAAGAAAATAATGCAAGGATTAAAGCCGAATAATGTTTACTTCACTTCATTGAATAAATAAAAGTAAGGAGGGACCCACATGATTCAATCAGATCAAATCCCCATAAAAGATAAAAGCCAAAAGCAGAGAAGCAGACAATTTCAATTTCCATTCATCTCTTACTATTAATCCTTTTTTCCCAACTCACCCCGTTATGTAGTTTATGGAGAAATTATAATATTGGTATTAGTTGGAAAATAATTTTCTCTCATATTATCATTGTTTACTTGTTTAGAGACTTAACTGCAAAATGGGCCACCACTAATTTTTGTACTTTCAGTATGCCAAAATTATAGAGGCATTGACAATATTATATACTGTGTGAGGGAACACAGCAAATGGTGTGGGGTCTCCCATTATTACTTACACCTCCTAATACAATCTAAATAATCAGCATACACCACACCATATGATTTTTCCGGCTATTCAGATGGAAATTGATCTTTGACTGAGTCTAGTTTAGAGAAACCAATCAAGCAACCAAACTAATTAATGGCCAAGTTGCCAATCTTCCATTAATTTTCAAGCCATAAGAAAATAACAAGTGTTTAAACGTGTTGTTTTATAATGTCTTTTTCTTTCTGTTTTAACCCTTTTGCAAGTTAAATTTACCATTTTTTTGTTTTGGAAAAAATTAAAGCTTTTAGAAAGCAAAATCATCATTGTCTTATTTAAGTACTAGTTTTTTTAACCTGATGTTTTGAATTTTAACTTGATACCTAATTTAAATACTATTTTTTTTTATGATAAATTAAAACTATTTAAAAGTGGACTACGGTTGTATTTATATTGTTTTAACTACATAATCATGATCACCTTACGGTTTTATTTTATAGTATATATTATTTTATGTAACTGATGGATGAATTAAGGTGTGGTTTAAGGTGTAGGACCTACAAATTGTCGGCAGCAGAGTAAGAGTCCAAAGAATAGCCAGAGTGGCATGAAGAAGCAGTATGAGGAGGGGGTTGGTTGGTGCATCTCCACATCAATAGATGCCCCCATTTTTCCTACCACCCTATTCCAAATATATACAATCATTCAATAATTATATATGTCATCGTTGTCAAGTATTCTTGTCCATTTTTCAATCCAGACTGTACATGATTTAATTTATTAATGTCCAAAATATATATTTCTCATCTTTTATTAAGGCATTTCAATGAAATTTGATGTGAATTTCTTGACATAACATATAATAGAAAGAAATTTATGTTCTATAACATATTGCAAGGAAAAAAATAAATAAATAAAATTCTACAACATGTTATATGATAGGTATTCATGTCAAAATCCATCAAAGTGTCCCAATAAAATATTGACTACATGTCTCTTTTATAAATATATATATATAATATGTTTATATGCCTCGTCATTTTTTAATCTCTGGGTCTTAGATTTCTAATGTTTTGAGAGGTCTTTTTTTACATCAATTGCGTATGTGATTAAACTTTTGAACTAACATTGACTCAAATTTTACCAATTGTTTTAAGCAAATGATATATTTTATCAAATGCTTTACCTATTGATTGCATCCTTTTTTAAGTGTACGTGATAAGTGGAAGGTGTTGGTGTATTTGTTTAAAACAAAATAGCAAATTAACATTATCTCGTATGAAATTTGTTATTTGACATTACTGATAATAGTATATTATTTCTAGTTTGGTAACGAAATATTGTTTTTAAAAACAGGAAACAGTTTTTGAGTTATATTGCTAAAAAAGAGTCTGCTCCGGTTGGCACATCGTATGTCAAGACTAAAAATTAAGACAAAATGAATTACAAGTTGCACCACAAATATATCACGTCCATGATGTCTATAGTTTTGGTAACATAATAATATTCAGTCCCTGGACATATACAGGACACATAAAAATAAAAAATAAATAAATAAAAATGATCAAGTAAAATCACTTGCAATTAATTAAAAAGATATATATCTTAATCAAAAACAATATTCTCAAAAAGAACTTAATATTAAAAAACAATTTTCAAAATTCGAAAAAGAAAATGTTTTCTTTTCTTTTTCTTTCTTTTTTATTTTAAAAAATAAATTCTTTCTCAGAACAGTTAAACTTAGAGTAGAAATCAAATCCTGTTAATTTTTAAGTCAACAATAACGTAAATGCATAAGTAAAATACGCACCCGAAGAGAAATTACTCTTAAAATTCACAAGACAATATTTCAAATAAATTAATAAATTGAAAAAACAATAAATATATAGAATAAAACTGACCACCAAGCTCTAAATTTTCTTTGGGCAAAAGCACGAGAAAGCGCACTAAAAAAAAAGAAGTTATATCTTTTTCCTTAGTCCATATATGGAAGAAAGGAATTAATTCTGTACGCAACTTCATCCAAAAACTTTAGCTCCATTATTAAAACAATATACAGAATCACTTTATGTTCCTTCAAATTCCAACCTCTCCATATTTTCAATAAATTGTTACGTTATTAAATTAGTGATTTTGCATTTTAATCATGTGTCCAGACAATTTTTTTTTTTTAATTTTTTGGTTGGATAAGATTTGAAAAAACAGCGAAAATAACAAGAGAAAATTCCAATTAAAAATATCCTGTAAAGATTATGCATGGAGATATAGATATATAAATTATCTCCTCTATTGAATTTATTAAACTCCATCTCATAGCTTACATAGTTATTATGTTCTCTAATTTAGGAATTCTGATCAATTTTTTTATTAGATGAATTCTGTGAAAAAATTTGTCTAAAATTTATAAAAAAGAGAATTTTTATATACAAATATATTGGAGTTTAGTGTTTTATTACTGGTACTGCTGATGGTGGGACTTCAATTCTTATTACCAATAATATTTATGATGGAATACCTGACAAAAGCTAGTAGATTATTTTTGTAAATATATATTTAATTTGTAGTAGATTCCGAGATGAATTTCATTAACCCAAAAAAAAGCAGAATCTGAGAGGAAGAATATTCTGAATTCATGGTGAAGGAATTTGTAAAGAGGATTGGGTTTGGAAGGGGAAGAAAGTCATTATAAATAGCTTTGTGTGTGAGACAGACGGCAGCAGAATACAAAAGCCAAAAACCTATTGGCTGCTTTCAAGGAATGAGAGACACTGTTATCCTGATCAAAATCACGGTTTACATCAACAAAAAACGAGGTCGATTTGATCTCTTTGTCTTTGGCATTGGGACTGCTCAAATAGAGATTTAGATGATTTCCCAACAGTGCAGGGTCCAGATTTCTTAATTTTGACTAGCTCAATAAGTACCGACAAGCGAAGCCACATAGCCACATACATACATACATACATACATACATACATCTTATCTCACTGTGTCTATGTATATTTATTTAGCCATTTCACAGCCAATATTGATGCGTGGCTATTGAAGCATACTTCCAACCAGTTCCGTGTCACTCATAAACCTATTTATCACAAACAATCAGAATTTTCAAATATGTTTCAGCAAATTGTGTTTTCATTTAGCTCTCACATTTTTCATTTAGACCTTTCAGGTTTCATTTAGATATAATTTAATTTTTATAATTTTAAAAATATTTTTTTAAATTTCAATCAGTTTTTATTTTTCTTCTTGATTATTTCATACACATCTTTTAAAATAATTTCATTTTAAATTTTTTTAAAAATTAAATTAAAATTAATATAAATCTTTTAAATTTAAATGGAATATTCCCTTTTTTTTAACAGTGAAAGGTTTGATCTTGGGCATCATTTTCAGGATTACCACTTTTTGTGACTTGTGAGTAGGACAACCACTCAAATACATCCAAAAAACCCAAAAAAAAAAAAAAAAAAAAAAGTACTTGAGACTCCCAATCAAGAAGGGAATTTAAAGATCTTTAATTTCAACCATTTAACCAGTGATCAGTAAAAAAGTGACAAGTAGAAGAATTTGGGTTTCCCAAAAAAAAATTTCATGGACATGGAGGTATGTATCTATCAGCCAAAGAATAAAAATAGAAAGACAGTGAGACGTAGCAGTATTTATACAGCAACCAAAACCGGTACAAAAGTACACATTACATAGAGATATCCAAACACAGTCCAATAAGAAATTGTAAATGGATTGGCTCTTTTCTTCATTGGTTACACAAACTATGCAAAGACAAGTGGCTAAACTTGGATCGTAATTCCCCTTCCTCAAAAAACATTAGCATTTATATTTATATATACAAAAAGAACTTTCTTCTGTCAATTTACACACTCCTACCATTTCCAAATATGCTAACATACAATGATGCTACATATAATAACAGAGAAAAAAGTGTAATGAAGTTGCAAACATCACTTTACCCCAAACTACTAAATCACATTTATATATTATAACAAAAGAAGATAAAAGGGAAGGTGAGAAACAAGCTCTAGATGAGATAAATATTCTATATGATACAGAGACAGAGAAACAATTTTCCAAGTTTTATGTTTTTTTTTTGTCTCTCTCTCAATTAGTAGTAGTTCTCTATCCTTAGCAAAGTTACATTTTTTTATACCATGCTCTCTATCTTCTTCTTTCGCACTATTACACAATATTAAACCCAAAAGAAAGAAATTAAAGAATAATAATAAAAAAAAAAAAAAAAACCCAACTCTCTAAAATTGACAAATCCCCTTTCGATCATATAGTAAAATTAAACAAGAGTGAGAAATCCTAAGGGAGAAAATAAAAAAAAAAAGAGCAGTCATTTTTATCAGCATTTCTGTTCATATTTTCCAGACCCCATTTATCCAAGAATCTATCTCGATTTCACAGAACCGCCGGAGCCACCACTCTTACCAAGAGCACCACCACCGCCGCCGCCGCCGCCAATACCCATTTGATGATACCCACCGGAACCGTACACCTGTCCCTGATGGTGCCCCATCATCATCATCCCACCGTACATCCCACCAACACCATTATACCCAACACCCCCACTCCCTGAGCTCACTGCACCTCCACCACTCCCACCACCACCGGAGGCAGTCCCACCGCCGCCGCCGGAACCCCCACTTCCATCCTTCTCTCCCGGCTTTCCCATGGAGGTTTTCTCGCCTTCTAGCTCTCTGTATTTCTGCAGATAAATCTTGAGGGGTTCGACGTAATCTTCGAAACCCAGGGTGGTCATGGCCCACAAGAGGTCGTCGCCGTTGATCGTCTTCCTCTTCTCCCTCTGACACTTGTCGGAGGCCTCGCCAGTGATGAAGCTGATGAACTCGGAGACGCACTCTTGTACGGTCTCTTTGGCGTCTTTGGAGATCTTTGCGTTTGCAGGCAATGCCTTCTTCATGATCCTGCTGACGTTTGCGATGGGTAAGAACCTGTCCTGTTCACGCGCCGACGGCTCTCCGCTGTTGTTATGCCCTCCCGACTCGTTGTCCGAATCCGCCATTATTAAAAACTACAAAATACCAAAAAAAAAAATTAGAAATTTGAATTTTTTTTTCTTTTTTGGGGGGAGGAATTTGGGAAGAAGGTCAGGGGTAGAATTGGAATTCGTGTTGGGTTTTGGGGCTCGCCGGGAAAATAAGAAAGGGTGGTCTGTGGTGGTGCTCCGGAGGAGGAGAAGAAGAGAAGCTCTGTTGGGTGGATTTTTTTGGAGTGTTGGGGGGAGGGTGAAAGACGGTTTGAGATCCGTCGGATCAAGGTTGTAATAATGCAAATCCGAAACGACACGTGGTTGACTTTGCACCGTTTGGTTTTTTTTAGATAAGAAGTGCGTTAGGTGGGCGTTTCTCTCGTGTTGATTTGATTGTGGGGTCCCCAAGATCAAGACGGTTCCTTATACGACACGTGTCGGATTAGTGGGGCGGCCCGGCTTTGTTTGTCTGGCTTTTTCAGAATCTTTTTCGAGGTGGAGTCTCCTTCGGCTGTTTGCAGCTCGGCTTATACAAAATGTCGGCTCGTCTAATCTGGACCGTTAGTATTTCCGCGTTGGACTACGTGGTCGTGTTTTGGTCGTCGATATAATACGCGCAGTAACTGCTTTGTGTTTCAAAAAAAAAAAAAAAGAAACAAAAAAGGGAGAAAAAGTGTGTCTCCGCACTTGTTAAACTCTTTGTTCTTCTTCTTAAAGAAGTCAACATAACAAAAACTTCACTCATTTTTTATTTTTTTTTTAGGAAAATAATAACTTGCTAACTATGTTCTGTTTCAAGAAAAAAAAAAAAAAAAAGGTTGGTAATTATGTTATTATTTTCATTTTAGATTATTAAATATTATAAAATTAATGACCACGATTTTTCTTTTTGGTAAACAATTATGGATGCTTGTTGATTTGGGCTCTATTCCTTTTTGGAATGAAGAATATTTTTCTCAAAAGTTTTGGGCTTCATGGACTAGTTTTGTTTTTATACTTCGTTTTGATTTTTCTTTTTCGAAGAAATGTTCTATACTTTCTTTTGGATTAGAATTTTTGTTCTTGTTCATATTAAATGAAATAACATTACATTACTAACCAAATATGTATATATATATATATATATATATCTTTAGAGAGAGAGAGAGAGAGAGAGAGAGAGAGAGAGAGAGAGATTGAAAAATGAAACACAAGATTTGACTCCTTTTTTTTTTGGCTCTGTACCTTTGTCAATGAAAAGAATATTCTCTACTCAAAATGATCTATGGCGATGAGATATTCAATTTTCCATGACCCTTTGAAAATAAAAAAAAATTGTATTTAATATTACAGTTCAGATATAAGTTATTACTTAAAGAATTTTCCTCGACAATTGTGTAAAATATCAAGTTTGAAAAAGGAACTCATGGAACAGTTTTGGAAATCCTTATTATCCTCAAAATCTTATCCTTTTATATGGGACGTGGACTTGGTAGAACTTGAAAATCTGAGGAGCTTCCACAAGCTGCTTCACAGTTGACCTGGGACCAGAAATTCATTGCACCGCCGTAGGGATTAATTATGATTGTAAATAAAATTTGATAATTGAAACCGTGTCAAAGGGTCTATGGTACTCTTAATTAAATTATCATTTCTTTTGATAAAGTTAAGATACACAAATTACTGAAAATTTCATGAAGAATTTTACTTCAACACGTTTAAGAGAATTCTTTAAGCTAAATCTATTACTGATCTATGCTAAAATATGAAATACAAAATATATAAGGAAACAACTTTTTTATAAAAATAACATTTTTTTTTTTTTTTTTTGCCTAAAGTAATAACTTGTGAATAGATAGTCTAATAGAAACAAATGTATTAATCTCAAATTTCTTCCAAAAAGTGAGATCATACCTCGGTTTGTAAATGACAAATTTAGCTCGCTCAATCACTTTTTAACATACAACGGAAAATTATAGATATATATATATATATATATATCTATATGTATATATTTCAATTTTATATTTTTTGATAAGATCGCCGTGAGGATCTTTTTCAAACTTTTGAAGTGGCTTTGTCTATAAAAATCTTTTTCAAACTTTTGAAGTGGCTTTGTCTATAAAAACACTACCGAATCAATACTGAAAAGTTAGGACTTTCTCATAAAATTGATATAATCCAATAATACAAGTAGAAATGTTAATAATACCTCTAAAATGTTTTCTATAAATCGATAATATCAAATCACTGGTTCTAAATCCAAATCCCAAAAAAGTGAAATAATATAAAGAGTCAAATATATTAAGTCAATTCATCAAAGCAATCTAAAATATCTAAAAATTTAACGCTAAATAAAAAATAATATAAATGATAAATCCAATGGAAATACACAAAAAGGAAAATACATCAAAAATGGAATAATAGCGGCGGTAATGATATGAGATATGATGATATACTAAGAAAATGATGAAAATGTTAGATGTAGTATGCATAATTTGTCATCTAGGCCTAGGGAAATAATTGTATAATATAAAATTATAAAATGAATTTAGTGACTGAAATAAAATAATAATATAGAAATAGTTATTTCATTTCAAAAATTTTCACTTAAGATCTCACTTTCATTCTTTTGAAAAGTTCTACTTTTTAAAATTATTTCATAAAACTCAATTTATATCACAAAACAATATCGTAGAAAAAAAAATATATAATTAAAAAGAATATCGTTAACCAACTGAAACATAAATTTAATATTCGACAATCAATAACATAATATAATTTAGAAACAATAATGAAACATAATAAAATCACCAATATATATATATATATATATATATATATATATATATATCATAAAGATTACAAATAATATATCATACGATATACTTAGCAATAATAGATGGTACATGGTGCCCCCGAAATATCACTAGACAGTAAAGAGATACACACACAAACCAACATCATGAGAAGGTGACATACAAATTATCATCACTTCGAAAAAAATGGCATACAACTCCTCATCATTTTCTCATATCATAACAACCTATCATCTTATCGTCACTAGAAAATGACACATAACTCATTATTTCTCTAAGAGAATGGCACATAACTTATCATTACTTTAGAAAAATGACACATAACTCATCATCATTCTCTCATATCGTGGCTAATAACATAAATAGAATCACTAATACAATATGGTACATCCTTTAAAACAACAATGCAGCATTTATAAACATCCTTTCAAAATCATTTTTTTTTTCCCAAATAAATACAATACCATAAACCGGAATTTAATATTTAAACACAACCATTTATTTAAATACTCCAACTATTCAAAAATATCATTTCATATCCAAACATAATTACCAACTGGGAAATATATATTATCATAAGTCATTTTTAAGCATTTTAAAATATGAATATTTAAACATGCTTAAAAATATACAATTTCAAATCCACTTTCTCAATATCAATTATTTTTCAAAATGACAAAAACATCAATTTAAATATCCAAATATTTAAACACCAAAGTTTTTAAGTTCACCATAAATTTATTTAAGTTTAAAATCATTTAAATTTTATTAAAAGTCACATGAAATTATAACACACATATGTAAAAGTATATATTTATACATATATACGATAAGTATTTAAATAAAATCATAAAATATTCATACTATATATATATATATATATATATATATATATGTATATAATTGTACTAATATACCCAAAACTCATTTAAAAATATAAACTACTCATAGATACCGCTAATGTCCGCTATACTCCTCCACGAGATCATCTCCAAACTAAGTATAAAGACTTATAATATAATAAAATATTTCTCAGACTCTAACAACTAAACCAAAGATATTAAGTTTCAAAATTGAAAATTTTCATCCAAAGGCTAATTTAATGAAATCAAATCTTCTATGAGTTCCATTAAGACCTAATTACATAAATTCAACTTTAATTTTGTCTAATTTGTCCAAATATATCCAAATAGAGTCCAATTTTATCCAGTATTAAACTAATAGATCCAAAAATAGAAAAACTATCAAATAATATCCAAAATTTACAAATTTTATATCCATGGAAAACTTGTGAAATGGGTTACAAGAATCTCCGATCACCTTGGTCGAAGAATGTCATCGATGGTGGAAAAACACATCGAAAAATTTGACCAAACTTAATATTGATGGATCTCCTAAATTGTGAAGAACTTTGACAAACGAAAGCCATATTCGAGCTCAAATTGTCTAGGGGAAAGTGTATATGGGATGGCCTAAAATGGTCAAAAAATGGCTGAACTCTTATGAAACCTGTGGTAGTCATTATCAATGTTGAACGGCCAATCCATGCACTTCTGGTGGCGGACGGTCGATCCTCTTGTGTACAGCGGTGTCCAACCATGGGATTTCGAGGTTTGGTAAAAAAATTCAATTGGCAAGAGCCTTGTTCAGCGTGCGTAGATCACCAACATTGGAGAATGGATCAAACCGGAGTTGATCCGCTTTGGCATCAAAACGAGTTCGATGGCATGGATCAACTGAAAGGTTTGGGGACATTTTGGATATTTTTGAATTTTTTTACTGTTGGGTATGCTCTCCAATGCACATATATAAGTATAGGGTCTACTAAAAGATAAAACTTAGGACAGATTTGGACACAGATAAATGTTGATATTTGAAATTTTGTAAAACCATAACTTTTTAACCATAACTCGAAATTAGATGTACCACTAGTCTACGAACTCGTATCAACAAGTTTTACGCTATGGTATATTGGTCAAACCAAAATTGTTAACCCTTTACAAAGTCAAATTTAGAACCCACTAACAGTTTAGTTAGTCAAATCCGATCAAAATTTCAAAATTTCAGACATTTATTAGGATGGAGTATTATATTTTTGGTCAAATTATCAAACAATTGATTAACTATTATAGTTGGGAACCTCTTGAAAAACATTTTTTATATATCATAGATTTATTATAAACTAAACAAAGCATTGCTATTTACTATTATTTGTGACGATTACCGATGGCAAGTTTAATTGGAGCATTCAATTTTATTCTTTTATACTAAATTATTCAAAAGTGAAAACTTTTTAATTGGTAATTATATAAATTGTCATCTTCCATATAAATCCTATTGATGATAATTTATCAACAATGACAAATAGCATTTTTCAACCACATATATAGAAATTTAACATACAATATTATCATAATTAAATGTCAACCCCATCCAAGTTGAATTCAAATGATGACTTCTTCAAATTAAAAATAAATTTAAAAAAATTTAAAAAAAAAAAAAAAAAAAAAACCATTCTTATCACAAAGGGCAAGGGAATGATAACCCATAAAGGTAAAAGAGAGGATCTCATTTGCAGCTAGTCACCATATTATACATTTTCACTACAACTTTTTTTCTGTGAAAATTTTGACAATGTGTTTATTCATCATCATAACTTTGACCTAACACTTACTCATCATTAACTTCATTTTTCAATTAACAAAGTATGCATATCAACAATTTTCAACTAGTTGACGAAATTATTCTGCCAACTTTAATTGGTGGGATGTATGTATGATGCCTAGTAGAATAATATCATATATATGCATATGATTTATTCTCTTTAAATGTTGCAATCATTCTTTTATTGGACATCAACATTCTATTATCGATAATAGGATGTTGATACCTAATCAAAAAATAAATAAAAAGAGAGGAAGACAGCATCGTTTAGAAGAAAGGGGTTATATACCCACATACATGCACACACACAAAATATATATCAGCTTGCACCTTCTATGGTCAAATTCTAGAAGAAATGATCAACATAAAGTTTTAATCTCAACCCTAAATTGTCTTTCATCACTCACAAAATAAGTCTATAAAACTTGATTTCAATTTGCCAAATGGGCAACACAAAGGGAGATGAACAGAGAAAAAAGGGAAAGTACAATTGCAAGTGGAATTCCATATCAAATGGTTGCGCACCTTCCAAACTTTTAATACTTTTAACAATGCATTAAGAGAGACCAAAGAGCCATGGTACAAAGTGCTTTAATGGGGGGTATCCAAAGGTTTTTTTTTTTTTTTTTTTTGGTTCAAAAACTTCAGACTCTACTGCACAATAATATTACACAACAACAAAATATATATATATATATATATATATAGTATGTAATGAAATGATAATTAACATCCTAACTTTTCCATCCAAATCCATGAAGGATCAAAAAAAAAAAAAAAAAAAAACTTAAGCTTGAATCTCAAACCTTGAACATTTAATGGATCCCATGGAAATGTCAATCTCAATCAAGTTGTCTTCCTCATACATCTCATTGATTTCAGCCAACAACTCCATTAGACTTCTCTGTTTGAAAATGGAATCTGCGGCAGGCAACAAATCTGGAACTTTCTGCTGCAGAGAACTAGTGAATGTGGGAATTTCCTCTTTGTAATGATGATCAGGACCAACATAATGTCCACTTGGGAGTGCAATTTCAATGAGACTATCTTCATCGGAAATCGAACCGTCTGAGTAATCCGGGCTCTGATCACCATCACCACCATGAGCTACACTGTCTCCAAATGGCCAGTCTACTTCTGAATCTTCACTGATTGATAATTGATCAAGGCACTGATTATTACCACTTTCCGACAGGCCTGATGAACTTGGTGAGATACCTTGTTGATGATCATCAGCAGCTTCAATATTTGTTTCAATATTCTCATTCTCTTGCTGTGGTTTTGATTCAAAGAAATTCTCAACCAGAACTACTGGTTTTTGCTTAGAGAACAATACGAAGAAGAGAGTGGACAGAATCAATACTGTGGATGTTAGAAAGATCGAGAACAAATAGCCAGCAGAGCCTAAAAACCCCATAAAAATTAGAAATGGAGCAAGAAACACAATCCATGGTGGTGGGATTTTAAATATTAGACATGAATGGTAAACCATTTTTATCCTCACCTAATACTTGATGGGATTAAGAAAAAAAAAGCTTGATCAACTCCTAGGGTTATTCTAGTAAAACTATAATAATTATGGTGATCACAAAAGAGGCAAGCTTTTTGGCTTTTTGTTGGATTGCATGAACAGTCAATGAGATAAAAAGATAATGAATTGGGGAAAAAACAGCAGTTTATTGATAGTACAATTATAATGTAGAGTTTTAATAAAGGGTATGTATGAAGAACACAAATTGTAGAAGAAAAAGGCAGTGTAAGCTTTTTGAGCTCTAAGATTAGCAAAAATGGCTATAGATTAGGGATACTCTAATCAAAAGGAGGAGGATAAACCACAAATAATTAAAATCTTCAAATCTCAATTGCTTTTGGATAAACTTTTAAATACAAAATAACAGAAAGGGAAAGAATCTGCATATGAATATTATTTAACAGCTAAGTAATGAAAGGGTATGAACAGGACAAGAATTGGGAAACCAGTTGAACATAAGCTGTCCTTTGCATTGAGGTTTGAGGAACAGAAAGATATACCTGAACTGTTTGCCAAGATGAAGCAGTGGTTGAAAAAAAAAAAAAAAAAAAGAAAGAAAACTGGTTTCTTCTTTTTTTTTTTTTTTTTTTTTTTTTTTTTTTTAGGGTACGAAAATGGACTTGTACTTAAAGGGGTTTTGCTCCTCTTATCACAGACTCACAGTTCCCAAGTCCTTCCCGTTACCTTTAAAAAAAATTGGGGTTTTGCTCTCTAACACCAATCCAATTGATTTTTCCTGCAATTGATTCTCTTGAAAAACCCAAAAACTCTGTTTACCCTGCATTTATTTAGAGTCTCATGGCTTGGAAATTAGAGCAAACCATGTGCTTACATCTGAGCTCACCACATGGCGTTTTCATTCCAATTTCAATGCAATAAAAAGGAAGTGAAGGAAAGAAAAAGAAGTCAGTAACATTGAAAAAATAATAAAAAAATATTATATTATTATTCTTCTTCTTCAACCTAATTCAACATCCATTGATGGTTTACCTCATTATTCATTCCTCTCCAAGCGCTAATCAAAAACCCTTTTCAGAAACACATCTTCTTTTCATTATGAAAGAACTTCAAACCACTATTTCTCTGCAGATGGAAAAGAAATTGCTATAATTACCATTTTTTTTTTCCTGTGCCATGCTCAGGTCAAATCATCATTGGAACCTCATTTTGCTTGGAGACTTATCAACAGAATCTGAGATCTTCTGTAGAAATCTGTCGGCACAGACTACTGGAACTCAAAGAAGACTCTTTTAGAATTCAAAATTTAGATGAAGTTATTCAAGATATTTGCATTAATATGGCTCTCAAATAGAAGTTAAATATATATTTCCTATTGAATTCAAATACTAAGAGTGACTTTGAAGGTGATCACTTTGGCCCTCTTGTTTTTCTGGTACTATGAGCTTTTCATTAAAATAATACAAACTTCAAGATGGGAAATGGGATATAAAGTGATAAGATTAATTTTCATTTTGTAAAAATGCTTCAGAAACAAAAAGTGGAATATTCACAAAAGGTTAGTTTGATCGGACAGATATATATAATTTGTCCTTGACCCTAAAATAATCTATTTTTTCCCCACCAGCATAGGCTCCCAAGCATTTCATTTTCTAGATTAATAATTGTTTGATTCATGGTAGAATTTCTTTCATTTAGTTTAAGACAAGAAATATATCATATTGTTTTTGTTTTGCAAAGATTCCTAACATATTTGCTTGGAAAACTAGTTAGCAAATAGATAAAAATTTGAAATCAATATTGTATATTTAAAATAGTTTTGAGATTACTTTCTGGTCTCTTTCAATATTTAATTCTTTTCTGGGTTTTCTGAGAAAAGGAGGGAATATTTAAAATATTAAATTCTGAAAAATAACAAGAACACTTTTTTACTTTGTTAGATTTACCTTATAAGATGTTGACATCATTGGTGATACATATAATGATTAATTATAAGTTTTAGTATAAAGGTAAACAACATTAATTATTAATAATCAGTTTTAATTGTAATAATTCATATGAAGTTGGTCCCTTAATCATGGTCACAAGTATGCTTTAATACGTGGGTCATCACTGCCTTTCCTACCCGAAATTCTTGCCCCACACACTCATCACCAAACCACAAGCAAGTAGGCCATAGTTCCGGCCGGCCAGAGCTGGCTTAGCCACTTAATTTGGTTATTGTGCCTAACACTCTCTCAAAAGCATATAGAGCTAAGCAGAAAGCGCAAAATAGTTATATGCATTCTTTTAATAACCTTATGAATTCCATATCATTAATTATATTCATTATTTATGTTGATCATGTTAAAGACATTATTTATATGACCAATTTGCCCAATTTCTAAAAAACAAAACCAAATATCAATGCTGCTTGTTCCTCCCTCATAACACTTTTTAATATCTTTTTTTCTCTAGAGACATCTAAGTAGCTAGCTATATTATTTGCTTCTTCATTTGGGAAACCATTAGTAAGTTTTGAATAAAAGTATGAAGAAACCAATTTCAATGAGATCCAAGAAAAAAGTGATATAGCTAGTGGAAACTTTTTAAAGCTATTATAGCCTCCCAACAGATTATATTGGTTAGAGATATTGATAGATGTCAATTCTGAAAACCTGAGATTTTGTAGGTAGTAATCAAAAGGCTAGCAAAGGGGCCGATTGCTATAGCTACTGTTGTAGTGCGTTATTTCTTTTGATATATTAGATGAAGATTTGAAGAACCTCAACTATTTGCTTTTGTCTACCATAGCTTGCTAGGAGTTTATAATTAGAATACTAAGTCTTATACTTTTTCTTAGTGTTTCTCCTTTTGTTCAAATTTAAAGAATGTAAACAATAACTCAGGGCCTATATAGAAATTAAACATATTGAAAAAATATATTTGATATAAATCTTTAGATTTGTTTCTTGCAAGTTCTAATTTTTGGGATCGATTGTCATAATTTAAAATGGTATATATCAAAACCTTGCTTATCAATAAATCTTGTGTTCAATATTTGATACCCCATTTTAATTTATATATGTATTAAGAAGAAGTTTGGCACTCACACATGTAAGGGAAATATTTAGAAATATGTTATATATATAAATATATATATTGTTGAGTTTATTTTTTATAAGTTATCATATTTAGAATTAATAGTAATTTAATATGGTATTAGAGCTTATATAATGTGCTATATATATATATATAAATATTTTTTTTTCTTTTATTATAGATTAAATATTTTTTAAAACTTTATTTTAATCATTTTCCCAATATATAATCTTTCTTGGATCACAAATCAATTTCAAACTCATGTAATAGTTAGCTAATTAATAAAGTGTAACATTTGTATAAATATATTTATATATATATATATATATATATTACGATATTTAAATCAATCCGATGTGAGAATGATGAGTGTATATATACAAATATATATGAACTAGTCCGCATGGGGCATGAGTGAATATAAAAGTGTAATCTAGCTATAAGAAATTATAACAGTCAAATTAAGTTGACGAAGATGTTGCCACTTGTCGCCCATTAGTGTATGCGAGTCGTAAAACAAATAAAGCAGAAAATATGCCTCAAGAAACCCTAACTGGATGACCAATTGCTCAACATTTTGGGTACAAGGCATTGGGGGAACAAACTTAGAATGTCAAAAAACCTAATTAAAAATAAAAAAGGTATGGAGGATTAGAGAGGTTGATGAATTGGAAAGAGGGAATAAGATGAAGAAGAACCGGACAGTTTGTTGGGGATTGTAAGCCAAAGAATGTTTTAGCGAAACACAAATGGGAGGGGACCATACATAAATCTTGATGAATGTTTCATCGAACTTCTGCGAAATTTGCAAAAAGAAGATCATCTTTGCTTTGTATCCAGAGCTCTATACCTAGCTATCTATATAGAACTTTTTCCCCTACTACCATTATTTTACTGATTATTTAGGCCCTTATTTGTTTGAAACATGTAAGATTTCTACTTTTCTAATTGTTGATTTCTACTTTTCTAATTGTTTTTATTTTTATCTTTCGTGCATGCTATGGATTTTTTTTTTCTTTTGGCAAATTGCATGCTGAGGATTTGTTCGAGTTGCCACTTCTTTTTTAAAATTTTTAGTTTGTGTATCTAGGTCATAATACATTGTTATAGTCCTATTTGACATAATTTATGTTTTTGCATTTTCAGAATGCTTAATTAAAATAGTTACTTTCTACCGATTTTAATTAGAAGTATTTTTGAAGGCTTAAAAATACTTTTTAAAAATTATTTAAACATTTTCAAAAGTAATTTCTTATTAAAATTACTTATGACTTTTCAATTTCTATTGACTTTTTAGGCTTAAAAAAATTTTTTTTTTTTTCCTTCGAGAAACTATGTCAAATAGGACTTATATGTTATATTATAACTTTAAAGATATCTTTAAAAAAATAAGATCTATTGGTATTTTATTCTTAATTTGTATTAGCAATTGGGAAACTTTTAATGATTTTTAATTATAATCAAATTTATATATAAGAAAAAAATAACTAAGAGATTCATCAATAACACAAACACACATGATTATAATTAATTAGTGAGTACTTAATTTGATGAACAAACTAGTAACGTATATAGACAATATTAACCAATACAATATCACAACCATATATAAATTAATTTGGACAAAAGTTTTTATACTACTTCTTTTATAGCATAAAGAGTGACATAGAGTCCTTATAACAAAGTGTTTTTTACTGTCACGTGGTGAGATATGGTTTGCAAACAGTGTGGTATCCACGTACATAGCATTCATTCTCCTTTCCTTGCTGAGGGTGCCATGTGGTGGTATAAAATCTGCAATCTTCACTTGAACTCCCTTAAGAAAAAAAGAAATATTCTATATATATGTAATTTGTCAAAATCTTTCTTCTTTTCTAATTGGAATATTTGAAAGACAATCTTAGTTCATTTTTCCTTTTTTCTTTTTTAATTTTAATTTTAGAGTTTACATGCACATGCATATATATATATATATATATATATATATATATATATATATATATATATATATATATATATATATATATATATATGTATATTATGGGAATTTTTATGGTGCAGACCATATCAAAACCGATATTTTTTAGAAGAAAAAAAACGTTGACTTTGCTTTATATGTATACACAGCATATACAGCAAAACCAATATTTTTATTTTTTTTTCAAAACTCATCAAAAACATTGGCTTTAGTATAGTCTGCATCGTAAAACTGCTTTGTAAATTATATAGTAATGCTAAAATCTTAAGTGATCAAGTAGTAATCCTTAATATTTATCATGTTATTAAATACTTAACATAAGTTAAAGAATTATATTCTCTATAGATTAAAATTATATATATATATATATATATATATATTATAATCTTCCATTAATCATCTTCATCATTGATTTAATAAAATTAAGGATGTTTACATGACAACTTTTTTAAGTTTTTGGATTTAAATTCAAATAACGATTAACAATGAAATCAAGTAATAAGCATTTAACATGCAGACATTTTTTATTTGATTAAACTAGAAGTTTTATTAAGGAGACTAACTTCGTATTAAATATATATGTATATATATATATATATATATATATACAAAAATGCTATTGTAAAGATGATTTTCGACAAAAAGGTGATCGATAAGTATTTATCACCGTCCAATTTGCACAGTTTTATGTAATCTAAGTCTAATTACATATAATCATGCAAAACTGAAGGGTCATCCTCCACCAAGAGTGATGCTGTCCATCTTAGCAAAATTGATATATATTACATGTTGGGTTATACCTTATATATTAATATTAAGTGTGAAGCCATAATATTTTGAGGTGCTAAGCACCTAGACTCTCAAATAATTTGTTAGTGGTACTAGAGGGCTAATTTCATAAAAGTTATCAAAGCATGGATTTGTCTTTTAATTATAGTTTGGTAAAATTTAATTAGGCTTATATATATAGCTTATCAACATTCAAATGGTAGCTCAATATTCGTGATCCCTTATCATTTTTATGATCAGTAATAATATATGCATATTTATATATAGATTAAAATAGGCCAATTCTTCATATATAAAACACACTAATATATGGTTTGGTAAGAAAATATAGAGCATTCACACTTTGAACAGTGAATTAAATAATCAGAAAGCATGCAGACAACAAAATATTCCGCCAATATAGGTTGATCACCATTACCGATCGGTAAAAGTTCACATGTACCGTTTGGAATCCGACTTATAAATGACATGAATGTTTACCTCAAACTTGTTCATCATAGCATATACAAATATAGAGGCAGATTTATTACCCTATTTATTTGTGTACATCACTGGTTTGACCTATTAAGCACCTTCTTATAAGGCCTATGGATACTGTAACCTAATATCCATTCCAACAAAACATTGTACAAAAGGTGTGGCATGCATGCATGCAAGGCCATATGTTGTGAATATGGTTCCTGTTTTATATTATATTGAAATTTTACTAAAGGAGCAAACTGTAGTATGTCTAATTGAATTTTCAATTTTAAATCATTAAAAAAAATGAAAATACTTTTACTATTCGATGTGTTAATATATTTTTGTTTTATATTTATATACTTATAATATGTATGTCAGGCCCTTATAGTAACTTTTATCCTTATGATTCTTGAACTAAAATGCAATTATTCTTGTCGCATTAATATTAAATTAAGCATTGCCATGCATCTCTGTCATTAATTTTTCTTTCCAAATCCATCTTTCCATGAATGAATTTATTAGAACGTTATTATATGTTAGCATGACTAATATATATGAAATGAAGAAAACAACTTGAGATTAGTATATAAATATATATATATATATATATTATATAAATATACATTTATAAATATAAGACGTTGCTGTCAAAGATGGACCAATAAAGCCGACCCACGAAGATTCTCTTCAATTAATGTCACATCTCTACCTATGTGAAACCAACGCTTAACTACCAGCCTATTTATGCAAATTATACATACATACATGCATACATACATACATGTGTGTGTATATATATATATATATCATCACTTTCTGTGTCTCTGCTTGTGCTTTCTGTTTGGCCCGCCAATATTTAATCTTTTTGTTTACTTTCTTAGCTAAGGATTCTTGAAGGGAAAAATCACTCTCAATAGATTCTCACACCAAAATGTTTTTCATTCAAAGGCACAAATGAGCGCAAAGCAGGAAACGGTATAAGCCTATCATTGGGCAGCATCTTGCATTTCCTTTTAGCTTGTTATTATCGATTGGCTGAACAAAAAAGAGATACCCACTTCCTCCATCCTTTCCATGATCTTGGATGCCATCGCATTCATCTCTTAACCATATGCATACAACATTATTTTCAAATACGGGTTAATACAAAACATGCTCAACTAGCATATATATATATATATATATATATACATATATACCTCTGTGTGTGTCTCTATGTGTGTGTTTGCCTGTACAATCAAAATCATATTAGGTCAAATATAATGGTTTTACCATTAAAATATCATTTAATAACTATGTATTATTTTAAAAACTAAAATTTAAAAATATGCATTAACCTTGTATCGATCCAAACCATTAGTATGTTTTTATACATTACCTTTTAAAACAATTTCAAAAACTAATAAACAAAATATCTCTAATGGTAAAATTACTATGTTAGTTTAATGCGAGTCTAACTATATGTATACATAAACATAAACATATATAAAGGGTATGCTAATTATAAACGCACACACATATATATATAGAAAGGCTATGGTGCGGTTCGTTTGTATGCGAACTCGCACCAAGGCCGATACATTTTAAAAAAGTGTTGGGTTTATACACAACAAAGTCGATGCTTACCAATGTTTTTTTTTTCAAAAACGTCGGCTTTGGTGTGGGGCCGTATACAAACGAACCGCCTCCTCATATATATATATATATATATATTACCATGAAAATTTTACCATGTTACATGAAATCAAAAATTTTGTCTGGGAGAGTAAAAAAATATGATAATTTTTCCAAAAAGCATTATCTATTGCAAATACATAGATGGTGGTTTCAGTTAAAAAAAAAAAAAAATTCTTTTCTACTATCTTGGACAAAATTTGTCCAGAATTTTCTATATGTGAAACTCTTATTATATATATATATATATATATGTGTGTATATGTATATGTTTATGATCTAGTGGACTATCTAACTCATCTTATAATGTTAGATATTCATATCATATAAAACTAAATGAGAATAAAGAAAAAAATGCATAAAAATTTTAATTTTTATTTTAAAAAATCTAATATTATTTAAATATCATGTGAAAGTTTAATTAGTTTATATTAAAGAGTTCATTTTTATTTATTATATTTTTATTATTAAAAAATAAAAATAAAAAATATTTTAAATTAAGACTATCAATATATGATTTACCGATCCTATTTCTAAATAATTAGTTAATAATAAAAGTTATCCATTATAAAAAGCTAGAATATATATACAATGGTGCTTAGATGAGGATTTTCTTAATTTGAATTAAAAAATGATAAAATTAATTATTTAGAGTTCATAAATTTAATAAGAGGTAACATGTCGGTAAGATAAAATCCAAAATTTTTAAGTGATCAAAGTTACTCATCCGCAATTTAAGAAGTCACATGGGAGAGATATGAACTACTTCGGGAACAACACAGGCAGAGCCCTTTTCATGTTTCAAAAGGGTGGAGCTGCTGATGATGTGTATTGGCAATTCAATGAGGTTGGATACTATACTTTAAAAAAAAACTTCACATGGTGGGTTTTGATTTCCTGCTGGAATTTTGTACCATATATTGGATTTGGATACCGGATCTTGTTTGGTAAAAGCATGCAGATCATCAAGGACTCAGCTACTTCCTACGAGCCTAGAGTTTGGTAGCTAGCTAGATAGAGATCCACTGCTGTTTTCTTTTGTCCAAACTCGCCATTAATCATTTGTCCTGCGGTACACTTTTTGCCTGAGAGAGGGTTGGTGAAAACAGGGGGAAAAAAATATATTATAAAAAAACACTTCTATATTTTTTTAATGATTATTTTTCAACAATTATACTTTTCTATGCATCGAGTTCCCAATTTTCAAATAGAAATGTGAATCAGATATAAACTAAGTAAATTTTATTGGACAAATAAAAAATTAAAAAATTAACTTTTAGTTGCTTATATGTTTATTATATTGCATTCATGATCAATATTAGTTTCAGGAGAATGTTTTTAGTTTTGTTTTCAGTATAATTAGATTTATATTTTTAAAAAAACATCATTAATTTTTCATTAATTAATTTTTTACCATTTAATTTTAACAATTAAAAATTAGAATAAATTTCTACAATATTATTCTAACATAAAAGAATAATTTTTTATAATATTATTCAATCATAAAATACTCATTTTTAACATTCAATAACTTTTAACAATTAAAATTAATTAATAAAAACTGATAAATGAGTTTGTTTTGATATAAAAGAAAAACTAAAAGGAAATTAATGATGATATTTAAAAAAAAATTAATTTAAGTATAATTTTAATAAAATTAAAAAAGTTTAAATGAAATTTACTCCAAGCAAAATTGTTTTAGTAATAAATAAGATTTTTTTTTTGGCTAAAAATAATTAAGATATATGTTGGAAATTGAGGCATATCATAACTGTGGCAACTTGGACTGAATTCAGGATTGCCTTTTATTTTATTTATTATTATTATTTTTTGTGCGTGTTTGTGTGGGTGTAATTATAGATTTTATGTTGATTTTCAAACGATAAAGTTTCCTAACTTACAGTGCACCAGGCTGGACTTTGCCAACAAGAAAGAATAAAGTGTCCAAACTATAATTTAAAAGGTACTCAAGCAAAAGAGAAAGGATGCTTAAGGTATGCTTTTTCTTTGATATAAATTCCACAGAATTACTCTTTATTATACACCTAGGTATATATACACATACACACACACAATGTCAATTTATAGCTATATGGATTTTAGACAGTTCATAGTTCTTTTTCTTTGCACGTGTGGGATCATAATATTATTAGAAAACTTGAAACTTATATGATGAGAATTATAACAATATTCTCTTTTTTCAATTTTTTTTGACTAATTTTAGTAGGACCTAGTTGCTGTACAATTTTTACTGTTCCATTCCAGGCATAAGTGGTTGTTATAAATAATATTTTCTGCATAAATAATTAAAAACCCTCATCAATTATTGCTACAAGGTACCGTAACCAACAAAGCTCTCAACCTGTGAAAAAGGATCAAAAAAGCATATTAATTGCTTTTTAACCATCCGTGATTTCTGTATTTTATTACCATTAGCAATTTGTTTTTCTAACGTTGATGATTGCAAAAGTCAAAGTTGTTTTTTAAATGTATCTAAATTTAGAGTACTAGAGTTGGGATACACACCATTTTTGGTTACTCTCCAAACATATATATATATATATATATACTTTTAACACAAACCACATTTGTTGCATTCCAAAGCATTGACTTATATATATATATATATATATATATTTTTGGTTTCAATTGAAAGAGTTTTGAACTCAGAATTGTTGATGGAGAAAATAATTACTTTCTCACTAAAATGTAGGTACCAAATATGAAAATTAAAATTCTAAGTTAAAATTATTCACCAAACAACTTTTTGGTCAAGTGGGCAGTCTCCTTGTTTGCTTCGAGTATAGGTTTGGTTCAACTTGTGTACAAGGCTATATCAGTAATTTCATATAAATATCTCGATGTTCCATAATATATATATATTAAGGTGAGGTGGCAAGGTGGGATTGGTCAGCTTCATGAAAACTGACATACACATAGCAGAGGAAACCAAAAGTGTTAAACGACACAAGACGACATCAAAAGAGCACCATTATTAGTCCACCGTAGGATCTTCCAAATTCATTGGAGAATCAAATTCGCTGTTCATCACGCAGTGAACTTTGTCACAGAGAGGGAGAGAGAGAGAGAGTTTTTTAGAGAGAGAAAGAGAAAGAGAAAGGGTAAGAGAGAGAGAGAGAGAGAGAACAAATTGCACTTTCCATTCAGACAAACAAAATCAAATCTCTATAAGTTAAAGCTGTGAAAACAATGCAAAACTCCCTTCAGTCAATCGTTGGTCTCGTTTCTTGTACCTTTCCAGTCTATTTTCTCAGATGGGTATGTAACCTGAACCAATTTAAGTTATGAGGCTTTCTGCTCTTTCTTTCTTTTTCTTTTTTTTTTTTATTTTTTTATTTTTTATTTCCCTCCTCAATTTTTTGTTTTTAAATTTTCTGATTCATGGGTTTGTTCGGTTATTTCGTTTTTTGAGCTTTCAAGTTTCTCTAATTTATTTATTTATATATTTTTTGGTTTGTTATTAGAATTATTGATATTGTGTTAATGGGTTTTCCTTTGTTTTTCAGTAATGGGTAATGCCAGTGGTAGAAAAGATGGAGAAGGCCCATCTGGAACTAAAAGCTATGAAGAAAATTATGACGGGTATGATTTGGTGTTTCCAGAGCCCATGGCTATGGCTCACTCACCTCCTCATAGCCCTAGGGCATTCCAACCACCTCTTTTGTTCACTCTTCCTGTGAGTACTTTCTTTTCTGTTTTCTTCCATTTTCCCACAACACCTCTGTGAAAATTTTTTGTTTTTGAGTTATGAGGTTCTCAAGTGAGCTCTTGTATTATTTAAATAGTTTTTCTAGTTTTTATTCTGTTAATACTTGTATTTGAGTGTTGGATACTAAGGGATAAATATGATTAATTTGCTTCAGTTTGACGCAAGTTGCAGCATCTAATTGTTGGATTTTGTTTGTGCTATTTTATCTTTTTCAGTCATTTTGTTGTTGGATACACGATCCTGAAATTATATTAGTTGTCTGGAAAAGGACAGGAAAGATTACATGGATTTTATATGTTTGTATTAAATCTTTCTTATGCTTGATTGCTGATCACAAGGTCATGCAATTCCATCTTGATGTGTTTGCTATAGTTGTTGTGTCCCTTTACCATGAATTCTATATGCATGCCTTTTGCAAATACACAGGAAGGAAAAATGGAAAGTATGTTCCTGAGTCAAGACCTGGCTTTAATTCTGATTGAAATTTTTGTATTCATGAACTTGAACTTAGATATTCTGTTTCTCAGAACCCTGTAGTACCCCAACCAAGACCTGGTGAGGCAATACAAGCGCAAACTCAAGCATATTTTGGACATACAATGCATGGTGATGACACAGTCAATGAGAGATTGAAACGGGTAAAGCTCTCATGGAATCATGGTGGCAAGCAAGTGGCTGTAACTGGATCATGGGACAACTGGGAGACCAGGTACTGGAACTTATGGGAGTCTGTCTACATTCAGTTTCGGAGTTTCCAAACTCGTTATTGATTATTTTTATTTTTCATTTCGATTATATGGAAAATGCATCTCTTTCTATCAGAGACCTCCTGCTTGGTACTGGGGATGCTTTCTATATTGAAAAGCTACTCCCATCTGGTATCTACCAGTTCCGCTTCATTGTTGATGGATATTTGAGGTGTGCTCCAGACTTGCCATGGTTCAGTGATAGTTCAGGGAATGCTTATAACATTTTGGATTTGCAGGTAATACATGACTTCTAATCTCTTAGCCTGAAAGTTTTACTGCTCTCTCTCTCTCTCTCTCCCCCCTAGTTATCTTTCATTTTTGTTACAATCTAGTACTGGTAGTAGAAAGAATGCCAGGGTTCAAATAGGCATTTGCATCTCCGTTCTGGTGCTAATATAATCCTCTTGGTGAGAATTGAAATTGACTTTTAATAACTTGAAATTAGTATGCAAACTGAAAGCATGTCATCGTTAACTGCATAACAATTTCAGTTTGTTGCATATAGCATGTCTTTTCAATGTTATGATCCCTATTTACTGAATTCGAATAATAACGATTAATGCGAGTGTTGAACTGTGGATCTGTCATTGTCAAGTGCATTTGGTGGTGTTTTGGAGTTCTGAGTTCATGAGTTAAAGTGAGAGCTAGACTGAAATAGAAAGTTGTGGCTAATGATCTCCAAAACTCATGGGTTTTCCATGCCTGTTCATCATGGGTTTTTGAAGAAGGTCGTCTGCTGCATATCATCGGCTGCACTTATCTTCTGCTAGTCCAATAGCCTAGCTTCCTACTAGCAACTCGGTCAGATAGGAATGCCCACCACAAACTACCGGTTTAAATACTACATTTTTGAACTTTTGGGTCATAGTAGTGTCCAAATCAAATTTACAAAGTAGATTCATCAATTACCATGCTGATATAGACGTGTACATATCTTTACATCGTTTACGTAAGCACTACCTCTAATGCGTAATAAAACTTTGCTATGCTTTCCACTAGGTGCTTCTGGTATACAAGTCTCATAAGTATCTTTTAAAGTTGATGTTTTTGATGATACATACTTCGAATCAGCTACTTACAACAACAAATTTTATTTATGTAAACAATTCCAAAAAGGTGTACAAAACTTGAGGTTGGTTGAGACAAGAATTGGACCTAATTCCACCACTCCTTTTTGGGCTTTGTGGCACAGACATCGAATTTGTTTTAAAATATTGATTCGGCCTTAAATTACGGAAATAACAGTTGTTCTTGTCTACTATCAGGCAACATCATATATCAATAAACAAACGCGATACAACCTTGTTCATCTCTCTGAAACTTTTGCTGTATATGCAGGAACATGTTTCAGAATTGCCAGAGAACCTATCAGAATTTGAATCTCCTCCATCCCCACCTTCAAGTTATGACAACAAATGCTTAAGCGAAGATGATTTTAGTAAGCCTCCACCAGAAACACCTCCTCAACTACAATCAACAATTTTAAATGAGCCATCCTCCTCCTATGATGCTCATCAACCTCAATGCTCAGAGCTGAACCATTTGTATATCCAGACCCATAATGAAGGTCGGTTTATGGCACTCGGCTCCACATATAGATTTCGTGAAAAATATGTTACAATGATTCTGTACAAGCCCTTGAAGAGAAAAAATTAAAAAATATACATATTTTTCCTATGTAAAATTTATTTAATATATATTTGATATTGTTAAGAACATTTTTCTTAATTTAGTGCGCTGATATTAGTTAATGTAAGTAATACAAGGACAATTATTTGCCCAATATATATACACAGTAATGTAATTTCTATATATTCAATTTAGAAAACATAGTATAGCATTTTATGATTATCATTTTATACGTGTAATTTTTGGCAGATTAATTATTTGGTGCAATAAAAAATAGTTTATAAACATACATTAATAGCTTAATTTCCAAATGCAAAATTAAAAATAACTTTCTCTTCTTGTAATACAACGAAATCAAATTACAAACATGATTCATATTATAGAACATTTTCAAATAAAATATTGTTTTGGAAAAAAAAAAAAAAAAACCAAAACCACTTTGATAACCAAATGGTACAAATTAAGAAAAAAGTTACTTTAGTCATTACGTATTCTCTTCTCAGAACACAAACATCATAGAACGTGGAAAGGTTATTGACACGATGCAGTAAAAATAAAAACAGAAAAATTCATTTTGCAGTTCCCTCAATCCTAAAGCAAATTCATCGAACAGGTACCTTTATCCAACCATTAGCAAAACCAATGGCTAAGATTACAAAAGGTGTTGACATGCCAAATATGATAATGTAAGGAAGAGGTGTCTTCATGGGATTTTCACCTTCCCTCTCTCCGGCTGTTTGCCAATACCTGCACTTGTTATATATATAAAAGATAAATAAATAAAAATAAAAGTAAAAATAAATCCCCTTCTCTGTAAATCTATCATTATTTGATGATGATGAAAAATATTTTAGAGGACTATTAATGAGTGGTAAGCTAGGCTTACTGCTCAGGTTCTTCTTCTCTGGTTATAAATTTTTTCTTCCCTCCCTTCTTGACTTCTTCCTCACCACCACCTAACACCATTAAAACCATGACCATCGTTAATCTCATCCTCAGTTTTCTTTATAAATCCAGATACTACAAACAAAACACATAAAAGTAATGGTAAGTAAAATACAAGAGATTATACAAATTATTTTACCTAATTTTGCATGAATTTTGTAATGGTGAGGCGTCCTCTTTGGTGAAATGTTGAGAGTGTGAGAGAGATGAGAAAGTGGTGATGAACAGGATGGGAGTGGAAGTTTTGTGGTGGGAGAAGAAGAGATCAGAGCCAGCTTGGCTGCCATTTCTAAAATGGAATTGAATTCTCTTCTTTGACCATGCCTTGACTATCAAATAAGTGACACTGGTTTTGGATAATGGATTCTGTGGCTCTCATATTTTACGAGTTACCATAAAAGAATATCTGGTTATTACCCCCCCAAAAAAAAAAAAAAAAAAAAAAGCAAAATCATAGAATATCTGGATATCTACTAACCTTATCCACCCGCTTGCGAAACACGTGGAATTAAAGTTTATTTATTTATTTAGTTTACAGATTCATGGTCTTAAACCCAAAATAACACTAAACTAGGGAACCAGCGGAAGGTATCCTAAAAATCAAGGCTGTTTTTCGGGGTCTAGTGGCAAAGTCAATATATATTCCGGTCCGGCAAGGTTATGAATTCAAATCCCCATAGAACGCCTTAGAGACAATTAAGGAATGAGGATTTAATATTTCTCAATGTCTTGTCTTTATTATTTTTGAGTGAATATCTCTTACAAATGTAAAAAAGAAAATTGTGTTTTTTTTGAAATTATAATGGCATCTAGATTCCAGCTAAGTTTAGCATAACCAAAAGTAAGAATTTGGAAGATAAAAGAAGAATAAAAGAATGCAAATAATTTTGCTTAAAGCTAAAGTATAGATAAAGATGAGCATACCATATTCACTGATTGCTTGATGACACGTTTGTTTGCATAATCAGAGAATCTACTTATGCGTGGGGCAATATATATAATAATGCAAGCATGCTTTATCTATTTTTTGGCAATGAAGCATGCTTTAGCTTTACCTAACATACATACATTCTTGTATGTAAATACTATTTTCACCACAAATGCAATTCATGGTGGGAGTTTAGCAAATTAATACCAATCATGACTTTCTATTTACTTTATTTATTGCGTGTAAATGCCACAAGCAAGTTTTTAACTTGTCTTCAGGACAACAGCACAGTAATAAATGCCATATTTTCCTTAAATATAAAAGAACTCTCATTTTAAATAATAATAATAATAAAAAATTTGAATTTATTTGGAAAATGCATCAATAAAGCTAAACACTCGAAATCACCCAGTAAGCAAAATTGACCAAAAAAAAAAAGCCAAATGTCAAAAAGTAATTATGAACATGATAGTGGATGTTTATTATATAAAATGACAATTTTAGCCTTCAAGTTGACTTCGTCATTTTTGTTCCCAATAGACTGCAGATGAGATTGATTACAATCCCACTTCCAAAAGTTGTAGACTTTTAGCTGGGCTAGTTTGCAATTAAAGTTAGGAAGTCCCGGCTATTTGATTGGAAACCCAGAACCGAAAACTACCCCAAGTAGGCATTTTCTCTTCCACTTTTCAAAACCAAAGTCTTCCTCTGGGAAATTTCCATTCTACTCCTCTTGTTTCTGCCCTGTTCTGTTATTGTTTTGTCTTTTCTTTTGAATTTTCAAATCCGTCAACAATGCAATTAGGGCCGTTGATCTCAAAGACAACCACGCTTTGAAGCAAACGAATGCTCGAGTTTGACATTTCGTCGCCTACCCAGTTTCTTCTTCTTTCCCTTGTAGTTCAAGATTCTACCATAAACTCTGGTTCTTCTCCAGCTTTTCCTATGTGGGTTTTGCAATTTCTTGCTCTATAATAGCTTGGTTCAAAGTATAAAATTTTTCTACCTGTGGCGGCAGGAAGCTCGAAAGTTTTTAGTTAATGGGCGTCAACTAGAACAAAGTTTTGATGGGTCAATCTCAGTTTGGAGATTGGTATGGAGGTTTTTGATTATTTCCCTTTTTACTGATTTAATCTGCTCTTTAATGGGTCAGTGCTGGTTTATGACTTAGTTTTTTTTTTTTTTTTTTTTTTTTTTTTTTTTTTTTTTTTAAAAGGATCAAGTTTTCGTTTTTATTAATGGAAACTTACAGATTCTTTCTTTATGAATTCTGTGAAGCTATGGATGCTGTAATTGTTATATGAAACTGGGTTTTGATTCTTTTTATTCTATTTTTAGCGCTATGGCTTCCAACAAGAAACCCCGTTTAAAAGATAAGCCTGCACTTCGCCGCTTTCTTTTAGTAGTTTCTATTACGCTGTTGGGGGTTTTTTTATTGATTATTCACATGGGAAAAGATTCAAGATCCAAATCTTCATTTGAATTGGATGAGGATTCTTCTTATAAGTTTAACTATTCTCAGTTTGGAGAAGAACTTAACCTCCCCAAGCAAAATACATTGTCCATTGAATTGGAAAAACGAAACCAGATGCCCCCTAGAAATAGAGATCTATATCCAAGATTAGCCAAGGATCATACAACCATAGTTCTATATGTACACAACCGACCCCGATATTTGAAAGTAGTTGTCGAGAGCCTATCCCGGGTAGTTGGAATAAGTGAAACTCTGCTGATAGTTAGCCATGATGGTTATTTTGAAGAAATGAACGAGATTATTGAGAGTATCAGATTTTGTCAAGTCAAGCAGATATTTGCTCCTTACTCTCCCCATGTCTTCCTTGATAGCTTTCCTGGAGTCTCGCCGAAGGACTGTAAAGATAAGGATGATGCAGAAAAGAAACATTGTAATGGGACTCCTGATCAGTATGGAAACCACAGGTCTCCAAAGATCGTGTCATTGAAGCATCATTGGTGGTGGATGATGAACACTGTTTGGGATGGATTGCAAGAGACAAGGGAAGACTCGAATCATATTCTTTTCATTGAGGAGGACCACTTTATTTATCCCAATGCATACCGTAACTTACAGATGCTTACGGCATTGAAGCCTAAAAAATGCCCTGATTGCTATGCTGCAAATTTAGCACCTTGTGATGTGAATTCAAGAGGAGAAGGTTGGGATAGTTTGGTTGCAGAGAGAATGGGAAACGTGGGTTATGCTTTTAATCGGACTGTTTGGAGGAAAATCCATAAAAAGGCAAGAGAATTTTGTTTCTTTGATGATTATAACTGGGATATAACGATGTGGGCAACGGTATATCCCTCCTTTGGTGGTCCTGTTTACTCATTGCGAGGGCCTAGAACAAGTGCAGTTCACTTTGGAAAGTGTGGTTTGCATCAGGGCCAAGGAGTGAAAAATGCTTGCATTGACAATGGTGGTGTAAAAATCGAAGTGGATAAGATAGATAAAGTTGTCAACATCAAACCAGAATGGGAGGTCCGGGTCTTTGAGAATCAACCAGGGTATAAAGCTGGGTTCAAGGGCTGGGGAGGCTGGGGAGACGAGAGGGACCGCCAATTGTGCTTGAATTTTGCTCGTATGTACCACCTTGAAGACACTGCTTCTATGTGAAGAGTTGCATTTTTGGTATCTTATGTTATACAACTGTTGTAACTGGTGAATCTAGCATAGTTTCTGAGTAATTTAACATATATAGCCCTCTATTTGGTGTAAGATTTAACCCATTTTGGTGTATTGTTTCTTCCAAAAAGTTGCTCTAAAAGATATACACTTCTCATATCTTTTTGCTGAAAGCTTCTTATTCTTATGCATTTCTGCTGCTTTACTCATTGGAGGACAACCATCTGTTGATTGATTTTTGATTTTCCTCTCTTTGTAGTGGACTATTTGTTGATATGCATGTGCTGTATGTGCTTGAGTTTGTGGATGTGCATGTGCATGTGCATGTGCATAAGCATGAGCATGGACATATCTCTGTGCATACTGCATGGATTCATAGACAACTTTGTTGCCTTATGCTAGAAATATCTGAATGTTTGGCAATAGATTTGGAAATTAGTAGAAACCTCAGCTTTTGCTTATTTTTTCAGATGATATGATTCTGTTAAATGCTAACTTGCTCAAGGCATAACTTCCCATTGATTTTATATTCACTTGTAATTATTGGGCATCAGAATAACAGTTTTGTTTCTGCATTCTCTTGTTTATTATTCTTTCAGTAAGCTGTGGTTGTAATTTCTTTGAAAGGAAATATCAGTGGAAATTAATTGTTCAAATTCTTGCTTCAAGTTTTGGAAAATAAGCTTGTGAGGACCATTTTAGTATCAAGTCCACGGTTAATGGAACAATTCTGGCGGTGGCATGTGGTATGTTGTCTTCCCGCACGCCCTTCACTTCCTGCCTCCTCCCTTTGTTTTGGCATGGATGTTACAGTACAGGTGCTATCAGTTTTCTAATTATATGCTTTAATGACATCTAGAGAGCCCTTTTTTGAGGAATTTAAACATTCCAAATTTGAAGCCCGTCCATTATAACTTCTGGGGCATGAAATTTCCAATATGAGCATTTTCACAACCTGACCAAAATTTCTGATAGATTCAAGAAGTCTTTGTACCTATCATTGGTATGTGACTCCTTGATTGGTATAATTCCAATGTTTAAGCTCTCTTGGCTTGTTTTATTCACTGATTCTTCTCTTTTGGTCATTGATTCATTGGCTTCAGTTTGTAGTGATTTGAGTGATTTGCGGGAAGTTTTCTTGTTCCACGTTGTATGTGTGAGTGTCACAAATGATTCTTAATTTTGGTTGAAGTAACAGGTATAGACCTAAGTGAGTGTAATAAAAGACATTATCAGGATGTCTTAATATCATACTTTCTCGTATATCGAATATTTACCAAAGGGATTTCAAAAATATATGTTTACCACTCTACCATTCTTTTTTGCTTTTGTTGAAATCAAGAAAAACAAGTGGTTATGGGTAACAGAGTGAGAGTGCGTGGAATCTTTCATCTAAATTCTTAAGATATGGAGCATATATTTGTTAGTCAGCAAGTCCCACATTCAGAGCTCAAAGCCATTTCATAGGCTTTCTTATTAAAGGATACATGCACATATCCCTTTTGTGATCTTATGTTTTGCATTTGTAGAATCGTATGCCCCACCCCCACTTTTCCTTAGGTGTCATTCTGTACTTTCCACCAATTATTATGGCCCACTAGCCAAGTTGTAGGTACATGGTACATCATGTCTTGGACATTTGTTGTAATGTGGAATTTCCGATCCAATCTTTGTATTTTGATGGCTTTTCTTTCTAATTACGAGTGATCGCACATTCTATTGTTTTCTATTACTAATAACAGGGAAGACGATCTCATCATAAGCTAAGTATGCAATTTTAGCATATCAAAATTTGCTAGATATATACTGACTTTTGCCTTTTTAACCTTATAAATACGTAATGAAACCTTTGTTGATATTGGAATTTGGGTTAGGAGAATTTAAATTTTCAATACTTGTAAATATATATATATATATATATATCATTATAATGTTCTAATGAAATTTTAATTAGAATTTAAGCATATTCAATTAAAAATACATGTATATTTTGAAATAATCACATATTTTTAATTGAATATGTTTAAGTCTATATAATTTTATTAAAACATCCTAACGAATTTTTTTTATTTATTTATATACACTATGAAGACGTACTATGATAGGAAGATGGTCAAATAATAACGACAGCATAAAGATTAGATTTTATGAAGTATGAACAGAATTAAAAGGCACTTTTGATATTTACTAGGAAGTGAACAGATGAGAACAAAAATATCGGGGAATTGTTAAATATTTAGTTTATTTTAATATTTTCTACATAACATAAAGGATAAATGATTATTGCAAAAAGTATTAATAATTAATTTGATAGGTGTATAAAACTCCCGTTAACATGTTTGTGAGGGCTTTTTTTTTTTTTAATGAAAGTTTTGATTAATACAAGAATAATACATTATATTATAATTATTTTTTAAGGATTATTTACATCAAGTTGAAAATGTCAATAATTTCTACGATATTTTTTTTAAAAAAAATTATATTTTTTAATAAGTGGATATTTAAATTTTAAAAAATTGAATAAAATTTTTATAATTTTTATTAAAATTTATCGATATTTTTATAAAAATTTCTATTTATATATTTCTATATCTGAAAATTTCAACATAATTTTCATAAAATTTTTAAAATATTAATTAATTTTAAATTTTATTAAAATTTTAAAATATTACTGAATATATATATAAAGATTTAAATTGAAAAAAAAAAAAAAGGCTAGATCTTCCATTAATATAAAATATTCAAATTGGACAAAAAAGAGTCTAGATCTTCATGTAAGAGTAAACTCCCTCATGTGAAGACCATTTGGAAATGCTTCCTGCAGCAGCTTGAGGAGAAAGAGATCGAGATGCATGAGGATGTTAAAAAGTAAAATAATAATTATTATAATAATAATTTATAATTTCATTGCAAAATGTTTTAAAATGATATTTAATATAGAAGGAAGTATCATTAATCTTATTAATTAACTTATTTTTGTTGATTACGTGGTAAAAAATGACAAATTCAGTTTGAACTTCATCATTTTATAAAAAGTTAAATTCAATTTAAGTTTCATTAAAAAAGAATTTATGAAATTTGAATTTCACCATTTATTTTTCTCTATATATATGCATCTAAATTTGTTGTAAAACTTAATCCCATTTTATAAAATGAGAGAGCTTTAGTAAATGATCACTGTATTTTCTTTTAATTTTTCTCTTCTTCTCAATTATATTGTCTTGGCCCAGTCTTTTTTATTTTACCAATAACCTCCTCTATTTTATCCAAGTCGCCAATCCAACAGAGGGTACCCCCTTACAGCATCTAAGGAGGTTACTCTACAGCAGAGAAGGAGATTGAGATCCCAACTGACCCACCGAAAATGGCGTTGTAGCCTTGTAGATGCGACAAAAGATTAATAATAATAATAATAATAATAATAATAATAATACCGTTTCCTTTTTGCGATAAGAACCAACATACGGGTCATCCTCAAACACCACAAACAACTAAGCATGATTTGATGGTTGATTTAAATTAAATTAATTATAAATGCAATTAAAATAAACAAACTTATTTTCTATTTTACAACCTCTATAAAAATTCAAATTGAACCCCAAAAAAAAAACAAAAAAAAAAGATAAATAAATTGGATCTACATATCAAATGAAGTATTATGGCAATGTTACAAAAATATCTTCTCCTGTGAAGACCATTTGGAAACACCCGGAGGAGATCAAAATCCCAAATTTTATGTCTGGATTGAGGGTATAAAAAGGAAAGAAAATAATTTAAATCATTTGTTTTGATCGTCAAAAAAGAAAAAAAAAATGATAAAGAAGGAAAGAAAAAAATAAATTATGTCCAATTTTAAACAGCTAATTTCCATCCACATTCAATAGAAAACAAAAATAATAATAATAATAATAATAATAATAATAAATTTTTTTAATATTTCAATATTATTCGTATTAATTAAAAGCTAATTGATTGAAATATATTATATTTAGGATATTTTTATAAAAATATAAACTATATTAATTATTTTTTATTTTTTTTATTAATAACCATCAAAATAAATAATTATTATAAATATTTTTTTCTTTTCTTTTTCTCGCTAAATTTATCTTCTTTTTTTTCTTATTGGCCTCCAATCCAAATATAATATAAGGAAACTTCCGTTGCAAGATATATATGGTTTAATTTAAGCCATTCGATTCAATAAAACAATCGCTAAGACGTAATCCTTTTTCTTTTTTTTTCCTTAATAAAAAAACACTCTGGTTTCAAATTTTTTTTTTATATTAAATTTTCATTTTCAAAAATGTAATTAACAATGTGAACTTCTAGACAAATAACCTGGCCAGGTACATTAATTTAACGTTGTTAGAGCGTTTCAAGGTCTTATTGGGACAAAAGGAGAAAAGTCAGCAAGAGGTTGAGATGTCTAATGAGTGACAAGAGTGAGCAATATTTGTAAAGATATTACACAAATATTGTAACTTAATTGTGGAGATTCACAAATTGGACAAGGCTTTACGGGCATATTTCATCATTTCCTACTTTATTTATTTGATTTTGTGGTCCATCCCATTAAGTAATGGATTGAAATTAATTAATTTCCTTATTCCTCAAGCAAACTCCATGTGGGGTTAAGTTATAATTACATTATTATTCATATTTATAAAAAGTGTGAAATAATAACATCCATACCTATCCAAATTCCCTTTTTTAACTTGAATGTTAAAAAGTCAAGTGAAATAAGTCTAATTTATATTTGTTATCTATTATTGTTTATATATATATATATATATATATATATATATATATATATATATATATATATATTATTTTAGTATCCATCTTTAAAAAATGAATCATGACTTTTATCTATTTTGTACTTTTTTTTTTTTGGGCTCTCATTTTCAATTTTTTATTTTATTTTAAAAAAAGATCATAACAATTTATTTATTTATTATTATTATTTTTTAAGGCTTGTAACATTCTACTTGATTGTGTTGTTTTAGTTTAATGGATAAAGAACTTTTCAAGAGGCTAAAACGTGGTTACTTAAGAAAAGACATACGGTTGGAAATATAAAGTAACATTAAACAACATTTTATCCCTTAAATTACATGCTTTTCACAATTTACTCCTCAACAAAATAAACTGGCATATTTTTTAAAAATAAAAAATACAAAAAAACTCTGACATTATCCTAATGTTATTTCCCCATAAAATATTAAAAGTTCCCCATACAACCTATTGCAAATATTATGATGACAAAAGCCCTTGGATCTTGTTAAAACCTAGGTGAAGTAAGCCTAATTTATGTTTGTTATCTACCATAATGAAGTATGACCTTTTTATATTTTTATGCATAAAATTTAAAAATAATTAAAATATTGGTCTTTGAAGGATGCTAAAGTTGCTATAAAGTAAAAAAAATCCAAATGTTATTAAGGTCTTTTTTTCTTTTTCTTTTTTTGCTTTTTAAGATGGTTATTAGGGTATAATTTTAGTAATCTAAAATTTACTAAAAAAATATTAGTAATCAAACAGTATATAATTACATCTATACTTTCTGAATTTTGTAACGGTTTACAATTTTCCTCCTAAATTTTGCATTATTATTATTATTTATCCAACTAAAAGTTCAAAAATTTGGTTGTGGAAGTAGGACCATGGGAACTGAACCTGAACCGAACAGTTGGGGATATGCGATGTGGCAGGTCACGTGTACATATTGGGTGTCTTGCGCTGTGATGGTGACACGTACCAAGGTTCCACTTGCAAAGTCATTGGGTTCTTGGGGACCAAAACCTGCATTCAGGAATGTTAGGATTACGTCGCTGGGTCCCACTCTACTTTTCCAATCTTCTCCTCTCCACCCCCACCATCATTCTTTTGCAAATTTTATCCCAAAAAAACAAAAAAAAAAAAAAATACCACAACTATTTTTTACTGTTTCACCTAAATTTTATTTTATTTTTGTCTTCTTCCTAATCCTAGAACAATAAAAAGCCAGATTAATTTATTATTATTATTATTATTATTATTTTTTTGTTTTGTGGAAGTTGAGATTCCAATCTATATTATTATATATATATATATGTAAAAGAACAGTTTATATGCGACTTGTTTTTAATATAAATGGTGGAGGGATTCAGACTGGTTTGCTTCTAAAAGATAATTAGATTCAAAAGAGAATATAATTTTAAAAAATTAAAAATAAATATATTTTATTATATAAAATTATTAAATTGCATATCACATCAAGTATATTTAATTAAGTTTCTGATATCGTTACAGAAGAATGTAATAATTTGTATAAAACAATTAAAATATCCAATTATTCATAAAAAAAATAAAAAATCAGAATATCCAATTTGTTTTTTAAATTTTTTTATGGGTGAAGTGAAATCTTGAGAAAAATAGTCTAGCTCAGGAAATCTCTAGTAGCTGGGTCCCTCTTGTGGGAGTTACATACTTATCATCATGAATCATCCAAAGAAAGCAACAACCAGACAGACTGATCCAATTCTAAGCTAATCAACACCGTATCTAATCTAATACCCATATAAAAATGTTGCTGGTAGCTACCAAAAGTGAAAAAAAAGTTAAAAATGTTGCTGGTTGCACTTAAAAATTCACCCAAAGTCAGTGCCTGGTTAACTTCAACAACATCAATCCTTACTATCCAACATTTTCTTTTCCATATTATTCAAAATAAATAAGAAAAAATAAATACCAGTGAAGATGATAGTTTAGCTGAAGAACATCTCAATTTTTACATTTATGAGTTAAGGAGTTAAAGTTTAAATCCGAATAAGCTTCGTTATTATTATTTTGGATGATCTTATACTGTTATATCCGTGGTTCAGATGGCCTAATACCTATGATATTTCCAGGAGCCTCTGTTTTTTTAAAACAGAAAAAAGAATAAGAAAATAAATAAATAAATAAATCCAAACTTTATGATTCGCCTGCATAATTTACCTTACCAGGACACTAACACATGGCCTTTTCCTTAAAGAAACAATGAACAAGAAAATAAATTGACAAATCGTACCGGAACAATACCCACGTGACCAAAACCATCAAAACTCTACCCTTTCTTTTTTTTAATATTATATAAATATTTATTGAAAGGTGAGAGTAAGCCACAGAAATCCCGTTGATTTCATGTGTTGGTGATTCACAAAACTGCAAAATTTGATGGTTAGTGACGGCCAAACTCTCTCTTCCACCTTCTTTACATATAAATTTCGATTTATCTGAATGGATTTTTTATTTAATTATTTATAAATTCTGGGTTTTTTTTGTTGGTCTATTAAAGTTCTGGTTTTTTGGGCTTTGAAATTTGTGGGTATAGAGAAGAAAAGAGTTTTTGAGTTCTCTTTGAAGAAGATAGAAGAAATTTAAGCAGGACCAAGGTTTTCTTTAATGTGATTCGGAAACTATTTTAACGGTTTAACTTACTATAAAACTTTGGTGGGGGACCAAAGGTGGTGTTTTTATTTTTATTTTATTTTGATTTTAATTATATATATATATATATATATATATATATATATATATATATATATATATATATGTCTGGTTTATGCGGGTGTAGAGGAGCTTGGTGGAGTTTATCCAGGAGAACCTACTTTGGAGATTTTATAGGAGAATCCATTTTACGATGACCCTTTTCTTTATCTTGTGGCTTCTTTTTTTGGGTGTTGGGAATAATAGAATCATGAGGTCTGTGTGAATTGTATAGAACCTTCTTTATTTCCATGGCTTCATGGGATGTAAAATGAAAAAGGGATTGCTTTTTTGGTGTTAAATTTGGTGGTGGGTTTCACTATTTCAACTTTCATGATGATTCCTGGGTCCGTTAGATTCCAGCTGTCCAAGAGAAGGTAATTTGTAACACAATTTTGGATTTTGATTTTTGGTTTTATGTTAGATAACACTCATTGGTTTTCTTGATCTGGAGAAGAGAATATTGTTTTGTGCTTTTTGTTTTTTGTTTCTTTTTTTTCATGTACGGGTGTTTGAGTATTGTTTCTGTGTTATTCCATTATTTAAAGTACATGGGCCGGAGCGATTAAACTTAGGTGGTCAAAGAAGAAAGATTTTAACTTGGAGAGGAAGAAAGGTTGAGGGGATGTCGTCAAAATCGACCAACAAGACCAATTGTTCCAGGAGTAGTTCTGCTCGATCAAGACATGGGGCTCGCGTTGTTGCACAGACCCCCATTGATGCACAGCTTCATGTGGAGTTTGAAGAGTCCGAACGCCATTTCGATTACTCTAATTCTATTGATTTCAACATCTCTAGTTCAACTAGCAATGTCCCCTCCTCCACTGTTTCAGCTTACCTCCAAAAGATGCAGAGGGGTAAGCTCATACAACCATTTGGTTGCATGATTGCTGTTGATGAGCAGAACTTCAGGGTGCTTGCTTACAGCGAAAATGCCCCAGAAATGCTGGACTTGGCCCCTCATGCTGTGCCAAATATTGAGCAGCAAGAAGCTTTGACTTTTGGAACAGATGTCCGGACACTCTTTCGGTCCTCAGGTGCCTCTGCGCTACAGAAGGCAGCCAATTTCGGGGAAGTTAATCTTCTCAACCCCATATTGGTTCATTGTAAAAGCTCAGGTAAGCCCTTCTATGCAATTTTGCATCGGATTGATGTGGGGTTAGTTATAGATTTGGAACCTGTGAATCCAGCTGATGTTCCAGTAACTGCTGCTGGGGCATTGAAATCATATAAGCTTGCAGCCAAAGCCATCTCAAGATTGCAGTCTTTGCCAAGCGGGAACATATCACTGTTATGTGATGTTTTAGTTAAAGAAGTTAGCGAGTTGACAGGTTATGATCGTGTAATGGTATATAAATTTCATGAAGATGAACATGGGGAAGTTATTGCTGAGAGTCATGGACCTGACTTGGAACCTTATTTGGGTTTGCACTATCCGGCTACTGATATACCACAAGCTTCAAGGTTCCTCTTCATGAAGAACAAGGTTAGGATGATATGTGATTGCTTAGCCCCTCCAGTTCAAGTCATTCAAGACAAAAGTTTGAATCAGCCACTAAGTCTTTGTGGATCTACGTTGCGATCTCCTCACAGTTGTCATGCACAATACATGGCGAATATGGGTGCGATTGCATCGCTTGTAATGTCTGTGACGATCAATGAAGAAGATGATGAGATGGAGAGTGATCAGCAGAGGGGAAGAAAATTGTGGGGTTTAGTCGTTTGCCATCACACAAGCCCTAGATTTGTTCCATTCCCTTTGAGATATGCTTGTGAGTTCTTGATTCAAGTTTTTGGGGTTCAGGTCAGCAAAGAAGTGGAGTTGGCTGCTCAGTCAAGGGAGAAACATATATTGCAAACTCAAACTGTGCTTTGTGACATGCTTCTAAGAGATTCCCCAGTAGGGATTGTTACTCAGTCACCTAATGTAATGGATCTTGTTATGTGTGACGGAGCTGCATTATATTACAGGAATAAATTTTGGTTGCTTGGGGTCACTCCTACAGAGGCACAAATTAGAGATATTGCTGAATGGCTCCTGGAGTACCATAGCGGGAGCACTGGCTTAAGTACTGATAGCCTTATGGAAGCTGGCTATCCTGGTGCTTCAGTTCTTGGTGATGAAGTTTGTGGAATGGCTGCTATTAGACTTACTTCAAAGGATTTCCTGTTTTGGTTTCGCTCTCATACAGCGAAGGAAATAAAGTGGAGTGGTGCAAAACACGATCCTGATGAGAAGGATGATGGAAGGAAAATGCACCCTAGATCATCATTCAAGGCTTTTCTGGAGGTGGTTAAGCATAGAGGTATACCTTGGGAAGATGCAGAAATGGATGCTATTCATTCCTTACAGCTGATTTTGAGAGCATCACTGCAAGATGAGATTGCTGATAGCTCCAAAATGACTGTAAATGTTCCATCATATGATGACCGGATACAAAGAGTGGATGAATTGCGTATTGTCACGAATGAAATGGTTCGACTTATTGAGACAGCTGCTGTCCCCATTTTGTCTGTTGATACCTCTGCTAAAATAAATGGGTGGAATACCAAAGCAGCTGAACTAACGGGATTGGCTGTTGAGCAAGCAACTGGTATGCCTTTGGTTGATCTTGTTGGGGATGATTCAGTTGAAGTGGTGAAAAACATGCTTTCACTGGCTTTTCAAGGTGATACTACTCTTTGTCCTTCATATCTATCTAGCTAATTAGTTGCTTGTCATGCAGTTCACTGAATGCTTTATGTTATCGTGATTACATCAGTGCTAAATGATTTGTGGATTTGTATCTCTGAGCATGACCGTAATTACAGCATATAGGTGAATCAGGCAACTACAGAATGTTGTGTATTATTAACCTGCACAGTTTTATCTGGAGATATATGGAGTTGAAGAAAACATTATGCAATGGATATTGATTCATGCTAGTACAAATCAAGATATCTACCAAATCTATATAATGTGAACATATTATGTATATCATGGAATTGTGTTTTTTCCTTTTTTGTCTGTGTTTATTTGTTGAATTGTATTTTATAATTTCTTTAAAGCAATATGCAACTATGTTTCTATGCTTAGATGGTTTTCGTTCTAGATTTCCATTTGACAAGATATCAAAATGGCAGGTGTAGAAGAGAGAAACATTGAACTCAAACTGAAAACTTTTGGCCCTCAGGAAAGCAGTGGTCCTGTAGTCTTGGTGGTTAATGCATGTTGTAGCCGAGACAGAAAAGAAAGTGTTGTTGGGGTTTGCTTTGTTGGCCAAGATCTTACAGGACAAAAGATGGTTATGGACAAATTTACCCGCATTCAGGGGGATTATGTTGGAATTGTCCGCAGCCCATCAGCGTTAATTCCTCCCATTTTTATGACCGATGAGCATGGGCGATGCTTGGAATGGAATGATGCAATGCAAAAGTTGTCTGGTTTAAGCAGGGAAGAAGCTACTGATAAGATGCTTCTTGGGGAAGTTTTCACAGTCAACAAATTTGGCTGTCGTCTTAAAGATCATGATACATTAACCAAGCTTAGGATACTACTGAATGGTGTAATTGCAGGAGAGGATGCAGATAAATTGTTTTTTGGTTTTTTCGATCAGCAGGGTAATTTTGTTGAGGCCTTACTTTCTGCTAGCAAACGTACTAATGCAGAGGGAAAAATCATTGGGGTTTTATGCTTTTTACATGTGGCTAGTCCAGAACTTCAGTATGCTATGCAGGTGCAGAGGATATCAGAGCAGGCTGCAGCTGATAGTCTTAAAAAATTGGCATATATGCGTCAGGAAATTAAAAAGCCTATGAATGGCATTGTGTTCATGCAGAACCTAATGGACTCTTCTGATTTGGAGAAAAAGCAGAAACAACTTCTTAAGAAAAGCAAATTGTGTCGAGAACAATTGGCCAAGATTGTTGATGACACAGATATTGAGAGCATTGAGGAATGGTATGTGTTTTTTGACTTCAGAAAATTTGTTGTTCGCCCATAAAATAATCAATTTATTTGTTCTCGTATCAGATTAAATGGTAACTTTCATTGTTAGATTTTCACCTTAAAAGCAACACTGGATTTGATGACTTTGTTTGCATTATTGTTCTTGATGCAGCTTTACTTCTAGAAGACATTCTAATTTAGCTGTGTCAGTTACTATGCTTGCATAAACTAATGGATATGGGAAATGCTATCATGTTGCACATCTGTATGTGTTTGCATATGTAACAGCTCAGGTGCTTTGCTGTTTAAGAAAATTCATGAAAATAGTCTACACAAGTGGTGCAAAGTAAATTTTTAAATTGATTGGTAGCGCATGTTCTATTGTTTCAAACAGAATATAGAACATGAGCTTGTCGAATGACATGTTCCTCTATTTGCATTCTTCAATGTAAGTTTTAAATTAACATGGGGAGACTCAATAAAGAGGTTGATAGAGTTAGTTTGTGTAGTAATGTTTGGTTGTAGATGTGGCTACTTTGTTAGGTTGGAATCACTGAGCAGGACGGTGTAATGAAGGTTTGATTACAATATTAATCATCCTTCTTTTTTCGTTTATCAAATGTACTCTTTGTGACTCATTATAGTGTGACATTCTTGTGTTGATGTGCCGCTTTTATTTTTTATTTTTATTATGTTATGATGATTTTTGGAAAACTTTTGACCTTTCAATAACGTGTTTGCAGCTACATGGATTTGAGCTCTAGTGAATTTAACCTTGGGGAAGCTCTTGACGTTGTTATAAATCAAGTTATGATTCTGAGTCAGGAGCGACGGGTACAAGTTATACATGATTCACCAGCTGAAGTGTCGTCCATACACTTGTATGGAGACAACCTGAGGCTTCAACAAGTTCTTTCTGATTTCTTGAATAATGCACTCCACTTTACCCCTGCATTTGAAGGATCATCTATTGTACTCAGAGCAATTCCAAGGAAAGAACGTATAGGAACAAAAATACACATTGTTCATCTTGAATTTCGGTAAGTGCTGTTTACAAGAGCTGCATTTTCTTCTTCCTTCTTCTTCAAGAGTGTCTCTCTCAGCGAACATATCCAATATGTAATTTTGTACACATAGCAGATACTGTTAATAAATCATATACCAATTGAGAAAGAAAGAATCAACTAATGGCAAACTTAATCATGTGGTTCTCTTGGCAGGATTACACATCCCGCGCCAGGGATTCCAGAAGATTTAATTCAAGAGATGTTTCATCACAACCATGGTGTCTCAAGGGAAGGTCTTGGTCTGTACATCAGCCAAAAACTAGTGAAGATCATGAACGGCACTGTACAATATCTGAGAGAAGCCGAAAGGTCATCTTTTATAATTCTCATAGAATTTCCATTGGCGCGCCAGATCGATCAGTGAAGCCAGTGGTTTTACAAACCTAAATTCACCAATACCACCAATGTCCATATGGAATATTGATACAAAATGAAAGAACAGGTGGGAAAGATGAAAGCAAGGCCTCATTTCCAGAGGTTCTAGAAAGGAAATTACATATCACGTTCAACCAAAGAAAAGATTTTCTCCAAAAAAAGGCTCCATGCATCCCATGTATTCTTCCCACATACCATTTGCAACACCATTCTTTTTCGTCTCTCTCTATTTCTGTACAAACATTTGTGTTGAAGAAGACGGAACTAAATTGTTGGTGGCAAGCAGAGAAATCATAGCTCAATCAAAACCAATGGTGGAGCAAAGCTTTTGGAGGTGGAGCAGATTGGGTTTTGTGGACCAGGTAAGGTGTTAGAATAATACTTGGAACTGAGAGAGAGAGAGGGGGGGGGGGGGGGAGTTAACCAGTGTATATAAGATGAGCGTTTTTACATTGATTGATTAAGCAGTTAAAAACACTTTCAAGAGGCCCTCTGCATCATGATGTTAAAGAATCATTCCAATATGATCTAGACATTGCCAACTTTATTTGTGGCCTTAGATAGAGAAAAATTAAAAAATAAAAATAAAAAATGGTGCCTTTTAATTATATAGTATTTTTATATAAGTGGTATTAATTAATTTATATTTACAGTATATTTTATTTAAATATATTTTTTCTTGCTTTGTTTTGAACATAGTGATAATGTTTGTTTGGCTTGAAGACTTTTTCAAAGGATGTTGATTGCTTATTTGTTTTTTGTTTCTTTTTTCTTTTAATTAAAATATGAATGGATGTTAGTAAACTTTGTAATTTTGTATGTTAGAGAGGTGTTAAAAATTATGAGATGATAATAATAATAACGATAATAATAATAATAATAATAAACACAGCAAGAAAATAACAAAAGAAAACTAAAATCAGAAAAATTATTTGCCTAAATAATAGAGAAAAAAAAAAGATTTAAAATAAGATTTGTCAAGATGTAATATAATTCTAGTTTTATTTAATATAACATTATCGAATAAGATTTTAATTATAGAATTATTATTATTATTATTATTATTTTTTTTTTTGAAGGTGTTTCTATATTAAATTAATAATAGAAAATGAACATTGAATTTTCAAGAGGCAACCAAACATGCCCTTAAGACCGTTTGGACGTTGACGATGTTAAAAGGCGCGAATACGAGAAAGGAGCAACTAAGTGTGTTTTTGTCATACTATGTTTCGGTTGTTGCTGACACCAACTCATAGGCGAGTACCAAGCAAACGAAACCCTGCTGCTTTCAGTACTTCAAGTGCTTCACAACCTTTTCTTCCACCAAAACACACTCTCGTCGTCAAACAACCTCAAAACCCGCCTGACCCAACTCCACAATCTCCTTCTCTACTCTACTTTCCCAACTTAGCTGATATCTACAACTCATCTCAACTTCCTTGCCTCAGTTCCTCACCTTCCTCTCCGCTTTTTAAGCGTTTCGACTCTGAAACCTATGAATTTCTTGCTACTCGATTCCGGGATTCTCGTATCTTGAATGAGGCTCAGGAACTTCATTTGCGAATCCTTAAAAATGGGTTTGGTGGTGATATGTTTTTGTGCAATACCCTTATCAATGTTTATGTTAGAATTGGAGATTTGGTTTCAGCGGGTAAGTTGTTCGATGAAATGCCTGACAGGAACTCGGTTACGTGGGCTTGTTTGATTTCGGGGTATGCCCAGAATGGTATGCCAAACAAGGCGTTTTTGCATTTCAAACAGATGGTTTGTGCCGGTTTTTTGCCAAATCATTACGCTTTTGGTAGTGCTCTTCGATCTTGCCAGGATTCTGGGCAATTTGGACTTAAGCTGGGTTTGCAGATTCATGGGTTAATCTCCAAATCACAGTATGCTTCTGACGTTGTAGTTAGTAATGTGCTGATATCAATGTATGGGAGTTGTTTGGGCTCTATTGATGATGCACGAAGGGTTTTTGATGAGATAAAAATCAGAAATTCAGTTTCATGGAATTCTATAATTTCAGTTTACTCCCAAAGAGGAGATGCAGTTTCTGCCTTTGAGCTCTTCTCAGACATGCAAAAGGAGGGTGTTGAGTTCACTTTGAAACCCACTGAATTCACCTATGGTAGCTTAATTACTGCTGCATGTTGTTTGTCAAATTCTAGTTTCAGTTTGCTTGAGCAGATGCTGTCCAGAGTCGAGAGATCTGGATTCCTACAGGACCTGTACGTTGGTAGTGCTTTGGTAAGTGGCTTTGCAAGGTCTGGTTCAATTGACAATGCTAAGAAGATTTTTGAACAGATGAGTGAGAGGAACTCAGTATCCATGAACGGATTGATGGTTGGATTGGTGAGACAGAAGCAGGGAGAAGAAGCAGCTGAAGTTTTCACCAAGATGAAGGACTTGGTTGGAAAAAATATTGATTCTTATGTGATTCTCTTGAGTTCTTTTGCTGAATTTTCTGTTTTAGAGGAAGGAAAAAGAAAGGGTCAAGAGGTACATGCATATGTAACCCGGACTTGCTTAGTAGATATGAAGGTTGCAATTGGAAATGGGCTTGTTAATATGTATGCTAAATGCGGTGCTATTGGTGATTCTTGCTCAGTTTTCAGGACAATGATAGATAAAGATTTGGTCACTTGGAACTCCATGATTGCTGGTCTTGACCAGAATGGGTATTTTGAAGATGCAGTCATGCGTTTCTGTGAAATGAAGAGATCTGGAATGGTGCCTTCAAATTTCACATTGATTAGTGCTTTGAGTTCGTGCTCAAGTTTGGGGTGGATCTTGCTGGGGCAGCAGGTACATTGTGAAGCACTTAAATCAGGACTTGATTTGGATGTTTCAGTTTCAAATTCTCTTCTAGCATTGTATGCTGAGACAGGATATCTCAATGAATGCCAGAAAGTTTTCTTTTTAATGCCAGAATACGATCAAGTTTCATGGAATTCTATAATTGGGGCTTTAGCTGGTGCTGATGCCTTTGTTTTAGAAGCTGTAAAGTATTTCATGGGCATGATGCAGTCTGGATTGACTCTTAATAAGGTGACATTTATAAACATTCTTGCAGCAGTATCATCTCTTTCAAACTGGAAGCTTGGCCAGCAAATTCATACTCTGGTCTTAAAACATCATGTTGTGGATGACTGTACTATTGAAAATGCACTTATTGCTTTCTATGGGAAGTGTGGGGAGATGAATAACTGTGAGAAGATCTTCTCTAGAATGTCTGAGAGAAGGGATGAAGTTAGTTGGAATTCCATGATTTCTGGTTACATACACAATGAGCTCTTGCCCAAGGCCATGGATATGGTCTGGTATATGATGCAGAGGGGTCAGCGGTTGGACTGTTTTACCTTTGCTACTGTACTAAGTGCCTGTGCCTCAGTTGCAACATTAGAGCGTGGTATGGAAGTTCATGCCTGCAGTGTAAGAGCTTGTTTGGAATCTGATGTAGTAGTTGGGAGTGCACTTGTAGACATGTACTCAAAATGTGGAAGAGTTGATTATGCTTCAAGATTTTTTGAGTTGATGCCTCTGAGGAATTTTTATTCTTGGAATTCCATGATATCTGGCTATGCTCGCCATGGACAAGGAGGTGAAGCTTTGAAGCTTTTCGAACAAATGAAGCTACATGGTCAGCCACCAGACCATGTCACTTTTGTGGGGGTATTATCAGCTTGTAGCCATGTGGGTTTGGTCCATAGAGGATTTGAGCATTTTAAATCCATGATCGATGTATATGGATTAGGCCCCCGGATGGAGCACTATTCATGTATGGTTGATCTTCTTGGGAGGGCAGGTGAACTTAGTAAGATAGAGGACTTTATCAATAAGATGCCAATGGAGCCTAATGTTCTCATATGGAGAACAGTTTTAGGAGCTTGCTGCCGAGCTAATGGTTGTAATACAGACCTAGGTCGGAGGGCTGCTGAAATGCTTTTGGAGTTGGAACCCCAAAATGCAGTGAACTATGTTCTTCTCTCAAACATGTATGCTTCCGGGGGAAAGTGGGAAGATGTGGCAAAAGCTAGGACAGCAATGAGGAAGGCAGCGGTGAAGAAGGAAGCTGGGTGTAGTTGGGTTACCATGAAAGATGGTGTTCATGTATTTGTGGCTGGAGACAAATCACACCCAGAGAATGAACTAATATACAATAAACTGAAAGAACTTAACAGGAAAATGAAGGATGCTGGTTATGTACCGGAAACCAAATTTGCACTGTATGATCTTGACGTGGAGAACAAGGAAGAACTGTTGAGCTATCACAGTGAGAAACTTGCGGTTGCTTTTGTGCTTACTCGAAGATCAGAGTTGCCTATCAGGATTATGAAAAATCTCCGTATTTGTGGTGATTGCCACTCTGCCTTTAAATACATATCAAAGATTGTTGGGAGGCAAATAGTACTGAGAGATTCAAACAGATTTCATCATTTTGAGGATGGCAAATGCTCATGTGGGGATTACTGGTAATTCCACAACTCACTCCCTATGAATGGAGGGCTTTGGTTTTGTTTGACACTTGGCAGATTGAGATTAGTCGTTTGGGTGTTAACTGATTTTTCTCCCACATATTGAACTAGATGATAGTGACTGGTATTCATGGTTAACTGAGGATATGCAGCAAACTGAAATACACCTCTCTCTCTCTCTCTCTCTCTCTCTCTCTCTCTCATCTTCTGTATTCTGATACTCCAAATTGAACAAATTTGTACAGCGAATATTTTAGTTTTAGTTTTTAATCAATTAACGAAATATATTATACAATGTTTTAGATAAAAAAAAACACTGATTTTTGTTTTCTTGTCAATTTTAAAGAAAATAACTCCAATTGAAAAATTCCCCATCTGGCATTTGAATTACAAAGGCAATGTAGGTGTAATAAATACAAAATTCAAAACATGAATAAAGTTGATCTTTTGTGACAGTTCAAAAAGCAAAAATCACTGATTTTTCAAATAATAATAAAATCACTTAATTTTTCAATATTAAAAAAAATATAAAATTAAAATCCAATAATATACATGAAAAATTAAAATATTAATAAATGTAAGTTTTTTCTACTCTGTATTTTATTTTTTTAATATTGAAAAATCCACCTAAGCCAACTCATCATCTGCGTACGTGGCAATGCTGACGTGGTCATTGTGATCTGATTTACTGGACCTTACAATCGGTGCAGACCCAATAGGCCTAATAGGAATCTGGGCTCCATGGTCCAAACTCGAAATTACTGAGGAAATATTTTATTTTTTATTATTTTCTTTTAACAGTATCAGAGAAGACGATGAAGAAGAACCCAATGAACAATACAACAATAATATCATTTTCCCGCAAATTCCTCTATCTGGTAAAATGGTTCTTCTCCGACTAAACTCATTTACTCAGTTATCTATATTCAATTTTTTTCTCTAATAAATTTATTATAAATTTCCATGGTTTTGGAACCTCCAGAATCACAACTTACAGGCTCTTTGCAACTTCACATTTGTGAAAAAAAGCTGAGAAATTTGAATCATTTCAGGGCCTCTTTTTGCTGTTTTCCATCCAAAAGGTATTTCCAATTTTCTGGCATTATATATTCTTGCTATATGGTTTGAAATTCTTTACATTTCTTACCATCTTCTGAAAGCTTACATTTTTAGGGTTATTTTTAGTTTCTTTTATTTTTCATGAATGCTTTGCACTTTGAAATTCCAGGGACTCTAGCTCTTTTTTTCTGGAATTTTGATTCTTAGTCATTGAAATATGAATAATTCTGCCTTATTACTATTCGGATTTCATCTCTCCATCTGGCTCTGAAACGAGAATAAAGTTTGATATTTTTCGTCAACATTTTTCTTCTTATGCTCTATTATAAAGTGTGTATAGTCTTATTTTTTTATTATTTTTTTTTTTAACAATTTTGAAGAATTTCTTATTGCTTGCTGTGACAAACATTTTGTGCCAAGTTGAGGAAAAGATAAAAAAATGAATCTTCTTTTTTTTTTTTTTTTTTGGTCCTTCTCTTTGGGTTCCTTTGGTTCATTGCCTACTTGAGGAAAAGAAAAGAAAACGAAGTTTGGAATCATATGTTACAGTAGCTGTATTGGTGTGTAAATATTAAAACTTGGACAAAGAGGTGTAGCTGCATTAGTTGAGGATATCTGCATTAGCTGAGTAGAACATTTGATTTTCCAATTGCGAAATTGTAGTACTTGCAGTCTTAAGCACTCTATAGGGAGCATTGGATTCTTCTTTCCCGACGTCTACTATAGATTGATATGGTGCTTCCTCATCTTTTTAAATGAAATAAATTGAAGAAATAAATATTACACTTTTTTGTTTGAAACCCTTATACAGTCAGGTATTCAACTAAGCCAGCCAAATTATTCCGGTAAATCAGAATGAAAATGATTAAATTTCCATTAAAAGACTTCAACATTTTAGGTTCACATTCTGCTGAGTATCTCAGTTGGATTCCATGCTGTACCACGGAAAAAATTATGGAAAAAAGAAAAAAAAAAAAAATTGTGATTGTATGTTTGCTGTCATTTAGTTTCTAAAGAAAAAGAATTAAGCTCAAGGACAGATATAATTATAATATTTTGTTCATTTTTCTTTGTCCTAATATAAAATGAAATTTGTGCTTTATTATACTCTCCCCCTTCCTGCAATTTATTAGAGTCATGGAGATCATAATATTTTGGAAATTGCACACTTTCCAGATTTCGTAGAAAATGGCGATGAAGCCATCAAATAACATTTGGATTCGTCGCCAACAGTGCCCATGTGGAGACTGGAAGTGTTACATCAAGTATGAAGGAGATGATCAGGTCTCTGTAAGCTCTCAGCATGTAAAGACTGAAATGATACCATCATCTTCATCATCATCAGAAGCTGTCTTCACTCCTTATGTTGGTCAAATTTTTAAAAGCGATGATGATGCATTTGAATACTATAGCAATTTTGCTCGAAAGAATGGATTTTCAATCAGAAAGGCACGCTCAACGGAAAGCCAAAGTTTAGGTATATATAGACGAGATTTTGTTTGTTACCGGTCAGGATTTAATCAGCCAAGAAAAAAGGCTAACGTGGAGCATCCTAGGGAGCGAAAATCAGTAAGATGTGGATGTGATGCAAAGTTGTATTTGACAAAGGAAATTGTTGATGGGGTTACGCAGTGGTATGTATCACAATTTAGTAATGTCCATAATCATGAATTATTAGAAGATGACCAAGTGCGACTACTTCCTGCATACCGGAAAATACAAGAGGCTGACCAAGAACGCATTCTTTTGCTCTCAAAAGCTGGGTTTCCTGTGAATCGAATAGTAAAGGTGCTGGAGTTGGAAAAGGGTGTCCAACCTGGACACTTGCCCTTCATAGAGAAAGATGTCAGGAATTTTGTTCGAACTTGTAAGAAGACAGTTCAAGAAAATGATGCTTTACTCAGTGAGAAGAGAGAGAATGATACACTGGAATTTCTTGAGACCTGCAAGGCTATGGCAGAGAGGGATCCAGATTTTATTTATGACTATACAACAGATGAAAATGAGAAAGTCGAAAATATTGCATGGTCATATGGCAATTCTGTTCGGGCATTTACAGTATTTGGTGATGTGGTTTCTTTTGACACCACATATCGTTCTATCACTTATGGATTGCTCCTTGGAGTGTGGTTTGGTATTGATAGTCATGGAAAGGCAATTTTATTTGGATGTGTTCTACTACAAGATGAGAGTTCTCATTCATTATCTTGGGCTTTACAGGTTTGTGGATGTAAATCTTTGTGATCAATTTGCGTCAATCTTCATGTATCTTTTATGATTTTCTTCTTTTGAACAGACATTTGTTCGATTTATGAGAGGAAGACATCCACAGACTATTCTAACCGATATAGATTCTGGGCTCAGAGATGCCATAGTAAGCGAGTTGCCAAATACTAAACATGTTATATGTATATGGCATGTTCTCTCCAAAATATCCAGTTGGTTTTCTTTGCCTCTTGGTTCAAAGTATGCAGATTTTAAAGCAGAGTTTGATATGTTGTGTCATCTGGAGAGCATAGAAGACTTTGAACATCAATGGAATCTTTTGGTGGCTCGTTTTGGACTTGTTTCAGATAAGCATGTAGCATTATTGTATTCATATAGAACATTCTGGCCATTTTCCTACATTAGAAGTTACTTTGTGGCTCGTATGGTGACTGCAGAGTTTTCACAATCTTTAGAGTCATTTTTTAAAAGAATTTTGGGAACACAGACATGTCTGCAAGCATTTTTTGAGCAGGTATATTGATCAAGTAGTTCTTTTTCTTTTTTTCTTTTGTCTAAAAGGGAGTTGGATAAATTTATGTTCAGGTTTTACTCTGGTATTTGTAGGTTACTAATGCTGCAAACTTTGGAAATCAAACCAGAGAAAGCATGCAGTATTCACATATCAAAACATGCATGCCTATTGAAGAACATGCACGAACTGTTCTCACACCTTATGCGTTCCATGTTTTACAACATGAAATTGTACTGTCCATGCAATATGAAACAACAGAAATGGCAAGTGGATCGCATCTTGTGCGACATTACAAGAAAATGGATGGAGAGTATCTTGTGATTTGGATACCTGATGATGAACAAATTCATTGTTCCTGTAAGGAATTTGAACATTCTGGAATATTATGCAGGCATTCTCTTCGAGTGCTTTTAGTGAAGAACTACTTTCAACTCCCTGATAGATATTTTCTGCTTCGTTGGCGGCTAGAAAGTTCCTTAGTTCCTTTTGATGAACACAACTTGCAGGATAGCAGCGTTGATTATGCTCAAGCATTTCATGCATTAGCTTCAAATCTATTGACAGAGTCATTAATATCCAAGGAGCGATTTAGTTTTGTTCATAGAGAACTTTCGGGGATTCTTGAGCGTGTTAGAAGTATGCCAGTAACTGATGAATACGCTTTGAATTTGGCAGCTAACAATGTCAGTGAATCCTAGGTTTGTTAATGCTGTAAATGGTGGCTAATATAAATGCTGCTATTGGAGCCTTGTTCATTCAAAGATTCTGGGATTTATGGTGGAGGGAAATGGAGTGTTAAAAAGTGCTCAAGACTATTTATCAACATTGATAAGCTCAGGCGTAAAATATTTGCAAACAAGATGGTGAAGGGAATTACACTTTTTTGTTTGTCAGTCCCCAAAATCCATCCTAGACTGCTGGACAGGTATCACTATTGTTATACTGTATTTACATTCAACATTTACATGATGTTGAAAAGGGTGAAAGGTTGGAAGTAGGTACTGGTCATTAGTAGTGTAAATTGTAAAATGCAAAAATATTTTAGATTAAGTTCCGTTGAACAAGTGAACTGGATACCTCAAATCTCAATTGGAATGTTATTTATTCACACCATTAATTGATGACGTAAGACATGCTATTAAGGAAATTAACCAATACACTCTTCGATTAGGCATAACCTTTTACCGTCTTTAAGGAAGATGAGTATTGGGGCTTTGTTCCTATTGTATTAAAAGTGAATGATGGCAAAAACATTAACATATCTGGTAAGTTGGCAATCATGGAGGCAGTTGCGGAGTCATCTGCAAATATAATGAGGAAACTTGGGGGAGCAGTGGGTATAAGGTATTCGTCTTTTTTATTTTTTATTTATTTATTATTTATGTTTTCTTGGGGTCCTTAAATGCTATGAAATATGTTTTATATTGCATGCATGGAGGAGTAAATTCTCGACTTCTAATATGATATGTCAGGAGAAGATATTTCTTTTAAAGATTAAAAGAATTTAAACAGATCAGTTTCTAAACCCGTCATTTTAAAATGAAGGGTCAAAGTTTTGATAGGTATTAGAAGATGTTTTCACAGGGAAATCAAGGTGTGTGTTTCTTGCATTATTACTTTTTGGAGTCCTTTGGTCCACAGGAAACATGATTAATTATTTCTTTTTTTCATTATGTTTCTCCGGTGTCTTGTTCTTGTTTGTTTCATCATATTTTACATTATTTAGATGTTGAAGACCATCTTATACTAAGACTTTTATCAGGCCAGGCAAAGTACGGTTAATTTAGTCATTTTGATCTAGATGGATATGATATGGACTTGATTATATATATTTATATATGTAAAAGCCGGTCATTTTGAAATGAAGTAAGGGTCAAAATTTTGAAAAGTAATAGAAGATTTTTTTCACATGGGAAATCGAGGTGCGTGCTTCTTGCATTATTACTTTATGGAGTATTTTGGCCCACAGGAAACATTTCTTTTTTTCATTATGTTTCTCCAGTGTCTTGTTCTTGTTTGTTTCATCATATTTTACATAATTTTGATATTGAAGACCATCTTACACTAAGACGTTTATCAGGCTAGGCAAACAAGCGGTTAATTTAGTCATTTTGATATAGATATGATATGGCTTGGTTATATACATACATACATATATATATATCAGTTAGTCTATATATTTCAGTCTTAAATAAGGTTGACATCTTTTTAACTATTGGATCATATCAAAATTGAGATTTAAAATTGAAAAAGTGATCAAATATAGATTTGGTATTATAGTAAAATTATATTTAGGAAAAATAAATCGTATTGACACGTGATGATAATAAATATAATTTTAACTTTTAGCATTAGATGCTAATTAAGGATTGAAAAAGAAAAATCCCCTATTAGTATTCATATCAAAAAAACCTTATTTGAACTTGCTTATATATATATATATATATATATATATATATATATATACACACACAAATTAATTTTGTATACTGATGATGATTGAATATTTAGTGGTGTTTGTGTTTTTTTTTTTTTTTTTTTTTTAATTTTATATTTTGGTTGTCAATGCATGTATTTGAGAGAAAAAGAGTGTTGCTTCTCTTTGATCCTGATCATCATGCACTTTGATAACATGCTCTTTTAAGGTTGGAAAACCTCATTAGTTTTGCTGGAGATTGTCGATTTGTGGTTGCTAAAATGTCAAAAAAGAAGATTGAAAGTAGACACTTTTTGTCAAGTCGAGAGTGTGCTTCAAACATGCACTAAAACAATCATAAGATCTCAAAAGGGCTGGTTAGAAAGTGACCCAATATCTGCATAAGGACCATAAAGATGTATGAACAAATGCCTAACAAAGTGGTTTACACAAATAAGTCCGTCCAATAATGTTGCGTAAGGACGTCCCACCGGTATATTCTGCTTAGCCTTTGATTATTACTTTTTTTTGTTTTTTTTCTTTTTTTGGGCCCTTTTGCTATGTGATTATCTATTAGTTCTCCTGTATATTTTATCATCATCTTAGCCTGATGTCCAACTGTAATTGGAAAATTTGTACTAATCCCCTGCCAATGTGAACGCTTATTTTTGTAGATGTTTTTTTGGAAGACCCAGACCAGGTCAAGTGAGCAATAATGCAAAAAACTATTGAGTCTACGATCAAAGTCAAGCCCAGAGCAACTTCTTCGTAAATGTCTTTGTCCTTCTTCCCGGAAAAAGAAACCAAAAAGACGAAAATACCCACCAATTAAAAAATAGAAAGAAAAGGGAAAAGCAATGGTGAAATCATGGATATTCCTGATAATCACATAAAAGGATTTCATTTTATTAGTTTAATTGCAGCTTAAACCTTATTATCCTGGAAATTGATACTAAATCTAAAAGACACATTGGTTGCAACTTTTCTTCTTTAATGGACGTTGGTTGATTGCATTTTAAAAGTGTTTTTTATATGAAGGAATTTATAACTTCCATTGAAGTCTCTTAGGTCCCTTAGCAAAGGCTTAATGGAGGTGCTTTATATTAGTTGTTGGAAAAGACAGGAAGAATTCATAATAAGCTTAAAAATAATCAAAATTTTCATTCGAATTGCATTATGGATAGAAATTATTGCAACTAAAACTTCCAACTGTAACATGAGTTGGAACATTGATGAACATAACTAAGAAACTCCTAAAACAGTAAATATTCTACATGAGTTGGAACATTGATGAACATAACTAAGAAACTCCTAAAACAGTAAATATTCTACACAAATTTCAGGAGAAAAAAAAAAAAAGGTTTAAAAAAAGAAAAAAGAAAAAAGCAACATCAAAGAGGCACTCTGCCGCTAACCCACCTCAGGAAAAAAAGAAAAGGAAGGGAAAGAAACCAAGATTAGTTGGAGACTCTTAGTGACATATTAGCCTAATAATCTAGTGTTTTACTGACACTTAAACCATGACAAGCTGTTGAGCTTCAAATTTGATTCCTTCTTTCATTCTTCTTATAAAATCTTCACATTTCTTGTTTAACTCCTCTGTAGTCAGCGATTCGATCCTTTCTTCGTTTCGATCATCTGCGGTATTGATCAATCCATTTTCTCCTTCATCTTGATTAATGGAAAGCTCTTCTTCTCCTTTAACTACGACCACTTGCCTGGTTTCTGATCTTCCTTCTTCTTCTTCAACTTCCATTACAACCTCTTTCCCTGAACATGGTGTTACAACCTCTTTCTCTGAACATGGTGTTGAAGCTTTTGTCTGCTCCAACTTAAGCTCCGTTTGGTGAATATTCTTACCAATCTTCATAGCATGTGTATCATTGTTAAAAGTAGAGCCTGGTGAAGAATTCCCAATCAGACCAGAGCTCTTGACTATGAATACAAGTAGTCCATTGCAGACTAGGAACATGTAGTTCTTATTTAAGCTGTACCTAAAAAACTGCATGGAAAATGCATAAGAATGAAGGATGAAAGGTAGTAATAATGAAGAGCAGGACAATATGATAGAGAACAGAGAGAATGAGAGCAAAAGTTTGATGGCTTTCTTGGGTTTGCAGGATTGGCTGAGCTGAATTGGTGATTGAATGTTTGAATGCTTGAAGTTATACATGGTGGTACCAAGAAAAGGAACTTTTTTCTTATGAGAGGGAACTTTTGGGAAGAAGAATTGGAAAAAGAAATGGAATTGAGAGTCTGAGAAGGACTTGCTTTACTACATTAGCTAAAGGAGCGATGGCGGACTTATATATAAGCAGGGAAGAGAGCCCTTTACTGCTTAGTTAGTTAGTCAACCAACTTGCCTTTGCCTGGTGTTGTCAACAGCAACTTGTCTATCGGGTCGGTATTATCGTACAGTTTAATAGATCATTTCATACTTTGTCTAATCATCTTCTAGGCGTGAATTTAATAGTCTATAATTGCATATAGCATCATATGATAATAAAAATTAATTATATAGATTATAAAAATTAATTATTCAATGTCTAATAATAAATAGTTTATTGCGTTACCTGATCTTTATAATGGTTGTATATAAAATTTTTGCCTGTATTGTGTGTTTTTTTCTTTTTTTTTCCTTAGATAAAGCTAAACTTTTTATATCAAATTTGAAAAGTAGCGGATAAAAATAACTTTATATTAATTAGTTTTCTTCTCTCCTAAATGGTGAAACTTTTTAACTTTTTATGTTTTTTAGAACTACTAATTAATATGGGATTAAGGGTTTAATGGGTTTCATTTGACTGGATGAAGCATGGTTTAAAGTGGCATATTTCACATCTTTCAAGTTTGGAAAAACTTAATAATAAAACTAGTATTTTCTTATACAATAGTTTCAGCATTGAATCCTTTTTTTTTTTTTTATATATATATACAAATAAAAATAAATAAATGAGATGATTAATAGTAATTTTACACCTTAGTTTTAAAGATGGTGGATGTTTATACTTTGGCATTTGGGTTAGGCTTGAAAAAACACAAACAAACAAAAAAAAAAAAAAAAAGGTAAGTCGGATCAGAAAATTATTTAAGAAACATGGACTTATACACAAAACGTTAAAAATTTCTTAAATTGTCATTATATATGGTAGATTCTTGGTTCGTCGAAGACGAAAGACACCGTAAAAAAAACGAAAAAACAAAACGGTTGACTGAGCTGGCATGGACCCAAGAACAAAGACTGGGTCAAGTCTTTGTATAATTTGGTTGGACCCCCTTCATAAAGGATATTTTTTGGTCAATGGTTGAGCCTTATAATGTGAACACTTTCTGAGCAATGAACATCATTTGGTTGTTGTTCAAAATTTTTGGGTGGGTAATTATTATTAACTTATTTATATATATATATATATATATATATATATATATATATATATATATATATATATATATATATATTATTAATTAACTTATTTGGCTTGCAAATGTGCAAATCTTCACTTTTCAGGCTTACTGATCCAAAAATTGGAAGCTTTTAACTAATTACATAATATGCATTTAACAAATATAGTGCCTTTTAGTGCACTTATTTAATAAAGTTGATCATTTATTATGTTTATTAATGATATCAACTAGCTTCTTCTTTTTTTTTTTTTTTTTTTTTTTTTTTTTAAAGAGAGTGTTATTAAAGAACTATGCATGACAACGAACATGGATGTTAAAACATCTACTCTTGTTTCATTAAGCCTCAAGCCATAAAATTGTATGTAGCTAAAAATAAATCTCTTTTTCCCAATTTATCATGTGCCCAAGGGAAAAAAAAAATGTTAATTATACCCAATATGATAAAAAATTAATGCCTAACATTAGCGTGAAATTAAACGATATTATTCAAAACTAACCGAATTGGTATTTTGGGCACTGCATGGCGTGATAGTGTAGCCTCATGGCCCAAGTAATAAATGGATAAGGCCCAATATACAAACCCTGTCAATCTTTTCATGTATTGGACCAAAGCCCAATAATCACCATATCCGTTTTTGTTAATGGATGAAGTTTGGTGGTTACAATATCTGAATCAGTAAGCAAATGATAAAGTTAAAAACAATGGATATGGAGATGTTTAGCGTTGAGCATGGTTTGAAGTATACTTCAGCTTCAGCCTGTAGTAATACAATTAAAAAATGGTATAAGGTAAACTTGTATAGTGCTTTAAGAGAGAATCCTACATTCAACATGGCAATTTACTTGGTGTTAGATCAGTCCAATAATAAAATTATTACTTATTCAATCATAATCTTATTTTTAAAGAGTTTTTAATTTGTTTTTCATGTGGGATTTTGCTAATTACTAATTTGTCCTCGAAGCCTTTATCTTTAAGTATAGAATTTTGGAACCCAAAAAAAAAAAAAAAAAAAAGTGTGGGAAATTCTTGGCCTCATATGGCAGATTTGTTTTTTTTTTTTTTTTTTTTTTTCCCCTCAGCTTTAAATATCTCCTATCATATTCAAAAGTATCAGCAGCAGATAAGATATAAATTTGTGCATTCTCAGCCAAAAAAATATATACATACAAAAAATACACTTTTTTTTTTTTTTTTCCCTCCTTTTTGGCACAAAATCCATATGGATGTTTAATTCTTACATGATCACTGACTTGTTTAATTCTGAGCTTTATCTTGAATAACTGAAGAAAAATGGGTCCTTGTTCATCTGCTTCTTCTTTGTCTTCTTCAACCTCCTTCACACCCTCTTTGTTCAAGAATGAGACACCTCGTCTGAGCAAGTTCTTCATTTTGCCAGGAAAATCACATTCCTCCTTATGGGTTTCTCAGGTTGGTTCAACAACCACCCTTGCAAGAAAGCACTTTCAGCTCAAATCCTCAAATGGGCATCCACTAGATGCAGTTTCTTCGCATGATGGTTGGTTTCTTGATTGTCAGTTCTCTTGTGCTTTCAATTACGTGAATTGTTTTTTATTTCACCTTTTTTTGCTTCTTTCTTATATTTTCTTTTATTTGTTGAAGAAAAATAAAATGTCTTCATTAGCCATGGAAATGTAAAGTGGCCAAGGTAGATTTATATGTCAGGATGTTCTTCTATTATGCATAGCCAAAAGGAAAACGGGGACTTGCTTTAATTGATCATGTAATACAAAAAGGTTTGAAATGTTACTTTCCAATTTGTTTGCTACTATATTGATGAGTTTCTAGCATGAGAATTTGAATGTGGAGAAGTAAATTTGAACAATTGGAAGGAAAATTTTTAGGAAAAAAAGAAACCTGCATTTTGAACATCCATTCTCCAAAAGAAACAAATGATTATTAACATGTAGCTTTGTAATAATTTATTGGTGACCCCATATGAGTGTTTATCAATATGTTTTTACGCATAAACGTTTCTATGCATATGTCAAAATAAGAAGCCCAGCAAGATGTTATTTGGTATAAAAACTTGAGTGTTTTTAAAAGTTTTTCAATCCACCTCTTTTATAATGAGTTGGCATTTTAGTTTGCAACTTTTTGTTCAGATTATTTTTTTATAATTAATCTTACTTGGGAATTTGGAGTAGGTCTAGTGGAAAATCCTCTGGCCAGTAAGCCCCAAGGTGAAGGACTCTTTTCATTCTCTGAACAAGAAAATGTAGAATCTTCCGTAAGTATAACTGTTGTTGGTGCTTCTGGAGACCTTGCGAAAAAGAAGATTTTTCCTGCACTTTTTGCTCTTTATTATGAGGATTGTCTACCTAAGGTTCTACTCATTGTCTCTTTATAATCTTTATATATTGTAATGGTACCAATAAGTCCTAGATGTATTTAGGAAATTTCTGAACACTTTCCTACTTGTTATAATTGTCTTCTTGCAGAACTTCATAGTGTTTGGTTATGCACGGACTAAAATGAATGACGAGGAATTAAGAAACATGATTAGCAAAACTTTGACTTGCAGAATTGATAGGAGGTGATCTATATTGCTAAACCACTTGATTCACATGAAACTGCATCATGTTCTTTTCCTTTTGGATAGATTGATATATGCAAGGACTTACAGGGAGAATTGTGAAGACAAAATGGAACAGTTCTTGCAAAGATGCTTTTACCATTCCGGTCAGTATGATTCTGAGGAGCACTTTGCGGAATTGGACAAGAAGATGAAAATGAAGGAGGTACTAGGCCTATAACCTTTGTTCTTACATGATTCATTATCAACTGCATTCACCAGTTAGGAAGGGTAATTGTCATTGAGAGCTTCATATAAATTCACAATGAACAACTGCCAGAAGAAGAAACAAGGAGTGATCACCTAAATTGGGCACTTAGGGCATCGTATTCCAGTGTGGTCTACAGATTAATTGTCTAACACACATATATTGGGAAATTTCGTTGTACTCTTTTTCAAATGGTCCTTTATTACGGATAGGGAAAGAAGTGAACAACATTTACTTTTTAATTTAGATTTACTCTTGAACTTTTTGACAAAAAGAACTTACCTTTATAATGGAATTCTTAAGTGGTACACATGCTTATATAGATTTGAGAGCCATGAAGAACAACATTTTCTACAGATTTATATATTTTCATCTTAATTATATTAATTTATACTGAGAAAAATTGGACTTTTGAAGCAATAAATGTTTTGGTTTTCTTCTGTAATGCCCTTTTCCAGGATGGAAAATTGGCACATAGGCTATTCTACTTATCGATTCCTCCAAACATATTTGTGAACGTGGTAAAATGTGCAAGTCTGAGAGCTTCTTCAGCAAATGGGTGGACAAGGGTCATTGTAGAAAAGCCATTTGGTCGTGACTCAGAGTCATCTGGTGAACTAACAAGATGTTTGAAGCAATACCTTGCAGAAGATCAAATATTCAGGTGTGCTTTGCTCTCTTGCTTTCTGAATGTCAAGTTTATGAAAGAAGAAGAGTTTAACAAAATGAGCAATTATTCAGGATTGACCATTACTTGGGCAAGGAGCTTGTTGAAAATCTGTCAGTGCTTCGATTCTCCAATCTTGTTTTTGAGCCTCTCTGGTCCCGGAGCTACATTCGCAATGTTCAACTGATATTTTCTGAAGATTTTGGTACAGAGGGACGAGGAGGGTCAGCTTCTTCTTTAATGATATTGTAAGAACAAGAAATTATTCTTTGTTGGGCAGAAGATCACCTGATTGTTGTTCATGTTTCTAGATACTTTGACAACTATGGAATCATACGAGATATAATGCAAAATCATCTTCTGCAAATACTGGCATTGTTTGCAATGGAAACACCTGTCAGCCTAGATGCTGAAGACATTAGAAATGAAAAGGTATTAATCCCTCAGGATGTGAACGAAACACTAGCTTCATTCTTTCATCATAATTTGATCCTAAGATAGTGACAAGTGGTCATGGCTTTGATTTAGGTAAAGGTTCTAAGATCAATGAGACCACTGCTGCTTGAAGATGTAGTTGTTGGTCAGTACAAAGGCCACAGCAAGGGTGGTAAATTGCTTCCTGCTTATACAGATGATCCAACTGTGCCAAAGGGAAGTGTCACTCCGACATTTGCGGCTGCAGCTCTCTTTATCGATAATGCCAGATGGGATGGGGTTCCTTTCCTAATGAAAGCAGGAAAGGCACTCTATACTAGGCGGTATGCTAAATTAAACTTGAACTTCTTGAGACTCATTTACTAAAAACTTTTGCTATCTATTATGGGGATCTGAGTAATAACAACCTGAAAATTGTATTTGAACTATTACTCAGAGCAGAGATCAGAGTTCAGTTCAGACATGTACCTGGAAACTTGTACAGACGGAACTTTGGAACTGATTTAGATAAGGCTACGAATGAACTTGTGCTTCGTGTACAACCTGATGAAGCCATATATTTGAAGATAAACAACAAAATTCCTGGTCTTGGAATGAGATTAGATCGCAGTGACCTAAATTTGCTTTACCGAGCAAGGTATGACTGTTGTTTGAGTATATGAAGTCATATGAAACCTTAGATGATTGTTTATCTTATTTAACTACTCTATTTACTTGATAGTCCAATGATCATTAATACACTAACAAGAAGTGTTTTCCATTGTTCAGATCCTTATGTGTGTTAACATATTAGGTGACCACTTTAGATATCATTAGAAGTAATCTCTCTAGTTAACTTAGATGTTGTTTGGTAATGTGGTTGATTTTTTGTTTTTATTATTATTATTGTTATTTTTTTTAACCTAATTACGTGTAGTTCACTTACCTCAAATGTTTTTTTAGTGTTAGTGGTACTTACTGTTTGTTAGACATCCTAATTAACTGTAAGGTTAAGGGAGAGAAAAAAAAAAAAAAGGATAAAGAAAAACATATACACCAAATTGAACACAATTTTAAATTGTATTGGGTTTTGGTTTTTGTTTTTACGTGGTCATTTAAAATGTCTTACAGACTCTTAACTTCTACTAGTTAACATTAACAAACATTTGAGGTAAGCAAATTACGCACAAATTATATAAAAAAATCAAAAACCAATCATGCTACCAAATGGCACCTAATTAAAATATTTTTTTGTTGTCAATTTCGTTACTTGATGACAGTGGAGTGGACTGTAAACATTTACCATTATAAGTGTCCTAAATGTCATTGGCTCAACTTGATTTTTCTCAAAACTAAAATACCTTTTTATCTATTCCTTCATCCAGAATTGTTTGTTCTTATATGAAAACTTTTAATTCAAAGCAGCAGCATAATCAATTGATGATCACCAAGCTGAAACTTTGGGGTAAAAGAAGAACAGGAATACTTTTGACTAATTACAATAATACAAGAATACTTCTGCACTTACATAATGAGGCAATATAAGAATTTAATTCTGTTCTTGATGAAGATATCCAAGAGAAATACCAGACGCATATGAAAGACTACTCTTAGATGCGATTGAAGGGGAAAGAAGGTTGTTCATCAGAAGTGATGAACTTGATGCTGCTTGGGCATTATTCACACCATTGTTGAAGGAACTTGAAGAGAAGAAGATCATCCCCGAGCTCTACCCCTATGGTAGTAGAGGACCAGTTGGAGTGCATTATCTGGCTGCGAAGTACAATGTTAGATGGGGAGATCTGAGTGAGTGAGGATTCATGAGTTGCAGATCTCTGTTCTATACTTTGAGATTCGTATGACAGGTTCCTTTTCACAATTCAGCTATTGATTCTTTTTAAGGTCTCTAATGTATTGAATTATAATTCTAATGTTTTGTCACATGGTGAGAGCGAAGGCTTGCTGTATAAAACTTAAATGCTATATGCTTCAAAGTTTTCATTTGTTGAATAAAATGAATAAAGATGCATATGAAATTGTAATTTGAAAACAGTTGATAAACGCCACTGTTACTTAATTAAGTCTCTAGGAAGAATGTGACTGGGCTGATCTTTGATGATAAAATTTCAATTTATTGTACTTTTTTTTTTTTTTTTTTTTTCCTTTTTGTGGTGAAAATTTTGTTATACTTCAGAACAGTAAAAAACTTAAATGAAATTCTGGAGCTGAGTAAGAAGTATAATATTATTATTATCTAATATTGGACTGCAAAAAGGGCATGGCAGAAGATGTCCTTGCTCCATTGCTTTTTCCTTTGGTCTTGCTAAATTGTCAGGACCATTGTGAAGCGAGTTCTACAGCAAGTGCTCTGGTTGAAAAAGTCAGTTTCATGTTTGATATATAAATGTCATTTTCTTCTCAGGAAACTTGGTAGGGTATCCTAGCTTGAGAGCTTGTCTAGACCTGTGAATGGATGAAATGTAGACCCAAAATAAAAAATAAATAAAAAATGGTGAAGTACAACTTTGTCTGTTTAGTTCAACCCAGGAATTGACAGACTCCATAAATTGAGCAGATATTCTCCATAAAAATTTGCTATTGGGTATAATATATATATATATATGAAAAGTAATGATCCTGAATTCTGATGATGGATGGAGATGGGAAGAGTGAGGCATGTTCCTAAGATGTAATTTGTTGCAGAGATTGTACAGAAAAGGGTTCAGAAACATGGCAAAATCAGGCATTGTTTTGTCACCCTAAGGCATCAACTCTACAAGATCTGCCTGCAGAGACTGCCACATACTTCAATTAAAGCCCCCACTGGTACTGCTTTTCCACCAACGAGCTAAACATCTCACACGCCCTTCATTTTTATTTTTATTTTTTTAATGTATATATATATAATATTTGCCGATTCTAACAAGTACTAAACAATAATAATATTTAAATAAAACTTTCGTCAAAGTCAAAATCTTGTCTTTTATGATATTTGCTAAAAAATTTCTGTCTGATTCTCTACTCTCTTTCGTCTTCTAGCTTGATAACATTCCCACGTGTATCTTGTGATAAATTGCGCTCAGTATTTGATACAAAACGAGATCCATCCAAATTCACCCCCAAAAAAAAAAGATCCATCCAATGCCAAGCTGCTTGGAAAAAACTAATGGTTCTAATAGTAATTCCACTCTAAAGCTTTTTTGTTTTTTGTTTTTTGTTTTTTTTTTTTGTTTTTTTTTGGTTTTTGGTAATTAGGGGAGAAGCTTTCAGTTGTAATAAACCCTCGTGTTAAAATTATATATGTATTTTTCATTTGACATTTGCACTTGAACTAAAGATTTTTTTGGTGAGATAATATTCAATATTCATTTTCCAATGCTATAGATTTTTTTTTTTTTTGGGTGAATAATGTTATAGAGACTGGTATCACCCATTTTAGACATCAAAATCATAATCCCATTGAGTGAACAGCTCTAGTCACAAAGTTACATGTTGGTACAATTATTTCGAATTCAAATCTCTTTATATTCAATGTAAAAAAAAATAAAAATAAAAAATAAGCTACTTTATCTGCATTATGATTTAAGCAAGGTTTAATTAAGAACTTTGATAGTAGAGGAACAAAAGGATCTGGAAGAAGTGTTCATGGAACTTGGACCCAATTGAGTAAAAGATCTAAGGAGGCATGAGGAAGCAAGCAATCGATGTGAGATTATTATATTATTATTATAATGTTTATGAATATTCTGAATTTTTGTAGACAAGATGATTTATTTATTTTTATTTTTTGGTAAATTTGTAAACAAGATGATTGATTAATTAATTGGAGTTGTCCACTGCTCCATTGCTCCACATGCCAATGCAACTACTATAACCTATAACCCAGGCCTAAAGCAAAGTATTATTTGTAACATAGGTTGATCATGATGTCTTGCAAATCAAAAATATCCTTTTGGTTCCAAATATAAATAGTTTCAAAATTAGAGAAATAGTATTGTGAGTTTTATTTTCTAATTAATTTTTTTTATTATTGTTTTGCTGTGATTATCTCAATAATAATTTTAAAGAACAAAAGTATATGAAATAGATCATCCATCCAAAATTTGGCTTATAAAATATATGATACGATTCCAGTTTATTGTATATATGTTAATTTGATTTACCTTCTAAAAGTTGCAATGACATAAGGCTATCACATAAATTTATATTTAAATAACTTTTTTTCTTTTTTATGGTAAAGTGATGCTTATATTATTGTTTACGATTCTACACAACTGCAAATCCTCAATCTTGAAACAACAGTGATCTTCAAACTTCCATTAAAAAAAATAATAATAAAATAAAATAAAAACCCTTGAAATGATTAAAGAAACTTTATTTTGAAATGATAAGGGATGTTGTCATTATAACAATGAAGAAAACAGAATTAATTATTTTTTTTTTCCTTATTTTGGAAAATTTGGAAAACTTTATTAATAAAAATTGATCAACAAAAAGTCCTATCATAAATATAATAATGGCAGTGATGCGTTCGATGACCACCTATAAATTGGTAGGTTATTTTTCATTAGGGTTCTTCCATTGATTTAGTTTGGTAATCGGATAAAGGTTGTCTTCTTTTTTCTTTTTTCTTTTTTTCTTTTTCTAAAAAATTTCATCAACTAATCATTAGATTTTCTATCTTCCTCTTTTTTTCCATTCTATCATCTTTTAACTTTTATTTCTCAACCAAAAAAACAAAAGGGGATCATCTTTTAACTTTTCTTTTTCTATTATCCCAATATAAGACCCCGGATCCTATTTTTAACAGACACATGGAATTTTTATTGAAATATTTTAGAGAAGTTACAAATTTAGAGCATTCTAATAGCTTAATGGACTGCTTTTTTTTTTTTTTTTTTTTTTGGGGGCAATATCATAAATATAGATGTTTATTAAAAATATATATATATATATATATATTGTTAAAGAGGTTGTCTATTTTGAGAAACTTTATTAGATAATATGACATAATATGACTTAGTAATGCTATTTTCAACTCATCCTTATTAAAAATCTTTTTTTTTTCTTAAAATTATCTTTATTAAGAATTTGAATAACGCTGGAGGTGAAATCTAATTCATTAAAATATTTATTAAATGTATATTATTATTATTTTATTAGTTAACATATTAATACAAGAATAAGTAATTTTTGAAGGGATAAATATAATTAAATATAAATCAATCAAATAATATTAGAGGTTAGTTAATTTTATATTTCTTAATGGAAAATCAACCAATTCATTTTTCTGATATAGCGATGTTATAAGATATATATATATATATATATATATATATATATATATATATATATATATATTCTTAATAAATTTTAGGGTAAATTTTTAAAAAAGCCATTTTATTTTGGATTTTCTTTTGCACATATAACTTTCTATTTCTAAAAATTATAATATATTTATCTCACTTTTCAATTTATTTTGATTTTAGGTTACATAATGTAAGATTTACACAATTTACGAGTCCTAAATATGAGACAAGAAATGAAAAAATTAATGAACAATACGTTGGGTGAATTGTGATAATTAATGTGGGTGAATGCAAAAAGTATTTGCAGGTTATCTAGTATCCAACATTGTATTGCTCGGTTTAGAATAACGATGGTTTAAATATAAATATAATTATTTTTTAATAATTAAAACCTTTTTGAGAAGGATTTTATAAAATTTTGAAGTTAAATACACTCCAATAAAAATAATCTCAACCAATAGGATTAAAGTATTACAGATGATATCATAGCTAATATCTTATAAAAAATGTGCCAGCGTACTAGTCTAAGAAAATATATTGGAAGATCTATGAGCTTTTAAAAATGTAATACAAATGAATGACCAATGCAAACTACTTGGTATTTAATCTCATATCATTTAAATGTGGAATAATGATGATTCAAACATAGACACAATAACTTATCTAACAATCAAAACCTTTTCAATCAATTGTCTAAGGTTTAAAGGAGGATTAAGTGTGCTTTAATGGGAACAAGACGTTATATAGATCCAATATCATTTTAAATTTGACATTGACAAAATTTACCATCATGTAAAATGGAAAAATAGTTTTTAAAGATATTGCATTTTGCCATCGTAATGCCAAATTTTGACATAATTGGAGGGTTTTTTTTTTTTAACCTCACGTAGCATATTAAAAATTTTGACAATTGCATTTTTTTTTATGTCAAATTTAATATAAAAAATGCAATTGCCAAAGTTTGTGGAATCCACCACCATTTAATTTTTTTTAATTTAATACTTAAGTTGTAATTTTGCTTTTCAATTGATAAAGCATCATCATTTAACAATATTTTATAGCAATATTATTTTTTAACATATATCATATTAAAGATAATTAATATTAAAATTTGATATTAATATTTATGATTAAAAAATTTATATTAATATTAAAATTTGATATTAATATTTATCATTAAAAAATTTATATTAATATTAAAATTTAAAAATATCAATAATAAAAAATATATATCCATATTGCCATAATGACATTTATTATTTAAAATGCTCTTAACGGTACAAAAGGTTTTTTCAAAAAAAAAAAAAAAAGAAAAAAAAAAGAGGGTACAAAAGGTTCATCGCTATATAACGGTTAGCATATAAATTTTTCACATAAAATTTGACGGTGGTTACCAAAAAAAAAAAAAAATATATATATATATATATGAGGCTTGCAGTTCCAATGGCTATGACAACTCACATTTGCCAGTGGCAACTTACCAATTGCCATCATTCAGAAAACTGTTACCTTATTTATTATGACTTATCATGAGAAATCCATTTATTTATCCAAAACAAAAAAAAAAAAAAAAAAAACGAAAAAGAAAAAGAAAAAGAAAAAGGCCATATTTATTTCTTTATCATATTTAATATATTATTTTTATTAAAAAAAATAATAATAATTATAGAAGAACTAGAGAATGGGTGGGAATAGGAGAGATATAAGAAGAGGAATGGTGATGGAAATAAAAAAAGAAAAAAAAGAAAAAAAAGAAAAATGACAAGGCCTAAAAAGGGTAGGTCCCAGTTGAGGTAATGATAGTGAGACAGAGTAGGGGGTTAAGTGGTATTTAAAATAAACACAAAAGAGATAAGAGAAAGAAAGAAAGAAATGAAGTTGGTTTGTGTAGTGGTAAGGGAGAGGGTGAGGGAGTTGTACTTTGAACCAAAAAAAAAAGATCTTTCAGTTATATTCCATCGAGAACCTCTGATTAGACATGAGCATGCCATTCTAGTCAAAAAGGACGGCTCTGTCTTTACCTGGTCCCACTCTACTCTCTCTCTCTTTCTCTCTCTCTCTCCAACACACACACACACACACACACACAACTCCTTTCCTACTCTATCAAGCGCGTGCTATCCACGCCTTCCACCCCGGACAATACCTTGCTCCCTTACCCAATTACCCACTGGACAATACCCCCACCCCGTAACATTTCAAATGCCATCATTGTCTTTGTACTCTACTATTTTAATTTCTTTTTTTTTTTTTTTAATTTTCTCTCTCTAATCCAATTTAAATACATTTTTCTTTAAAAATAAATAAATTATATTGTACTTATTATTTTGGTTTGAAAAACAAAAACAGAGCAGCAAATTGTTTTATTAATCATCGCAAATTATAATCCAGTCGTCACGTTTGGCACAAGAATAATAGACACAAATTCACGCTTGCTTTTATTTTAATTCACTTACCAAATATATAAATATATAAATATATATATATATATAAAATCAAATTCATTCAATCCTAAATAATGTAACAGTATCATGTATATGCTCTGTAATTTAAAATTAATTTGTCGAAATAATGTAATTTTGTTTTATCCAACACTTGGAAATTACAAAAATATATATATATATATATATTTTATGATTTATAATAATATTTTTTTAAAACATTTATAATTTTTCGATTTATTAATTGAGTGTGAATGACAATTTCAAAAATATTAATTTCACATTTTTTACATTTTATCTATTTTGACCTAGTCACATACCCAATAAACAAATATATTTTTCAACTGCAGAAGACATGTAATAATGGTTTTACCATCAATATTAGGTCGACATGTAATGTGTATAATTAAGAAGTATAATAATGGGTTTTTTTCTTTTGATAAATAAGTATAATAATGGTTTTAGAGATCACTGGAATACGCAGCACAGATATGCGTCAGGCTTATATAGCACAGGAAGTTCTGTAACTCTCAAATCCCAAATAAAGTAAATACAGATCATTTAAAGAATATTTCTTTTTTCAGAAATATTATAAATTAAAGACCAAAAAAAATTAAAAAAAGAAAAAAGAAAAAGAAAAGTAGTAGAGTAGTGACTCAAGTAGAGTAAATATCCAGCTAAACCAAGTTTAGCATATGACCAAATCTTTGACTTATGGATTAAAAAGATACAAAATCCACTGAAACCCTTTGACTTGGGAAGAGACCGACCAGCAAGCAGTTTTCAGAGAAAAGCAACCCAAACTGTGATGTCCCAGATCATGTTGGATTCTCGTGTTTGAAGAACTTAGACAAACAATGTTTAAAAAAAACCTTTTTTATGTCTTCTTTTATTAATAATTTTTCTTTGGAGTTTAATATAAAAACCATGTTTTACTATTGGTTTTCAAAGGGCATGGTCAAAATCAATTTCACGATTATATATTTCGTTAATATCTGGTGTATATATATATATATATATATTTTTTTTTTTTTAAATTCTTTTTTGTGGGCATATATGCAAATATATATATATATATATACGTGTTAAAAAGCAACTGAAGAAACCGGGCAAAATTGAAAACCCTAGCAGATGTCTCAGTGTCTCATAAGAACCTGAATCAGAAACTCCCCACGCCGCCGTCTTTGCAGAGTTGGAAAATTAACCTCCAGAACTCAGCTGCTATTTCTTAAGTCATAAATGAAATAAAGGATATATATATATATATATGTATGTATGTATATATTTGAAAATTTATATATTTTTATCTTTTTTTTGTCGGAAAAATAAGATAAAGAAACTAGAGAGCTAGCTTTCAAATAGTACAACCAAATAAATGAAATTTATGAATATATGCACCTAGAAATTATAAAATTATAAAAATAAAAAATGAAAAAATATATCTGAAATAAATGTGGGATTGTCCAAGTTATTTATATCCAAGAATCCCAAACACCCCTTTTTGGGTCCCTCACTTTGTGTCTTTATCCAAACCTTTTTGTCCTTGTTCCTTTCTGGTCCTCCTTTCCCTCTTCCTTTCTTTGGTGTCTCCCCTTTATAGCTTTCATTTTCTTCATGTCTTCCTCTTCTTCTTCATCATCTTCCTCTTCTTCTTCTTCTTCTTCTTCACAAGGTGGCAATGGTGGCAATGGCAGAGACAATGCTGGGACTAGTAGTAGTGCTGCAAGAAGAAGAGGTGGTGATTATGAAGGACCATCTTCGTCTCGCCGACGTGCTGATAACGAGAGATGGCCCGAACCTTTCCTTGAAGTTCTCGCTGGCCATGTTGCCACTGATGCTTCTCGCACTATTGGTCGCCTCGCTGCTGCTCCTGCCCTTGTGAATGTCTTTCAGGTTTCTTCATTTTCTTTCTTTATAATGAAAACATTATGTTATGGTTGATATAAAGTGGGAATTGTGAATTGACATTCTTAATCGTTAATCTATATACGTGTTGTTGTTTTTGTTAAAATTTGATGATTTTTTACAATGACTTTATTTTGGTTTTATATGGTCTTGGCCAAAGAAAAACAAGATACCGTTGGTTGGATCCTGTTGGATTAGTACTTTTGTCCATTCCAAGATTCACATTTAGATTTGGGGTTTTTTTTTTTATTAATATTTTTTAATATATATAGTGTTGTAAATGCCTCGGCATCCAAGAAGGAACTGTTTTGAAAGCTACATGCTTTTGTTTTTTTGATGGGTCATTTTCCAGCAAATTTAATACCTCTCCTTTTTTTGAGGCTGTGTGATATATATATATATATATATATATATATATATATATATATATATATATATGTCTAGACGGAGAAATTAGTTCCTTTCCTTTTCACAGTTTAGAAATGTCTATTTCTGGATTTTTATTTTCTCATATCTAATGAAAAAGGGTTCTTTTGGCTTTGAATTTCCTTTTTGCCCTTTATTGGCATGGTATCTCTTTTTAAGCTCCAAATATTCCCCTACTTTTTGACTGAAACTTTCTTAGCTTTCTAGAAAATCTATTGGAATGCTTTTTCTCCCCCAGTTTCTAATACCAAAATGTTGATAGAGACCCTTTTATATATATGAAAAATATCTGAGGCAAAAATGCTGGTGAACTATATAAGCATAATTAAGAGACAAGAGTTTCAATTTTTATGTCTCATATCCTAACCTTGTGTTTCTATATTTAGCTAACACCTTAAATACATATAGCCCCCAACGTCTATACCTTTTTAACTTTTAGGGTTATATATATATTTTTACATAAAATAATGGTCTTACTCTCATTGTACTTTTGGTTCAGCAAAGAGACATCCATACCAGTTATAGATTTTTCTTTTTTTCCCCTTTTTTTAAGAATTATTTTTGTACGGGCTCATATTCCACAACAAAACATAGAATATTACAGTTGAATCTTCTCCAAAATCTTAATCAAAGTTTAGCTTTCCAATTAAACAGTTTAACACAAATCTAGGAGATAAAGAATCCGGTGGCCCTACAAGCGTCTTAAAGATTATTAATTATGTCAAATCGAATAAAAACCAAATCTAAGTTTTATCCACAATCCAAGCATGGGATCTAATATTCAGTCAAAAGGCAAAGCATGTGGGGTGGTGCATAAAAAAAAGAAGGCACATGGAGCCCAATGCTCTCCTGCTAGTTTCTTCACACACTGACGTCCCCCTTGTCATCTCAAAGAAACATTGTCTTTCTCATTGCATACCTAGCTATGGTGACTTCTATTTTGTTTTTTGTAGCTTTTGTTTTTTTTTTTTTTCTCACTATGACTATACTCTTTTTTTTTCTGATTTTTCTTCTTCATTTCTTTTTTTTCTTCTTTTTTTTAGTTTGTCTTTTTTGTCAAGTATGATAACATGTACTCTTCTTAACTTTGTATAATCCAAGAGCAGAAACCAGCTTAATTACATGTATATATATTATGTAAAATGAGAATGGAAAAGTTGTAGTTGTAGGGGGATCTAAAGTCAAAGGGAGAAGAAGAAGATTAAGCAGGAAAAAAAGGGTAGGTGAGAGCGGGTGGGTGGGGGTATCAAAGATTCGCTGCTTTTAAAAGAGACAGGCCTTGGGCTAACCCCATTTCTTGGAAATGAAAGAGAAATATGTGGGGAAACACGCTTTGTAATCCTATGTTTATATTAGAAAAGAAAAAAAAAAAAAATATATATATATATATTGTAAGCTTTTTATTGCTTGATGCATATATAGATATGGACCACAGCTATATATTTAGCGAGATTGTTTGTCCTTTTCTTAGTTCCTCTTTTCCCAATCTTTGTATGAACTCTTTTCTTTTTCTGGCTTTTTACTCTGCCATTTTAAACTTATCAATTTTCCAAGCTATGCTGTTTTTAAAAGCCTCTCACACACTCATTGAATATCAAAATTATATTTTGGGTTTTTAATTTTCTTTTTTTTTTTTTAATTGGTCCACTTTCTGGCAAAAAGTCTTTGGTTCTTTCTTGTGGGCTTGACTCACTTGTTTATATATATTACTTTTGTCCTTTTTGTTGGATTTTCACAGTTGAATAGTTTTTGATATATATATATATAATGATAAATATAGTGAGTGGAGATTGTTGTACTTTGTAGTACCTTAAATGTTGTATAACATGGATTGAGTAATAATAAAGATGATGGAGCATCATGAAAGGGTGTTGTACAAAAACCCATCATTCTTTTTTCTTTCTCTTTTCTCTTTGAAGACAGACTACTGAGCTACAAGACAAACCAGATCGAAAAAGAAAGAGGGTGTAAATAGTTAATAGTACTGTACACTGGGTTTCTTTATTTAGACCCCCGTTCCTGACATCTTTTTTCTTACAACACCCCCTGTGCTCCTACTACTACTACTCTCTATTCCCTACTCTCTCTCTCTCTCTCATGCTTCTGTGCTTTTTGGGGCTGTCATGGCTCCATCTTCAAGATATCGATCTCACACATTTAAAAGCTTTACGCGCATGGCATGCCCTTGTTTTTTGCCTTTGCGATAGGGGTTGCTCAGTCTCTCAACCCCTCTCTCTCTCTCTCTCTCTCTCTCTCTCTCTCTGTGCTACTTTTCTTTTTCCCAGATTTTGAAAACCCAATCCCACATCTTCCTAACCTATCATAATCACTCTCTTGCTTAATATGTGTATAAAATTAATTACATACTCTATTATAATACTGTTTTTAACATTTATTAATATATTCTTTGTCACCGGAAAAAAAAAGTAAAAGGTTCTGAAATCTTATATTATTGGTTTTTTTTTTTTTTGAATATTTTTTTTACTACGTGCATCGGTGCATGCATGAAAGAAAATATAGATGCAGCAGCCGAATTCATATAATAAATTTTGTTTTTTGCCTACGTGGCGTTATGTGCAGGTATGTTCCACGTGGCGTGCTGTCTCTCGCTCGGATCTTCTCTGGCATCGACTAACCCGCCGTATCTGGGGTCGCAACCAACTGCTTCGCAACACGTGGCGCGAGGAATACGTGTACTGGCATCAGACGGCCGGGAATTTCCGTACGCGCAGGTCGGTCCATGCCACACTGCATTTCGATCCATCAGACGTGGAAGACCCAGACGGCCTCACGTGTCGGTGTCTCGCTCTCTCGGACACTCACCTCGCCTGCGGCTTCGCCGACGGCGCGGTACGGCTCTTCGACCTGACCACCCACGTCCACGTCAGCACGTTCCGGCCCCACCCTCGCGATCATCTCGGACGCTTCGCTCGTGCGATCACCGGCATATTGATCACCAACCACCAAATCGTTTTCGCCACGCTGGACGGGGACATCCACGTGGCGACCATCGAGGAGCCGCCACATTCACGCCGGGCCCATCTAGGCGACGTTCTCAACGATGGGGCTCTGGTCGATTTCACTGGGTGCGGTCGCTGGTGGGTGGGCCTATACGCGGGCGTTCCGGGTCGGGCTTTCCACGTATGGGACGCGCTAACCGAAGAGCTCGTGTTCGTGGGCGGGTCTTTAACCGACCCGGAAGCAGTCATGGGCTGGCACTTACTCACCGATCTGTCCGAGTTCGTGGGCCGAGTCCGAGTGACGAGTCAGGAATCGGCGGTGGCGTGCACAGCACGAAGGGTCTTCGTCTTTGATCTGAGAAACCGAGATGTGCTAGAGAATTACACGAGACGGATATTGGTGACGTCGATGGACGTGAGCAACACGGCTTACATTATCGTAGACCGAAGGGGAACAGCTAGCGTGCGCCGGGCGGGTACGTTTGAGGAGATATGCAGTTTTACAGTAGGGGCTGTGCAGAGAGGCGTGATGGGGAGCATGAACAGAGGGTACGCGCTAATGTGCGTAAGGGGAGTGATAAGGGTATGGGAGGTAGAACACAACGGGGAGTATCTGTACAGCTTCAATGAAAGAATCGGGGAAGTCAACGCAATGGTGGCTAGCGAACGACACGTCGCAGCGTGTACAAGCGAAACGACATTGCATCTGTGGGACTTTGGAGCAGAGTGAAAAGAAAGAAATATCCAAAAAAAAAAAAAAAAAAGGAAAGTGCGTATTGTTGGTTTTAATTTTAATTTCAAATTTTTTTTTTGGGGTTTTAATTTTTGTTATATTGAAGTTGAATTAATTTTAATTTTAATTTTAATTTTCCAGTTGAACTTGAAGGGAAAGAAATTTAATTATTGAAGATGGGGACAAGTGGGGAGGGGGGTGCAGAGAGCAAAAAGGACGGGGGGATGTGGGGTGTATGTAGGTCAGGTATGGAAGCAACTGAGGGAAAGTGTACTTTATATGAGAAGAAGGGGGAGGAGGGATGATAAGATGTATGAGGGACAGAGAGAGAGAGAGAGAGAGAGAGAGATTAAGAGAGTTGTGGAGAGGCGTAGGATACGCTGTTTTGGGGAACTTTTTAGATAGAGATGGAGACAGTTGAGACCCTAAGGACAGACTTTTAATAACTCTCACCTTTCCTTCTCTCTTCTCTTTTATTTACTTAATTATTATTTTTTGTACAGTTTTCTTTTTCATCTCTCTCTCTCTCTCTCTGTTCTCTTCTTTCATGGTGGTTTTTGCTTACTATCTCTCCACCACATCCCCCTCCCAATCTCTCACTTGTAGCTATCCTTTCTTACTTTCTTTCATCTGGGATTTTTCATTCCAGTTCCCCAAAAAAAAAAAAAAAAAAAAAAGTAAATAAATTTGGGTTTATGGGTTTTTTTAGGGGGGCTTATGGAATCATTGTTCGACATTTGTAGGTTTCTAGTTGGTTCCTATTGTATTGTATTTTGTATGTTATTCTCATTCTTTTGAGTTAAAGAGAATGAAATTTACGTGCCTTCCATTCTTCACTTCTTCTGTTTTTTTTTCTTGGAATTTTATAATATGGTCTCACTTTTATTTGGGTTATAAAAAAATTGACTTTTTTTTTTTTTTTTTTTTGGGAACCAATGTCCCTAAACTAGGAAGGTTATTGCATTTTGCCTTTTACCTTTAAAATTGGTATTTGATATATATACTACATCTGAATTATTATTTTTTAAATATGCTCTATAATCATTTAAAAAAAAGAAAAAAAAACAAAACACTAACACTGTTTTTGACTAAAGTATATCACATGAAACTATAAAAGAGGGGTAGTCTTGTCGTTTTCAAAATTCTCTTTGCACCAATACCTTTTTTAACCGTACAAAATGTTGCAAGTTTCCCCTTATTGCAAAACAGAAATAAATAATTAAATATACCCAAAAAAAAAATCTTCCATACCTATAAAAAGTTCAAAAATTTCTTGAAAAATTTGTGTACTGAACAAAGCTCCCAAAATAAAAGGAAAAAAAAAGTTTATAGAAGTTCTAAAAATTGTTTTCAAGTCTTGAATATTTATGCAGGCCCCAAAATAACTCAATCAGCCTAAAAACTTTTTTCCAAACTACATAAATACATTTCAAAACCTTGAGGAAAAAAAAAAAAAAAAAAACTAGAGGCTCCAAAGAGCGAAGACGTCTAAAAAATATTTACAATATATATAAATATATATATATTGCCGAAAAAGAATTATAATATTTTGATCGTACTGTATTTATAATATACAAAATAATTTTTAATATTTATAAACTATTTTATTATCTTTTTAATTTAATTATTATTTTTATTTTATTTTACCATATTAAATATTTAATGTGTAAAAATCTATATTTGAAGTTAGTTAATTCTAGTTTTTATAATTTTTCTAACATTTTCATTGATATCGATATTTATCTAATATTATCCTTTATATATTTTTATTGATATTAATATTTTTATCATTGATTATGATATATATTTTTAAGTTTACGAGGTTTTGATGCCAATTTTAAAGATCAAATAGTAAAATATAATATAAAAAAGGATTATTCTATTATTGCTATAAATTTTGATATCTGTACCATATTTTTGAAATTATTTTTTAATATTTCAAAAATATTTTCTGTTAAAAAGTTATAAATACCCTCAAACACATAAATTCAATAAAAACAAATTGCTATATACATTACAATATAGTTTTTGAAAAAAATAATAAAAAAAATTTTAAAAATGAAAATAACAGAGTTTAATGATCAAGAAAGGAAATCGATAAAAATAATTGGCAAATCATTCATTACAATCATAGAATTATAAGTATTTAGCTTTCTTTTATTATTTATTCGCTTTCTTTATTTTTTTATTTGTTTTTTATTTTTGTTTAATTTTTATTCTATTTGTTCTTTCAATATTTTATTTATTTATTATTATTATTATTTTTATCTTATACACTTTAAAATTGTTTAGTATATGTGCTTTGAATGGTTTAATCACATCTAGATGCGATATACTGGAGAAAATACTTGTTTGAATGATTTGTAAAGTTGCCATGTATACATGGATGAATTGAACACATCAAGTTATGTATATTAGATTACTTCAATCACATCCCATTGAGATAATACAGACGAAAAATAAATATACATGAAACCATATAGTATCTATAACGTGAACGAATAGTATCCTTCTAGTTTATATATATTGGATTACGTAATTATATTTGAGTTATGCAATTTAGATGGAATGAAGTCGTCCAATATACATAATCCGAGTAAATTATATCCATCTATATTACATATATAGGATTATACAGTTATATCCAAATTATATAATTCAAATGAAATTATATCCATTTGGGTTATATAAACCAGATTAAAGTAATAAAAAAAAAAAAGAAAAAAAGAAGAAGGAAGAAACATGTTTTGTAGATAAGCTAATCCAATAAGGATTATTGAAGATGAAGAACATAGCAAGTAGTCAAACAACTCTTCCCAATTTTAGTTTATTGCTGTTTTGTGGAAAAATGAAGAGAGAAGAAGAAGAAGAAGAAAGGCAAGTAAATTGATTGCTAATAAACTAAGGAATATATTGATGAATGAATGTAAGCTCATATGTTTTTCACTACTACACATAAAAAGAATATCAATAAGGATTGTTGAAATAAAAAGGTTTCGAAGATTAGGGTTATAATGTAATGTATGAATTTCAAAGATAATAAAATATGATGCATGTATTTAATTATATTTAAAAATAAATTAATTATAAATGATTGATGTAAATAATAAAAATAAAAATGACTTTATAAAAATTTCATTAATCGGGAACTATGGTTCTCACACATAAAAAGGAATAAAATCTACATTGGAATCCGTAGATCCTACCCATTTCTCTGAATGAGAATCATTTGATTCCGAATCTATGAAAATTTTGCTCAAAATACAGCAAACCCTAACAGTTTAGAAAACCCCAATACTTTAGAAAGTACCGGTGCAAGACAGCCTTAAAAAATTGGTTCAAATTGGTAAAATTGGGGCATGCTGGTCTGTATATAAATTCTATTATGCTCTATTAAGTCGTACGGGAAATTAAGTCTGAGCATCCGTACCATTCTATCATGAAAAGATCTTAAAAGGGCAGGCAGGAATGGTATAGCTGATCCATTATCGTATTCTATTTTTTTTTTTTAATTTTTTATTATTATTATTTTTTTTTGGGGAGGTATTTTTTGACTGGTCTTTGGCCTCTCTTACTATGAGCCAGTACTAAACCAAGTACCCCCCCCTTTTTTTTTTTTTTTTTTTTTTTCAGCTAGAAAAATCTTCCCGAACCCCACCCAACCCGTGGACTAGAACCTATGCGTGGAGGGCATGCTTGTGGGTGTTCATTGAATATTTATATGCTTACAACACAAAAAGTTTTATACAAGCATTTTTTCCTACTAAAATTGCCAAGAAGAAAAAATGGAATCATGATGAAGTTGTTATTCCTTTCTTCATAACCATATCATAAACCTTATCCACTTTGCTTGGTTCCACCTTGAAAAGGCTATAAGCATCAGATTTCTTGGTAACATTGCCTTTCCACATCTCTGTAGAAATGATCTGCAGCATATTTAGATAATGGGAAGGTAGAATTCGGATCTCATTGCAAAGTTGTTTCTCCTGCATGCATGGAACCGAGTCTTTTATGAGATCGAGAGAGATTACAATACAGAAATATACAAAATACAGTGAACCATATAATCCATCCAAGCAAACAGAAATTGAGTAATGGTGATAATCTTACAGTATCAGAGATTAATTCAGACCCTCGTAACCCAGAGATGTCCCAATTATCCAAGGAACTTGCAATAATGGGTTGTGTTGTTAAAGTTGATTCCTTTCCGCCGAGATGCAGACTTGTGGATCCCCTGGCAAGTCCACGAGGGCTGTTGCAATCTGCTTCTCCTTTGACATGATTTGGCTTTTGCAAACCTTTGCCACTAGGACCAGCCTGAGAACTCTCCTTGATTCTAAGTGCACTTTCTTCGGTTTCCCTCTTCCTCTTCTGTTCAATGAACCTATTTGCCTCATTAGCTGTTCGGCAACCAGCGGCTCGAGCTTGCTGCAAATTTGTAGTTAGGTGAGTGATGCAGGATTTTAGCTATGAGAGCATGTCCAAACCACATGGTATTAATATATATCCTTTGACTTTATATTGACTAATAACTAAAATACAGGGAGATCAAGTGTTGCATGCATCACACCTGAAGGTCTTGTATCCTTTTGACAATTCGATGCTCCTCGATAATATTCTTAATAAATTCCTCATGTTCTTTTTTTGAGTGGAACCGCATGAAAACCTTATACCGCTGATATATCTCCTTCTCTTCTGGTGAGAGGTTTTTCTCAATAGGGTCAGGATAAAGCAGATTCCTTTCCAATATAAAGTCTTTCCTGCGTTTCCTCTCATCAAGCCTGTCAATAGGTCGCAGAATTTCTTTAGAAGTTCAAAAGCTGTATGAATCATCACAAAAATTCATTTCGACAGCTAAATCTACTAAAACAAACAATTATGATCACCAGAATGAAAGCACACAACGGACAGTATGTGATACCCAGACTTCTGGAGTGCATAGACCAACATGCATGTACACACATATATTCATGTCTAGTATGACAATGGACAGATGAAGATCAGAGTTGCTCCATGAGTATGTTAATAAGAATTTAACCCAAAGTCAAATTACAATTTCCCCCCTCTTTCATTTTTAAGATATTTGTTAAAAGATCTATGCTGACAATCGGCCTAGGCTCTGTTAATATATAGTTTCTCACATGAAACAAGCAAACATCTGAATTACCTTTTTGAGTAAATATGCAGTACTCGTAGTTTTAATTCACGCTCAGCACTGGTGTCAGAATCCTTAAAGTCCATATCTGCCAATAACTGCTCTGCATCATTGTCATATTCAATTTCAAACTCTTGCCTCTTGAAATTATAGCCACTCAATTCCATCATAGAAGGTCTCTCATCCCCTAATGACCGAGGTTTTTTCTCTCCAATACTCCTGTCCACCTGAGTTTCCACCTGTGATTCTGCAAAAAATCCAAATTAAAGAAGTATTACAATATCTTGTGGCTTGTTTAATTCATTCATAATGCAAATATCATCTTTTTGTTGTTGTTGTTGCTTTTTTTTCCTTTTTTTTTTTTTTTTTGTTTTTGTTTTTTTTAGTATGCGAATGGATGATTCTATACAAATTGAACAGAAAAGTTGTATCCTTTTATTTTTATAAATTCTTAAATTTCAAATGAACTCAATACAAGAAAAGACTTTTAACAAAAGTAAACAATGCCCAATTTTAAGTGATACAGCAAGTTTTGAGATGCTCAAGTTAACTTCTTAAACCAATCATAATTCCAGGATAAATGCCACATTCCAATGTAATGCACTTGATAATTGTAAACCCATAAGAATTAATCCAAGGCAAAATGCATTAGATAAGCAATGACCATAATGTAAGATGTAATTCAGGAAGCAAACCTTCTGCTTTAGCTTCATGATTGATCTGGGTTCTGTTAGATGTCTTCTTCACTGCACCAAAGACTGGACCTGTACCTACCTCTGATTTCAAAAAGATGACATGCTTTGTCAGTTGTACATGATACATATAGAATATAATAAACAGAGATGCCCATGAGCAAAAAATGTCTCGAGAATGTTGGTTTTTGTACCAGAAGTTGAGCGAGCTGAAGATTGGGGGATTGGACCTTTTTTTGATTCATTATATCTGAGGGACTCTTCTTCCACTGGAACCTCCCCAAGCATTGGAGCCTCTGCTGTGAAAAGGGGGTTAAAAAAAAAAAAAGGTTAAAATAAGAAAAACCATATAATTCTATACATCTTTCCATCAACAATAAAGGGTGGTAAAGAATAATGATGGTGTACACAGAAACAAAAACATGATTTTTCAGAAACAACAACAGTGAATAGATTACATATAGGCTATTTCATGGTACCTGTAACATAAGTAATCCAAAGAAATGCAACATGAATATAGCAAGAAATAGTTACTGGTTGTTTCTAGAATAGGATCTTTTGGGGGCAAACTATTCTTGCATCAAGCGTGCACAATTACTTTCAACACTACTTTTAAACTGTTTGGCTTGAAGATTACCAGGTTTTCTAACTCTAAATTCTGGTGCTACTAGCAGTATATCATGAAATAATTAAGGATGGAATCAAAGGCAAACTAACCTTTTTTTATTTCTTTGGCCATGGTAAGGAGCTCCTCCCTGGTCTTTCCCATAACATGGGACAAGTCCTAGGCAGAAAAATCATAAAAACAGTTAGAAGAGTGATGTTTGTACGTGTATGTGTGCGTGTGGTCTTGCTTTGACATTGGTCTTACCGGGAGGGGAAAGAAGGGGGAGTTCATGTATATAGCATTATAGTGGTCAATACACTGTGCTTTGCTTTTTGTTCCAACATGTTCTGCAACTTCAGACCAATTCCCATATCCATACATTTCAATACCCTAAAGAGTGCAAGAGATTCATTCACAAACGGCAAAATGCTAAGAGATACAAATACAAAACAAAAATATCACCATAAAATAATAAAAAAAATTGAGAAGTAAGGAAACAAAAAGGATTAACAAATAAGCAATATGTAACAAGAAAACAGAAGTACCTCCAGAAGTAATGATTCTTCATCTGCATTCCAATCTGGACATATAAGTGGAAAAGCCAAATTATCCTGTTGTTAACCAAATCATCTTTCTTCTCAATTATATGATTCTTTCAACAACAAAATTCGAAGAACAAGAAATAAAAAATTTGATATAAAAAAAAAAAAAAACTTGAACTAATTACTAGCTCTAAATGATCATTTAATTGATATTTCAGCAAAACAGACTCATTCTTTAAAATTTGGTACTGAGATAACAAGAAAATGAAAGTTAAAATACAAAATCAATTCACTAACCATAACCCTATAAGGATGCTTGCTATTGTGAGGGGTCACTTCAGCTCCAACAGAGAAGCATTCAATACAAAGATCAAAATTCGGACATATTACACACTTAATCCGAATCTTCCCTGAGATATCTTTGTTACAGTAATTACAATGGTAAAGAGCCCCTTTTGGTTCGCTATTTCCTTGCCCTAGCACTGTATTGTAAGATGTTATCTCTATAGGCTCTGCACCAGAAGCAGGTCTTTTTCTTTTCGATCTGTTGTGATATTTTGACAAAAACCCAGAAAGAAAACAAGTTTAAATTCGAGAAAAGATTGAATCTTTAATAAGATTAAAAGCTGGGTCTTTCTCATTGAGTCTAATAGCAATTGTAAAAAGTCTGAAATTAAGAGCTTGAATTGCAGCAAATTAGGGTCTATAATTTTACAGACCTCTGGTTAGGATCGTCGTCAGCGGCACGCGATACAGCTCGAGACCGACCCATTTCTTGTCGAATTCGATCAGGAATTTCAGAAAAGAAAGAAAGCAAATTTAAAAAAATGAAAAATTAAAGAAAAAACAAAAAAACCCTAACAACCCTGATTATTCATGGTAGTAGGATTTCGTGGACCGTAGTAAGCTTCTGGTTCTGGGTCCAGTTCCTCATCCTCGAAACGATTATTTCCATCAAGATTCACAACCAATACACCCCTACCCTGTGATTGCGCCACGCAATCAAAATTTCCATCTAACGGTGAAGAATAAATAGACTTACAACTAATAATAGCCGTTGGATTTCATGGGTGGTGAGATCAACCGTGGGTTTTTCATTGAATGTAAACCTCGTCCAAACCCATATTGGAGAACCGAGCCACACTTGAGAATTCTTTTTGTTTCCTCACCGCCGGTCTCGCCCACTTGCTCTGTTGTCTGCTTCGTTGTTACTTTGCTGCGTTGTTTTTTTGGAAACATAAAAAAATAAAATAAAATAAAATAAAGGTAAGACTTTTGAAGTTTGTTTCTGGGTAATTTTGGATTGGTTTTTTATTGGACCATAGGAGGTTTCTTTCTGGGTTTGGTCCGAAATTTAGTTTTGAAGGGCCAGTTCAGTGAAGTTTATTTTTAGCGTTTCCTATAGTTTTATTTTGTTGAGGAATTATAAAGGTAGAGACTTTGTTTAATTTGAGTAAAAAATTTTCTCTTGTTCCATTAGGACAATATAGTACAATTTTTTTTGGAAAAGAATGTCAGCAGAATTGCACATTGCGTTATCTTTGTTTCATAAAGACAAACCACTACTTGGGTAAGTTTTTAGGAGACATTTTTAAGTTCATGCTAGTTTGTTTTTGGTGTCTGGGCAATAAGCGTCAGTTTAGGAGGAAGCTTCAAGTGATGGCTTAGTTTGAAATCGTTTATGAAAATAGGTGAAGCTAGATCCTCTGGTTTATAGCCTCTAGAAGGTGTTGTTTGTGTCGCCTATGCTGGATTAGGGTAACCCATTACCTGCTCAGAGGCTCTTTAGTTCTTGGTGCGGTTTATATGCTTGAAGAAATGCCCTTGTGAGTTTTTAGATCTTAAAGTCCTAATGGAACTGTTTATTAAATTTAATCTTTTTAATCTTAGTGCGGCCTCAAATAGATTATGATGATGATAATTCTTGAATCAATTGAGAAACTCCATATCTTTTTTATTCTCGTCTCTTTGTATTTTAAGAATTCATTACCATAGCACTTATTGTTAATTCATTTTTTAATGCACGTTAAGAAATGGTGGGACTATCTCTAGGAGAAAAGCATTTCATACAAGGTGGTATTGCTCAAGACCTTCGTTCTGATGGTCGGAAAAGATTAACTTACCGGCCCATCTATGTTGAAACTGGAGTCATTCCCCAGGTAGATTATGGTGTTGATGATTTCTAAATAGTCTGGTTATATTAATTTTAGATGCTTTTTTGGCTGATCACATGAACTTTTACGAATTCTGATGTAATCCTGATTTTCATGGCATTGTTGCAGGCAAATGGTTCTGCAAGGGTCAGGCTGGGTGCAACAGATGTTATTGCCAGTGTGAAGGTATCTTTATGGTCTTGGTCTTGCGTCCCCTTCCTTTCTTTCCCAGTTGAGTTTGATTGATTTTGCATATTAATTACTACAAGTGCAGGCTGAGCTTGGAAAGCCACATCCGTTACAACCTGATAAAGGAAAGGTCGCTATATATGTTGATTGCAGTCCAACTGCGGCACCAATTTTTGAGGTTGTGTACTGCATTTGTTCTACTGTTAATATATATGTTGAGGTTATATAGATATCCTTTCCATTACTATTGATTGAAGACTTATTATTATTTGTTAGAAAATGTTGTCATAAAGAGTTCTGCTGATACATATAATGAAGTTTAGCTTTTCATTCACATGCTGAAACCTGTTTGAAGCCGTCCTTCATAATGTACTGAAAAGGAATTTATCTTTTTAATGCATATATTGATTGTTTTTATGTCTTTATAGTTATCACATTTAAAAGGATGGATATAAATTTTGTGACTTCCTCATGCTGCACTTTTACTAATTAGTCCTATGTAAACTATTTTTTGACACATTACCACAGGGTAGAGGGGGTGAGGAGTTATCAATGGAACTCTCAGTTGCTCTTCAACGTTGTCTTTTGGGTGGTAAAAGTGGAGCAGGTTACTTTCACACTGAAAAAAGTGACCATAAATTGCCTTTTTTGCATGTGCATTTTTGCACTTGAACATATGTATAAATAATTATGTATTTTCATTTTTCTGTTTGTACTCCTATTAATCTTATATAGAGGTTTTCGTAATTTGCCCTCAGGTGCTGGAATTTCCCTTTCATCTTTAGTAGTTGTGGAAGGAAAGATTTGTTGGGACCTTTACATTGATGGCCTTGTTGTTAGTTCAGATGGAAATCTGCTAGATGCCCTGGGTGCTGCTATTAAGGTAGTTTCTTATCTTTTTTGTATTTACACACATTATTTTATGCAATTAACCTGGATGTGTCAAAATGGAATTTGCTGGCTATTGATAAAACTGGCAATCAAATAAGCCATAAATGTGTTCTAAATAACTTATCAAAACAAATTATTGAACTGTATGAAAAAATCTTCTGTACCAGACCTTTCCATGTTTGACTGATTCTCATTAGATACATGATGTTAAAATAAGTTTGCAGCTCTCCTCTATCTGCTCTTTCTCGGTGGTTCTAGAAAATTTGACGATTGATAGTCTCAAAGTATTTGCGTTAATTCATTTAGTTCTTATTTTCACACAAAATGGTTTCCTGGGAGTTGAAACTAAACTATAACATTACCTCACTGTTAATATCATCTTCTTCTTGTTCTCTCTCTTATTTATTTTTTCTCTGAAAAAAAGAAAAAAGAAAAAAACTGGAATTGATGTTCCCAAAGGCTGCTTTGAGCAATACAGGCATCCCGAGAGTTAATGTTGCAGCCGGTGCCTCAGGTGATGAGGAACCTGAGGTTGACGTAAGCGATGAAGAATTTTTGCAATTTGACACATCTGGGGTCCCTGTAATAATTACATTGACAAAGGTGACACAAATTTTATCTGGCTATTCTTTTGCATTCTGCAATCATCCATTGTCGCTAGCTCTTAAGTTCTCCAATGATCCAATCTGTTTTGTAGGTGGGTAGGCACTATATAGTAGATGCCACTACAGAAGAGGAATCTCAAATGAGCTCTGCTGTTTCTATTTCTGTGAATAGGCAAGGGCACATTTGTGGGTTGACAAAACGAGGTGGTGCTGGTGTAGATCCAAGCATCATTCTTGACATGATATCGGTTGCAAAACATGTAAGTGAGCAGCTACTAAACCAGTTGGATTCTGAGATAGCTGCTGCTGAAGCTCGAGAAAATGAATCATGACATTGTAACAATCTTTTATATTTTGGTCGATTTAGGTGTGGCATAGTTATGTGATAATTGTATTCTGATATCTTTAAATGACAGTTGAAAGAAATTGAAATCTTTGCTTTAACATCCATTTGTATCACTGCCGGCATATCAGTTGACATTGCAAAGATTAAGTTTCACTTGAAACAGAGCATACTTAAGAAAAGCTTTTAAGGCGGTGATGACATATAAATATTGTTCTTAAAATTCATAGGGCTCCAAGAAGACTTTATTCGGAAGTCTTGGTTGCATGAAGTTGATGAGCTTGAATATCAATGCAGATATGGCCATTGACAATATGAGGAATGGAGATTATTTATTTGAATATGGTTGGGACTTTAGATGGTGTAAACAAATGACAGTATCGATCAACAAATATAGGAGGAAATGAGATCAAGGGTTGAGTTGAAAATGTGAGGTTATTCAACTGGATTTGTTGTCTTCCAGATGCTCTGTTCCAACTATATGCCATTTTCTATGTCAGCGATTGCTTGAAATTGTGCAGCAGAAAGGCTTTTCTAAGTCTTTATATGGCCCATGTAGGGATGTCAATTTGCCCCGTCCATCCCCGAAACCGCGGTGCACCTCCGCTAATGGGGTGGTTTTTCCCTGAAAATTCGGGAATGCGGGGCGGACTCGGGGCAAATACCTAAAAACCAAGTCGGGAACGGGCCGGGAACGGGGAATAATAACCCCGTCCCGAACCCGCCCCGATATATATATATATATATATATATATATATATATATTTATTTATTATTTTTTTTTTATAAAATTTTATTTATGTAAAATCATTTTTTTCTTTTTATTTTTATTTTTCTAAATATGTATTTTATTATAATTGTAAATTTGTTCCTTGATGTATTTTATTATATTTTTATTGCATTGTAGTCATTTTTTTTATATTTTAATCATAAAATAATTTTTTTATATAAATTTTTAAAAAAAATATCAATTAAAAAACAAAATGGGGAAAACCGTCCCGTTCCATCCCCGTCCCGCAAAATCCCCGATCCCGTCTCGCACCTAAAGAAACGGAAAAAATCGTAAAGATGAGATGTAAAATTCCCCTCGAGGACGAAGATGAAATTTTAAAAACAGGCTCCGCCCCGTCCCGTTGACATGCCTAGGCCCATGAGGGCAAATGGTGGGTATTTCTCTAGAGGAAGCCGAAGCTCCTGTCAGATGGGACAATTTTTAGGAGAGAAAAGCACCGGAACAGAGTAGAGTATGTATCAAAAGGATAATGATAATGAATCAGTAGTTCAGTAAATTATTACAGTGGTTATCAAAAAGGCAGACTTTTACAGTCATAAAGTGGATTAAAAAGTTATTTACATTTGACAGCTAGCAGGGGTCGATGATAACTGAAATGTAAACATCACAACGCCCTTTGGTGGTCTGCAGTCTTCTGGTACATAATGGTACTGAATTTCTTATTTTATTTTATTTTATTTTTTGTATAATGGAGAGCAAAAACTTAAGACAACTAACAAAGGAGACGAATAAATTCCTAGCTATTCTCGAAAAGAAGATGCTCTAACCGTCCTGCAATCATAATTTAATGGTCTCGCTTCTGTAACAATGCTTTTATCAACTTACAGGAGTGTCTGAATGTGTCTATGAGTATGCCATGATTTATGCATCCAGGTAAACATAATATAAGCATCTAATTGTTTTGAAAGATCAAATATTTGAACGGACCAAATTAATATCAACAAAGATAGGGAATCAAGATCCAAATTAATTAGGGAACCAAGATCAATTAATCTATGGATCTTGTGCTTGATTATAATTAATCCACCATCACTGAAATGTTGGTCAACTCCATCTCTTTTAAAAGCTATATTTTTATTTTTTGTAATACTGTTTTAAAAGCTATTTATTGCATATCTAACCCCATTCTTTTATTCTTCAACCAAATGAGTATTTTACTTACCATCCAGGTGCCACAGAGAAATTCAACCTCTATAATATAGGGTATGAGAAAAATCTAAGCTCCAAGTCTGATTGAATTGAACTCGAGACCTGATTTTAGAAAGATGATATTGACCTCAATTGCCTGAATTGTCCATTGGAAGCATCGTAATTATACTGATTAATGTAAAAGTTTTAAGGCTTGTAATCTGGATATGAATTATGATGCTATGCAGCTAAGAATTTGCCATGACGTGCTCGTTCAGAATTTTAGATAGTACGCCACGCCTTCTGTTAATTATATAGTTTTGTCAAAGACATTTTAATATTTAGATAAAAACTAAAAATTTTAACCTTTTTTTTTTAATACGGATATACTTTATTACGTTAAAATATATTTTATCAAGACATGGAGAAAAACAAACAGGTCCTTAGTTTAGCCAAGACCTAAGATTATTTGTCTGGAAAGAATATGTCATACAGAAGATGATATGATTGAGGTTGGAATATGAATGTGTACATAACATGTATAAAACTAGCATAAATAATGATGGCTAAGACTTCTGGCATTTCCTTGGTAATAGTGGCTATTACAGTGCTGATAACGTAATGACTCATACATACTGATACTGCATCTTTCCTTGGACTTTCCAAGGAACATTAATTGAACATGATAAGAATTTGAATTTCAAGTAATCCAATTTCTATATATCGGTCTTATCAATTTTCCTCATATTCCTAGGATTTATCATAAGATATCAATCATCCATACAAACAGACGTACTCAGAATCTTCAAAATTTCATCAATTTAATGTGAAGCATGAGGAACTTCTGCAGAGAAAAAGACACTCAAACGGGAGCAGTTCTTCCTATGTTCATAATGCTCCAATTCTCTTCCTTTCATTTTCTGTTCACTGTTCTACTCTTTCTGTTACTGCTGGTGATGCTCACGAAGAAAACCAAAGCCAAAAATCTGGTTTCTAAGTTGCCTCCCGGACCTCAGAAGCTGCCAATTATTGGGAATTTGCATCAGTTGGCTGGTTCACTACCATATTATTCGTTAAGAGACTTGGCCAAGAAATATGGACCCATTATGCACCTACATTTGGGTGAGGTTTCTGCAATAGTCATTTCATCACCAGAAGCGGCCAGAGAGGTGTTGAAGACACATGAGCTTGTTTTTGCACAAAGACCTGAAGTTCTTGCAATTCAGTTGATTTCATATGATCATCCAGGGCTTATTTTCTCTCCCTATGGAAATTACTGGAGACAAATGCGAAAAATATGTGTATATGAGCTTCTAAGTGCTAAGCGTGTTGGGTTTTTTAGATCAGTAAGAGAAGAAGAAGTCTGCAGTTTGGTTGAATCCATCTCCTCTTCCCATGAACTTCCCATCAATCTCAGCAAAATGATTTTCTCCTTGACAAACATTGTGATATCCAGGACTGCCTTTGGGAAAAAGAGCAGAGGTCAAGATGAATTCAAGCCATTACTTAAGGAATTAATAAAGTATAGTGCAGGCTTCCATACACCTGATTTGTTTCCTTCAGTTAAATTTCTTAGTCTCCTGATTGGAATGAAGCCTGCATTGCAAAGAATACACAAAAAACTCAACAAAATTCTTGATGATATTATTAATGATCATAAGATGAAGATAAAATCGAATTTCACCAGCAATGAGGAACCTGATGGGGAAGATCTAGTTGATGTGCTTCTACGACTCCAAGAATCAAGTGCACTCGGCTTTGAAATCACGACTGACCACATAAAAATCGTCATTTTGGTATGACTTTCAGACTTTTGCAGCTTTTAAACTTTTGCACTGCTTTAAACTTTAACTAGCTTGTTTCACAAAACAAAAGCAAGTTGTTATTTTGTTGATGCAAGTGAATGAGTCCAAAATTTTCAGGATATCTTTATAGCAGGAACTGAGACTGCAGCAACTACCTTAGAATGGGCAATGGCAGAACTGATGAGGAACCCAAAAATAATGGAGAGGGCACAAGATGAGGTGCGTCAAGTCCTAGGAAGGAATACAAGAATTAGTGAAAACAACATTCAGAAATTGGACTACTTGAAATCAGTTGTCAAAGAAACACTTCGGCTGCACCCTCCTCTTCCACTGGTGCCCAGAGAGTCCAGGGAAAAATGTGTAATAGAAGGATTTGAGATACCATCCAAAACAAGAATTCTCGTCAATGCATGGGCACTAGGGAGAGACCCAGAACATTGGATGAATTCTGACTGCTTTTGGCCAGAGAGATTCCTCAGTTCTTCCATTGATTTCAAAGGGACCAACTTTGAATTCATTCCATTTGGGGCTGGAAGGAGGATTTGTCCAGGCATATCATTTGGTCTTGCTAACGTTGAACTAGCACTTGCTCAACTGCTATACCACTTTGACTGGGAGCTCCCAGATGGTATCAAACCGGCAGAACTCGACATGACAGAGACTTTTGGAGTAACCTGTAAGATAAGAAACGATTTGTATTTACTAGCCACCCCTTTTGTTCCTTTTCTTAACAAGGAACATTGAATTAAGATGGAAGATATATGTGGATGTTTAAATTCCACTGAATTTTTATATGATGGTTCAACATTGCTGTGGAATCTTGGAAAGAATGAACTAGCAGGAGAGGAAATAATAATAAATTTAAATGCAACTCCAAAAAGCACCAAAAAGAAAAGCAGAGGCAATATTGCACCATCCAATTAAATATTTCTGACATTTAGACTACTGATGACAAATGGCTTCATTGAGTCACTTTCTGATCTTCTTACTTCAAAAAAGTGTGAACTTCGCTCACAATGTGATTAATGTTCTTCTTACATGCTTATTACATTAAAGTTTCAATTGAGGGCAAGGCATAGAACCTCATAAATCAACATTAAATGCTTTGTTCTCATTCATGGTTCCAGGGCAGATAACTTTAGCTATGTCAAAGCCTTCAGGCATGAGACGTCTAACTTCCATCTCACTGCATAACGACATTACCAACTTTTGTTTCCCACTCTTGTGAAGTCCTTCACATAGTACAGTTAACATACCCAAATCAGGAACAATTAATCTATCAAACATTTCTCTCAAAACTTGGACTGCTCCATCAAAATCTTTATTCTTGCAGAATGTAGATATCAACATCCCAAAAGTATGTTCATTTGGATGGTAACCAGCCCTCACCATGCTTTTATAAAGCTGAAAGGCACGATCAGAGTTCTTTCTTACACACTGCCCACCAATGAGGGCTGAAAAAGTAGACACGTTTGGGACTAAGTTCTCCTTATCAAGTTCTTTTACCAGATTTGCAGCCTTTTTTGTTTTACCCTCCTTGCATAGTCCCAAAATCAAGGCATTATATGTTAGGATATCAGCCTTAACTTGATTCTTTGTCATCTCCTCATAAAGCTTAGCACCAATATCAGCATTACCTCCTTGACTGTACCCATTTATCAAAGTATTGTAGGTTACAGTATTAGGAGCCACATTTATAGATTTCATCTCACTAAAAAGTTTATTTGCTTCACTTACCTTCCCTTCTTTGCAAAATCCATTTATAAGGGTGTTAAAAGTTACCACATCTGGGAGTATCCCATTCTTCCCCATCAAGCTTTTAAGCTTCATAGCAAAGCTTAGAAGGCCTTTGTTACAGTACCCTGCAATCAGTGTATTATAAGAGGCGACAGTAGGGCTGCAACCCATGCTTTCCATCTCCTTAAAAACTTGAAGAGCCTTATCTAACTTTCCTGATTTACAATAAGCACGTATCACCATATTAAGAGTATAAACGTTTGGTGAAATCCGATAACGCTGCATTTCTTTATAGAATGTAAATGTAACATCAACCCTATCCAAATCAAGCAAGGAGCTAATATATGCATTGCAGGATTCAACTCTTGGCAAAAACCCATAATCCTTCATTCTGCAAAAAGTGTCACTGGCATTTCTGAATTTTCTCACATGAGCAAAAGTCTTGAAAAGTAAGTCAAAGACAACGGGAGAAGAATCACAAATGCGGTAGGAATACAATATTTCATCAAACAGCTTAGGAGGTAAATCAATCGAACCCGAAACGATAATGCCCCTCAAAATTGATTCTGCGGATTTGAATTTCCCGTTTCTAGTGAGAATGTGGAGAATCATGGAATGGGTTTCAAGGGTATGCAAACTAGCCTTTTTAACCCCAACCCATTTGAAAAACTCATGTGAAAGAACATGGTCCTTCTGAATCTTGAGCAATATATGTTTCACTCTGAATGGTGTCAAACCACTGGATAGCAAATCAAGCTTAGCCCAATCAGAATGAATCAGATGGCTATGTGCAACATTAACAAAATCAAGGTCTTGACCTTTGGGCTCAGGAATTGTTTTGTGGGGTACTGGAAGAGGCTTCCAATTCCTCCCCAAAATCCCAGTAATTCTTGGTTCAAATATAGGTTGTTTCACACCTGAACTGAACGAAGTCGAAAATTGACGAAATGAGATATTTTTCATACTTGGATTCTCTGCTTCCTTTTTCTAAATTGCCGGTATCAAGAATTTGTCTAGTAAATCAGCAAAACAAATTTAAATGGAACGGGGTCATAAACATATATAAATATCTATAATGTATTTGTAATATTTATATATATATATATATTCAAATTGGGGATAAAGCACTGTTTCAAAAAAAAAAATTGCGGATAAAGCACAAAGAAAAATTTTAATCAAACAATAATATAACGAAGACCAAGGTTTAGAAGAAAGGAATCGTGAAGACCCACTAACCTTTTTCGATTCCACAGAGTGAAGAAATCGAAGAACACACGTAATGAGCGAAAAAGTTCCGATTTTTCCGACGAGACAAGCAGTTGATCGAAGGATTCTTGTCAATAGAGGAAGTTCGGCTTGTAAGACCAAAAAACCAAAAACTGCACGAAAAGAAGTGAAGAGAAAATAACACGTCAGATATTCGATTAAATTAATTAATTTTCTTTTGCTGATATGGCAAATCATTAAAGATGTGGCAGTATATAATTGGATGACATTTCCACGTCTGAAAATTGATGTTTGGAAATCCGTTTTATTGAAGAATTTCTGTGAAGATGTTTGCAGCTTCTCACATTGGAATTTTGTTTCTATTTATTTATTTTATTTTTGCCTGAAGTTATTTAGAAAATGATAGAAAATGTTTTTGCTAAATAAAAATGATGTGAAAGACAATGTTGGTATCATATTATTATTATTATTATTTTCATTAAACAATTATGGATAGGATTCTGATATAATAATTTTGGCTTTTTTTTTTTTTTCTTTTCCTTTTGTGATCATGAAACATTCATAAATTATATTTTATCTTGATTAATAAGTTCTTAAATAGCTATCATTCCTCAAATGACAAACTTTATATATATATATATGAAAGAAAAACAAAAATTACAAAATGCCTCGTTGAACTTTAAGCTTGAGTTTCAATTTGTCCTCTGAATTTTTTTTTTTCGTAAGTAATTTCCCTCCTAAATTTAGGTATGGTGTTAATTTAACCTTTCTTTAAAAATTTATGTTAAATTTTGATAAACTTGACCTACCAATATTAAAATTGTTTTGCCTTTGCTTATATAAATAAAATATGGTACATTGCATTTTGATACTCTATAACGATCTAAGGTTGTACAATTTAGATAATAAATTTCTGTTTTAAACAAATTGAATCCTAATGTTTCAAAATCGTTGTAAATCAATATCTTGAAATAATAATATGGTTAAAATTAATAGTGTCTATATCAATATAATATTATGCTAACATTATAATTATTTCTTAAAAATAAAAAATTAAAAAAAATTGTTATTTTTATATTTATGTTTACAAATTTTTACTTTAAAAGTTGTATTCATTCTTTTTTTTTTTATATTTAAATTAAAATATCTACAATCATAATTAAATGTTTCGCAACCAAAATTAGATCAAAAGCAAAAATTGAAATTTTTTGTGCCCAAATAAAAGAAGGGACCAAAATACCATAAAAAAAAATTAGACCAAGAATTAAAAAATAAAATAAAATATTTTTTGGTTTAATTTTAACCATAGTTTATTTTTTAAGAAATAAAAAATAAATTTTTAATTTTTTTTTTAAAAAAAATACATTTATTGTTTTTCCATTTTATAGGGGAGGAAAAAAAAAAAAAAGACCATAATGGTCTAATTTTTCTATTTTCAAAATATTTTTCCATGTGATCATATAAATTATAGACTAGAATACCAATATGTAAATGAACTATGAACTATTTTGAAAAAAATTTCAATTTTACCAAAAAAAATAAACCATTAAAATGGAAAAATAAAAATTAGAACAAATAAATAAAGGGAGGTCATTTTCCCATTGTGATTTATTCTAATCAGGTTTTCCATTTTTTCATTTTTTGGCTCCATTTTGATTTATAAAATGACTTTTCTAATTTTTTTCAATTATTTTTTCTAATCTTTTATTTTTATTATTAAATTTTTGATTAAATTTTTGTTTTGGTATTTTGGTCTGATTATTTTTAATTTTTGGTCCAATAAATTTTTTTATTACATTAAAATTTCAATTTTATCTTAATTTTTATTATTGATCTAATTTTAAATTCAAAAATATTTAATTATAATTGTGGATATTTTAATTTAAATAAAAAAGAATTAACTATGTTAGCATGATGTCATGTTGATATTGATACTAAATCAAAAGTTTATGATTGAAATGGTACAGTAATGAAACTTACAGGTTTCAAACTGCAATTTGCCCAAGAAAATATGTCTTACTCAAAAGTTTTTCATTAGCAACATTGTAAAAAATAAAAAATAAATAAAAAAAATGAAACACAAATTTTCTTTTTTTCAATCTTATCTTACCATTTTCAATAGTGCCACAAACACTAAATTGTTGATTAAAAATATTTATAAATGCAGTGTATCAATATATTATTGAAGAAATATTATTGTAATTTAAATATGAATAAATGAATATGTATAAGTAAATAAAAAAAAAGTAATTAAATATTACTACATTATTAATCATCTCGTTTAATAAATAAATTTGATAATATTTTGAGAAATTAGTATTCTTGTTCAATTTTTATTAAAAAAATGATTTAGACGTATTTTAGTTGTATAAACAATCAATTGGGATACTAATCATTCCCCTTTTTTTTTTTTTTTTTTTTTTTAATAATTTTAACAAAAAAATAGTTGCAAACTCACATTATGCCAAAGTTTAGGAGGATGCAAATTGAAAATTGATTGAAAGTGTAGAATATTTTGTAATTTTCTTACAAAATTATAGCAATCACATGTGAATAAAAATGAAACCTTTCTTCAGCCTTTAAATATGCGGCAACCAATTTCGAACTTATATCATTACTATTGACCCCGAAAAAATGAAAACCACTAATAAATACGACGAGCCACTTCAATTTATTCCCAGCACAAACTAAAGGTGCTATTCATAGTACAATAACTTCATGAAGAGAAAGTACCTAAGATTATTAAATTTGACAGAATATCAAATCAAGTAAAATATGAAATTAACCACCAGAAAGTGGCTAAGATAAAGTCTCTTACCTACCAATCCATTATTATTGGCAAATTAAAAAATATCTTAACAACCATGTTGTTGTTGTTTTTTGGAATAATAATTTCGAATTTGAATCTCTATTCTTAATATTATAAAAATAAGAAAATCCATGATAATCTTTTATAGCGAGCAGCAAAAGTATTTTATATCCCCAAAAAAATAAAAAAAAATGATTGAGTCTTTTGAGTGTGAAGCCTCTTTCACTTTTAGCAGCTTGCGTGAGTAGCATGACAGATTGATAATGGGAACACTTGTGTGTTGCTGCGGGGATCATAGCTTCTTGGCATTTAAGGATTGGTGAAGTCAACAAACATCCCAAACATGAATATCACGATACTGTCGATTTGACCTCAATCAATATCCATAGTTAGAAGACTTCAAATGAAGCAACATATGCTGTTTATTTTATCTTTTTCAACCTGAAAAAGATATACACACCCACACACACACCCCCACCCTCTTAGAGGCAAACACGCACATAAGTTTGTCTTCTTTCCACTTTCAAGAGTATATACTTAGCTGAAGAGACATAATGAAGTTACCATTATTGCTGTTTATGTTTCTGTATTTGCCATTGATCTTACTCTACTTGTCTCATCTTTTTCTTGCTCATGAAACTTTTCCCTCAAGGAAACCAGCTTGCCGTGAAAAGGAGAGCTTGACTTTGTTACAGTTTAAAGAAGGCATCACCATTAACAGGACTGCTTGCAAAGGCTGTTTTGCTTATCCGAAAGTTGAATCATGGGAACTCTACAAAGAAGATGGTGATTGTTGCTCTTGGGATGGTGTAGAATGTGATAACAAAACTGGTCATATGGTTGGTCTTAACCTTAGTAGCAGCTGCCTCCATGGTTCTGTCATAGTATTTTCCACCTCGTTCATCTCAGGAAGCTAGACCTTTCTAACAACGATTTCAGTCGTTCAGAAATCCCATCTGCTATTTCCAATCTCTTAAGGTTAAGTTTTCTCAGACACTCCAATTCTTTGGTTTTTGGTCAAATTCCATTAGAATCTTCACAGCTATCAAACTTATCTTTTCTTGATCTTTCTTATAATGTTGAAAATTTGATTTATGGAGAAAAAATTGTGGAACTGACAAACCCAATACTATTAAGTGCAGTCCAAAACTTGACAAGCTTAGAACTACTTTAAAATATATCATCGGAAGTACCTAAAACCGTTGCCCATTTGCATTCTTTGCCAACTTTATGTCAACAAAATTGTGGTTTTTGGTGAATTCCCACCTGGGATTTTTCATCTACCTAACTTAAAGTTTCTTAGTGTCTAAAACAACCTAAATCTTACTGGGTTTATCCTAGAAATTCACTCCAGCATTCCTCTAAAGTCATTAAGGCTTAGGGGTACAAGCTTCTCTGGTGAACTACCTGCTTTTTTCATCTACCTAACTTACAGTTTCTTAGTATCCAGAACAATCTAAATCTCATTGGGTTTATCCTAGAAATTCACTCTAGCACTCCCCTATAGTCATTGAGGCTTAGAGGTACAAACTTCTCTGATGAACTACCTGCTTCAATAGGGAACCTAAATTCCTTATATGAGTCGGATATTAGCTTCTGCAACTTTTCAGGGTCCATTCCATCTTCATTTAGCAACCTTACTGATCTAACTTATTTGGATTTTTCAAATAATCATTTTTCAGAAAAAGTGAATTCTTCTTTGTCAAACCTTATTCGTTTGGTTATTTTGGTTCTTGCTGGCAATAGTCTTAATCCTGGGACATTGTCTTGGATTGGAAAGCTAAGGAACCTCAGTGTTTTTGCATTGCCAAGGGATAAACTTATATGGTGAAATCCCAAATTCTTTTGCCAACTTGACCTATTTATAGTTGTCCTACAATTAATTAACCGGTGAGATTCCATCTTGGCTCATGAACCTCACAAAATTAACTAGGCTGTACCTTTCATACGAAAGGTTTCACGGTTCAATTCCATCCACCATCTCTGAACTCAGGAATCTTGAGTATCCTAACCTTGCTTCAAATTACTTTACTAGAACATTGGACATGGATGTGTTTCTAAATCTCAGGAATTTAACTCTACTTCTTTTATGGTCCAATCGCTTATCATTTTTGAAACCCAATTCAAATTTTGTTTAGAAGTTTCATGTTCTAGGATTTGGTTCATTCAATTTAACCGAGTTTTGAAGTTTTCTGCAAAACCAAAATGAATTACAGTGTCTTGACCTATCAAAAAACAGCATTCATGGTTTGGTACCCAAATGGATTTTAAATATCAGCAAAGAAACCATGTGGTATGTAGACCTCGGCCACAACTTTCTAACATGCTTTTAACAATCTCAACCTTTTCTTCCATGGTCAGCTTTAAGAATGATAAACCTTGGATCCAATAATTTGCAAGAATCAATCCCGATTCCTCCACCATCCACCATAGTTTACTTGCTCTCAGACAATGAATTAACTGGAGAAGTTCCAGAAACAATTTGCATGCTAAAACTGCTCGACACCCTTGATTTGTCTTACAATAATTTAAGTAGCTTGCTTCCTCTCTGTTTAAGCAACTTTAGCAAATCACTGTCATTACTGAAGTTAAGAAAGAACTATATTCATGGTACCATTCCTCTAACCTTCACAAAGGATAGCAGATTGAAAATGTTTGATTTAAGCCAAAACCAATTTTAGGGTCAGATTCCGATGTCAATAGCAAACTGCACAATGCTAGAGTATCTTGACCTCAGCAGCAATCACATCAATGACACTTTTTCTTTCTGGTTAGGAAATCTTCCCTCCTTGAAAGTTCTTATTCTGCATGCTAATCAATTCCATGGTGTAATAAGTTGCCTTGAATTTGAAACAAACAATTATGGATTTCCTGAGTTGCAAATCATTGATCTCTCTCACAATGATTTCTCTGGAGCTTTATCCTTAAGCTATATATAAAGTTGGATGCCATGAAATTTGCAGAGATGAAGAGGTTAACATATATGAAAGCAGAAAAGTCTCCGCTCATGGAGAATTGTGGATGGCTTCATGATTGCCATTACTCATTTACGCGCACGAACAAAGGGACAGAATTATAATATGACAAGATCCAAGCGTTCCTCATCGCCATTCATCTTTCGAGCAACAGATTGGAAGGTAAGATTCCCAAGTGCATTGGGAATCTTCAAGGTCTCTATTCACTCAACCTTTCCAACAACATTCTCACTGGTTGTATTGCACCATCATTGGGGAACATAAGAATGTTGGAATCATTGGACCTTTCTCACAGCATGCTTTCAGGGGAGATTCCTCAAGAACTAGTGTAGCTCAAAATGCTTTCTTCCTTCGATGTCTTCCTACCACAATTGGAACAATTTGACACTTTCAACAATAGTTCATTTGATGGGAATTTTGGGTTGTGTGGGAAACCATTGTCATATGGATGTGGGAAGTATGCAAGCTCTCTAACACCAACACCATTTGAAGAAGATGAAGACTAAAATTTTGAGTTTGAGTTGGACTGGAGAACTATTATGGTAGGTTATTCATCTAGGATGGTAATTGGAGTTGGGATTGGTTTCTGCTTCATCATTTGGAAACATAACTAGTTTGTGAAGCATTATGGATAACTGGAACTATAGTTATATATGCTTACATTCTACATTCACTCGTTTTTTTTTTAAATTATTATTATTATTTTTTAAAATTGTACTATTGGGTACTTGGTTTAGTCCAATAATTTAAAATCACAAAAACTAATTGCTGTTTGTGTACTTTCTTACTTCCAGTACTATATTCTTAATCTAGTATCATGCACTTTAGTTTTTTGTCTAGTAAATCAGCAAAGCTAAATGAAATCAAACTGGGTCTTAATCAAATTATATATATATATATATATATATAAACATTATCAAATAGGGGGTAATGAACAAAACGGAAAGGTGGAAGGCGTTCCACAGTAAGAGCTCAAGGCAGATGTTACAGAGGCAACAAGAAAATCAAATATGACGTTGGTGGGAAAGATCATTTCTACAAAATCCCAAAAGAAAACATTGGTTCAAATGATCACAAGGCGAATATGGTTCACCCACGAACTAGTAAGTGTAGATCAGTTAAACCCAAACACCTTCCTTTTTACTTTCACTAAAGAAGCAGATAACGCAAGGGTTTGGAACCGACGATCTGGGACAATCAATGGAGCTCATTTAGTTCTTAAAGAGTGGAATCCATAGATGTCTTTAAGAGATTTTGATTTCTCATCGTTTACATTTTGGGTCCAAATCCATGGACTACCCCTTCAATTTTTGAATAAAGACAACGCAATCAAAATTGGAAGTTTGTTCAAGGAGGTTTTAAGCTGCAAAGATTCTTCTAGGAAAAGTGTGTTGGGCATGCAATACCTGCGGGTATAGGTGGAAATCGAATTAACCAAACCAATCCAAATGGGCTTTTTTCAAAAATTTGGGAAAGAAAATAAATGGATACATTTTTGCTATGAACGATTGGGAGACTTTTGTTACAGTTGTGGATTAATTGGGCATTTAAAGAAATCATGCCAAGCAAGTGCAAATACCTCGGCACGACATGAGGGCAGCGAGTATGGGGCCTAGTTGCAAGCCGAAGAAGGTTCATTCTCTATAGTATGCTTCGACAATTCTTTGAGGAGGGAGGAAAATCCGAGGAGAGATTTCTTCCATTCGTCCTCTAACGAAGAGCTGGGCATCGACGGAAAGAACCAAGAGACCGATCAATCAAATGGGAAAGATCAAATATCTGATCGACATAAAGCAACACTAACAGATGGTGCAAATGAAGGAACATAGGAGGTCCCCCCCAATCCCCAAAAGAGACCGATCGATCTAAAGGGAAAGAACACATACCTGATCAGCACGAAGCAGAATTGCTGGAGAGGGAGCATGAAGAAATGCCGAAGCTAACCACTCATCCCCTGAACAATGAATACAGGGCCCGTGAGTATGGCCTGAATAGTAAAGGTATGGGAGACCCTGCAAAAAGAAACCCTAGGAGTAGGGGAACATTGAAAGTTCTGCCAATTGGGTCAGAAAAGAGAAGCAGACCTATTGAGTCTCAAAACACTATAGAACACGTTTCTACCTTTTCAAAAATTGGCAAGAAGTTTCTTGAAGGAGATCGGCCGACAAAGGAAGATATTGGGGTGGCATTTGACAACTTACAAGTTAACCCTGGATTTTTGCCGAGAGAGGAGCGTATTTAGTCTGAGCAAATCAGTTGCTAGTTTTAGTTTGGGGTGAGTCACATGAAGGATTCAAAAGAACGACGATTGGTGGGCCTCAAACGAAAGGCTAGACAAAGTGGGTCGAACCCCTCCTCCATTTGGTCTAAGCAACAGATTGAGGACTCTTTGCTAAAGGAGGCCCTAATTCTGAGGCTTTTAAACAACTTTCCTCCAAGCAAGGAAATTAAGATTCTAAACCCGCTTGACTCCATTAAAGGCCCAACAGATCAGGAATCGATCAATGAGAATCCGAGAGGAAATAAGAGGATATGGGCTTTGGAGAGTGAATTGAAGGTGCATGGACATGGGCCTGAAGAGGTAGCCAATTTGGTAAGGTAGGAGAGTCAAAAACTTTTCTCAACTGTAGGAAAGATTGTTGGGACAAACAGAGAGTTAGGCGGGGGTGAAGATGTAGAGGAACATAGAACGAAAGATGTTGGAATGGCATTGAATTGTGATACTATAACCGAGGAGGTGAGCCTTGGCATTGAATTGTGATACTATGGCTGAGGAGGTGAGCCTTTTCAATCCCCCTCCCCCCCCTCCCTTCTCCCTCCTTTTCCATAAGTATCTTAATGTGGAATTGCCGAGGACTAGGGAGGTCCTCGGCAGTGAGAGGCCTTAAGGGCCTGGTGCACAAGTACTCCTTCCCTGGCCTTTTTCTTTGCAAAACAAAGGCTCAACAAGGAAGAATTGAGAAAATTCAAAGAAAGCTAGTGTTTGATAACTTATTTGTGGTGGAACCACAAAACCGAGAAGGAGGTTTAGCCTTGATGTGGGATGATAGTCGGAGGTGGTCGATCCTTTCAGCCACAAAATGCATTATCAGAGTTCTAGCTAAATCAACCTCGGGAGAAAGGTGGATGATGTGGCTTTGTTACTGTCCTGCTGAAAAAGCTATGAGACAAGCTTTCTGGGAGGAACTGTCCTCAAAAGTTAACTCTGGATTGAACTCCTGGATGTGTCTCGGGGATTTTAATGATGTTGTAGACCAAAAGGAAAAGATGGGGGCCGACCAGTAATGTCCAAATCAAATTTCTTCCTGCGCAACTTTATGTTTAGCGAAGGAGTGGTAGACATTGTGTTTCATTTGAATGCATTTACGTGGTGCAATAAAAAAGGTGGTTCTGCTAACATACGAGAACGTTTAGATAGGGTGATAGCCAGCATCGAGTGAAGATTAATGTTTGATAAAGCAGGAGTTACCCATCTGTCTAGTGCATACTCGGATCACATTCCTATTCTCCTAAGCCTGAACCTAGATCACTAGTATAAGCCCAGGCCTTTTTGGTCCTAGAAATTTGGTCAAGGGATAATACATGTAAGGAGGTAGTGGAGATGGCTTGGAAGAGTGTTGATACCAGAGTTAGGTAGCTTCTGTGAGATTCAAAATTCATACTACGGCCTTTGCATTAAAAAGGTGGAATAAGGATGTGTTTGGTTTCTGTCAAATAAGAATCAATGAATTGGAGGAGAGAATTCTTTGGCTTCAAAGCTTCGAACCATCTGTGGATAATTTATCCAAAGAGCGGATTGTTCAACAGGAACTGGATGAATGGAGGAAGAGACAAAAAATCCTCTAGAGACAAAAATACTAAATTCTTTCATGCCTCGACGGTGAACAATAGGAGGAGAATTTATATTCCAGCTTTTAAGGATAGCAATGGAGTATGGAAAATGACTAGAAAAGAAGTTGGGGAACTCATAACAGACGAATTTACAAACCTTTTTAAAGCAGAGGAAATCAGGAGAAGTGAAGGGCTAGGGGATTACATTCCCTGTTGCATTTCTAGGGAGGAAAATGAGCATCTTGACGTTATACCTACAGAGGTCGAAATTTAAAATGTGGTTAAATTGATGAATCCTTCTAAGGCTCTAGGTCTGGATGGTATGCCGCCCGTTTCTTCCAAAAATATTGGAACATTGTTGGCAGGGTTATGGTAAGAATGTTCCAAAACGTTTTCAGGTCTGGTCTTCTACCCAGGGATATCAATCGTTCTTTCTTAGTGCTCATCTCTCAAACCATTGGGGTTTTAGAATTTGAATACATTCGTCCTATTAGCCTATGCAACATAATTTATAAGATAATATCAAGACTTATAGCAGACAAGCTGAAACTGGTGCTGAGGAATATCATCTCCCCAAACCAATCTGCCTTTGTCCTAGGGAGGTGGATTGGAGAGAATGTGATCTTGGCTAATGAAGTGGTCCATTTTATGAATCGGAAGAAAGGTTTGCGGGGAATTGTAGGCATCAAAATTGATATTTAGAAGGCGTATGACAGGGTAGACTGGACGGTTATCTGTAGGATTTAATCCTCTTCAGGTTTTCAAAAAAAATTATAAATTTGATCCTCAATTACTTATCCTCTGTGTCCATGGAATTACTCCTCAATGGCAGTATATTTGGGAAAATACCTATGGAAAAGGGTCTTTTGCAGGGAGACCCTATGTCTTCGTTCCTCTCAATTATTATGGCTGAGCTTCTCTCAAGGATGTTATACAAGTGGGAGGTGGAAAAAAATTTTAATGGTGTGAAGATTGGCAGGCTAGCTCCCTCAATTTCTCACCTTATGTTTGTAGATGATATCATTATCTTTTGTAAAGCCAACACAGAGGAAATCTGAAACATCCAATGGTGTCTTCAGCTTTATTACAAGTGGACAGGACAAGCTTTCAATCGAGAAAAATCTGGTTGTTTCTTCTCTCGCAACGTTGATCAGAGAACTAAAAGAGAAATCAAACGATGTCTTCATATGAAAAAGCTAGATAATAAGGCAAATCACTTAGGACTGCCCCTCTTTTTTGAAAGGGATAAATCCAAAACCTTTGAGGAGCTGAGTAAGAGAGTCGAAGCCAAATTCCAAGTTTGGAGAGCGAAACGACTTTCCCAGGCGGGTAGATTAACTCTCATAAAACATGTTGCAAGCTCAATTCCTATTTATACTATGTCCTCTTTCCTTCTCCCTAAAGGTGGTGCGAGAGAATCGAAAAGTGTTCAAGAGCTTTCCTATAGCGAAACGAAACACATCTATGAAGCTAAGTATTTCCGTCACTCTTCATTTATGAAGTGCAGGGGCAAAGAAGGATACTTTTGGTTATGGACAAGAGTGTTAAAGACAAGGCCATTGTTAGCAAAGGGGTTTGTTTAAAAGTAGGCAAAGGAGACAATGTCAATTATTGGGAAGATTCGTAGATCCCAAACAGGTCAAATTTTCTTGTGAAGCCAAGAAATAATGACATTGAAACCTTGGGTATGGTCAACTCACTTAAGAGGAGCAATGGTGATTGGGATGATAGCAAGCTGGAAGACATATTTGATCAAGAATCGGTAAAGAACATCAAGGATATGTTCTGGGTTAATGACAAACAGAAGGATAAGATAATTTGGACAAAAACCAAGGCAGGAGGTTTTAGCGTAAGGTTAGCTTATAAGGTGGAAGAAGGTGAAGAACATTCTACGAATAGTTGATGGACCCATCTATGGCGAAGTCCAACTCTCGAGAGAACGAAATTGTTCCTATGGAAGCTTGCAAATTCTGGCCTCCTCACCATGTCCAACCTGATGGCGAGAGGAATCTTGTTTGACCGGTAGGAGTCTGTACATGGCTATCAAAGTGAAGAAAATGAGTTGCACTTATTTTTCCATTGCGAAATGGCTAAAATGTTGTGGCATGCCAGTCCGTGGGGTATTAGATGGGAGTCTTTGAGGGGTGATGAGCTTGGTTTTTACCTAAATTGCTTGAGCAATCCAGTGGGATTGTTACCTGTTCACCCAGAGGATAGGAAGGACTTTTTCATTTATAGTGCCTCAATCCTGGAACATATTTGGTGGCTGAGAAACAAAGTTTGCTTCGAAGGATATGTGGTTCAAGCTGAGTCATCGATGAATTCTATTAAGAAAAGAGTCGAAGAAATAATTGAGTCTCGGAAAAGAGAGGAAAGCTCAAGTAACACAGGTATGACTTCCAACGTAAGGGATGTGCAGAGTTGGAGAAAACCACCGGAGAGAATGGTTAAAATTAACTCTGATGCTGCTGTCAAAGAATTGGGCAGCACTTTGGCCATGGTTGCTCATGATGACAATGGAGCAATTTTGCATATTCACATGTTTAAATAAAAAATGTCTATCCCAAAAGTAGTGGAAATTGAAGCTCTGTGGAATGTAATGAAAGTGGCTCACAGTCAGGGATGGACAAAGGTTATATTTGAATCGGATGCTCTTTCAGTTGTGAAGGCCTTAAACATGAAAGACCTGAGTTTGCTTCCCTGGGCAGCAGAGTCTTTCTTTAACAATATTCTCACATACAGTGTTAATTTTGTTCTTGATAGTTATCTTTGGGTGGCTCTATCTGCCAATAGACTGGCCCATCTAGTGAGTCAAAGGGGAGTAACCCATTTTGTCTTAGGTCCAGTTCTCATCAATTGGTTGTCTCCCCCCCTTTTGAACTGTATAACTCAGGAGTGTGCTCCTTTGGAAGCCTCCTGAGCCTTGGCTTTTTTGTAACCTTTCTTCTTTTGGTTTAATGAAACCCCTGTTTTAGTGAAAAAAAAAAACAATTTAACAAAGTACCAGATATTAAAGGAAAAGAAATGTGAAGACCAACTAACCTTGTCAAACACAAAGAGTTAACAAATTGAAGAACGATAATCTCCACCTCTGATAAAACCTATAGGTAACAAACAGTGATAGTTTTCACCTAAAAAAAAAAAAAAAAAAAATAGAGTCAAACGGAAGAACCAAAAAGACTCAATTTTCCCATGAAACGAACAGTCGATAAGTAGATTAAAGGATTTTCTAAATTATATATATTTTTCGATGATATGGCAATACGTTAAAGATGTGGCAGTATCTCATTGGTATCTCTACTGGCATCACAAAATGTGGGCCCAACCGTTCACTTTCAGAGAATAATTTTTCAGTACTTTTGTTTTTATTAATTATCATTTTTATTATTATTATGTTTTGAGAAGAGAATTTCTATACTTGTTTGTGTTTGCCACCATTTTTTATTTTATTCCATTTTGAAAAATAATATAAAATTTTTGTATCTATGAATATGAGTAATAGGCTAATTGGCATGAATACCCCTGAACTACATGGGGTTTCGCATGTTGATCCCTGGACCCCCTTTTTTTTTTTTGGGTATTGGTGTCCTAGCAACAGTCCTGCATTTCTTCGTTAATTCCATGACCCATTTGGCACGAGAAATAGACGTGAGAAAACGGTTAATCGCTCTCTATCTATCTCACCATCTCTGTCTCTTTACGTGAAAAGAAAGGTGGGGGAAAGAGTAACGAGTCATTAAAACAAAAAAGGTTGTAGTAGAAAATTAAACTTACTTAAATGAAAATACATTTAATAAAAAGATGGGATATTTTTCTGGGGTTGGAAAGAGAGAACAGAGGAAGGCATAAAGTGCTTAGGATTCTTGGGTTGTGGTATTTGATGGTATTTTATTTTTCGACTGAATGAACATTCTTTTTCACTCTCTGTTTTGACAACTGGGTCTTAATTTTTGTTCATATTTGTGTGGCTATGATTGGATTTGCTTGGTATTTTTACCAAAGCATGGTTACTGAACCATGAAGGAGAAAAGTGGCTAGCGCGTCTCTGCTTCAGCGCTAGTCTTTCTCTCTAACTCTTTTCCTCACTTCCGTTTGTTTTGAACGTTTCAAAAATCAAAATATTGTTTCTTGGATTGGAGCCAAACAGAGAAGGAACTATGTTTATATGTGTTTAGCGGCAATTATGGGTGTTTAGTAATTAACTTATGAACATTTCTCATTAAGAGCAAACCCAAATCTAGTATTTCCCATGATACAAATTTTGAGATATTTAGAATTGCATGTCTAGCAAAAGATGATGAAAGAATGAAAACATAACTGAACTTGGTACCAGTTATCCTCAATATTTTGCTCCACCGCCTCAAACTCAACCTGTGAAAAAGAAATTGACATCTTACTAAAAGCAAACAATCCAAATAATCCAGCTAACAAATTGGTATCTTATCAGAAGTTAAAGAGTTCTTATACGCGGAGTTCAAACTCAAACGACTGTTGGTGAGAGAAGATGAGTAATGGTTGAAAAGACAAAGACTATCCTTGAATTCCAGCTTCAGTTATCTCACTTGCATTTTCATGCCAAATCCGTTAGAAACTTAACGGAGAAATGCAGAAGGACTTGTGTTGCAACAATAATACGAGTTGGAGGAAAATGACCCCCAAAAAAAAAAAAAAAGGGTTCAGGACCAACTTGCCAAATCTCATATAGTTCAAGGAGTACTCATGCCACCAAAAAAAAAAAAAAAAAAAAAATATTTAGTAGATACTATTGTCAATTTAATATTTAAATAACAAAGAAATAATATAATATATCACATAAGTAAAACATTAAATTTTATCAAGAAAAGAAAAAGTAAAGTAGGAGACATTCCACTAGCAAAACTACTATTTTTCTTCAGAAACGATTTCATTTTGAACTTATCATCTTTAATATAATAATAATAAACCATCAAATGAGTGATTAATTAAGATAGCAAAGTGTCACATGCCTTGTATAACAAGACAGGGCCGGTGACAAAAAATCACATGATCAATCAATTATTATTAAATTCAGAATTGTCTTTATGTATGATTTTTATTTTATATAGAAAAGGGTAACTACAAGAAAAGTCGTTGACTGTGAAATGTCGCTTTCGTTTACTCAAAAGTGAAAATTATCTCATCCACATGAATGGGCAACGACTGGTTCTGATAATGGTATCACTTAGTTCAGCAGCTGGGGATAAAGCCAATTTATAAAGCTTCAAAATTAATAATTATTTGCCTTGAAAAATGGGGCAATGGTGGCTTGACTTAGGAGGCTTCAAAGTAAGCGACATGCGGTTTTATTTTTCTTTTACCTTTTCCAGCCCAAACAAAAACCAAAAAATATGCATAAACCACCTCAACTTTCTAGTTCCAAGAGTAACAGTTGCTAAAAGAAAATCATGAAACTACCACTATTTCCTAGTATGTTTTTGAATTTTCCATTGATATTACTCTCCTTGTTTCATCTTTTGCTTGCTGTTGAAATTTCTTCCTCTGTTCGACTGGTTTGCCGTAGCAATGAGAGCTTGGCTTTGTTGCAGTTCAAAGAAAGCCTCATCAGCAGCAGGGATGCTTGTAAAGACCCTTTTGGTTATCCAAAAGTTGAATCATGGAAACTCCATGGAAAAGGTGGAGATTGTTGCTCTTGGGATGGTGTGGAATGTGATGAAAGAAGTGGCCATGTAGTTGGTCTGAACCTCAGCAACAGTTGTCTCTATGGTTCTTTCAACTCAAGCAATAGCCTTTTCCAACTTGTTCATCTTCGGATGCTGGATCTGTCCAACAATGATTTCAACCTTTCAGAAATCCCATCTGCAATTTCCAATCTCTCAAGGTTAACTTCTCTCAGACTATCTAATTCTTCGTTTTCCGGTCAAATTCCTTCTCAACTTTCACATCTATCAAACTTATCTTTTCTTGATCTTTCTTACAATATAGATATTATTTATGAAGAAAATTTGTTGGAACTGAAAACTTCTATTCTGAGAAATCTAGCAAAAAACCTAAAAAGCTTAGAGATACTTCATCTAGATTATGTAAACGTATCATCGGAATTACCTGAAACACTGGCCAATTTGTCTTCTTTGACAACTCTGTCTCTAGAAAATTGTGGATTGTCTGGTGAATTCCCACCTAGCATATTTCATCTCCCTAACTTACAGTTTCTAAATGTCCAGTACAATGTAGATCTTACTGGGTTTATCCCAGAATTTCACTCCAGCAGTCCCCTAAAGTCATTGAGGCTTAGGAGCACAAATTTCTCTGGTCAACTACCTTCTTCAATAGGGAACATAAATTCCCTATATGATATGGTTATTAGCTACTGTAACTTCTCAGGTCCCATTCCATCTTCTTTTACCAACTTGACCCAACTGTCCTATTTGGATTTGTCCCACAATCGTTTAACTGGTGAGATCCCACTTTGGATCATGAAACTGACCAAATTGAAAAGGCTATACCTTTCATTCAATGAGTTTCAGGGCACAATTCCAACTGCCATCTCTGAACTCATGAATCTTGAGTATCTTGACCTTGCTTCAAATCGCCTTAATGGAACAGTGGACATGGACATGTTTCGAAATCTCAGGAATTTAACTCTACTTCTTTTGTCATCCAATGCCTTGTCATTGGTTTCGAAACCCAGTTCGACTTTTGTTCAGAAGTTTCATGTTCTAGGATTTGGTTCATGCAACTTAACCAAGTTCCCAAGTTTCCTGCAGAACCAAAATGAATTACAGTGGCTGGACCTGTCAAACAACAGCATTCATGGCTTGATACCCAAATGGATTTTGAATATCAGTAAAGAAACCATGCAGTATCTGAACCTAGGCCAAAACTTTTTGACAGGCTTTGAGCAATCTCCTCTTTTTCTTCCCTGGTCAGCTTTAGAAGTAATAAGCCTTGGATACAACAATTTGCAAGGATCAATCCCAGTTCCTCCACCATCCACGATGGTTTACATTCTCAATGACAATGAACTGACTGGAGAAATCCCAAGATCAATTTGCAGCCTGAATCAACTCAACACCCTCGATTTGTCTTACAACAAATTGAGTGGCTTGCTTCCTCCATGTTTCAACAACTTCAGTAATTCTCTGACATATTTGAAGCTACGAAAGAACCATTTTTATGGCACGATTCCTTTGACATTCACAAAGGAAAACGGCTTAAAAATGTTCGATTTAAGCGAGAACCAATTTAAGGGTCAGATTCCAAGGTCACTTGCAATCTGCACAATGCTAGAGTATGTTGACCTCAGTAGCAATCAGATCAATGACACTTTTCCATTCTGGTTGGGAAATCTTCCTTACTTCAAAGTTCTTATCCTGCGTGCTAATCAATTCCACGGTGCAATAAAGAGCCCTGACTTGGAAACAAGCATTTATGGTTTTCCTGCTTTGCAAATCATTGATCTCTCTTATAATGATTTCTCCGGACCTTTGCCCTCGAGCTACTTCCAGAGTTGGAATGCCATGAAATTTGTACCCACCGGGGGGTTAGCATATATGAAGGCACCAATGTATCTCAAAATGGAGAGTTGTGGATGGATTAATCAGTTCCATTACTCCTTTTTACTGATGAACAAAGGCACAGAGACAGAATACGACAAGATCAATGAATTCCTCACTGTCATCGATCTTTCAAGCAACAGATTGGATGGTAACATTCCTGAGTGCATTGGCAATCTTCAAGGTCTATACTCACTCAACCTTTCCCACAACATTCTCACAGGTCACATTGTACCATCCTTGGGAAACATAACAATGTTGGAATCATTGGACCTTTCTCACAATGAGCTTACAGGGGAGATTCCTCAAGAACTAAAACAGCTCAAATCGCTTTCTTCCTTCTATGTCTCTTACAATCATCTAAGAGGTGTCATACCAAAAGGGGAACAATTTGACACTTTCGACGCGAATTCATTCGATGGGAATCCAGGATTATGTGGGAAGCAATTGTCGAAAGGGTGTGACGGGTCTGAGAACCCCCCAACATCTACAGCATTTGAAGAAGATGAAGGCTCAATCTTCGAGTTTGAGTTAGAGTGGAGAATTGTTGTGGTGGGATTTTCAACTGGGATAGCAGTTGGAGTTGGCATTGGCTACTGGTTCACCACTCGGAAACGTAGCTGATTTGTGAAGCACTTTGGAGGTATCATCTAGAGCAGCAATGGACCAATAAATATGTATGCTTCTGTTATCTGTTCTATATTCACTAAATCTTTTAATTTAGTCATGTTTCATTACTTTGTTTTTAATTGTATTATTGGAACCTTTTTAAGTGCACTAATTTAAAATAACAAAACTATAATCTTGTTAACTAATGTAATTAATTTTTATGCCTGTTTTTTGTTTGCTCTGTTAAATTTTAGGATGTATGAAATTGGAGAAATGAGATTTTTTTCATACTTTCTCAGTTTACTGAAATGCACTGAATTCTCTACCTTATTTATATAAACAAAGCTGAAATTATAGTCTTAATTACTGGTATCAAAATTTTGTCTAGTAAATCAGCAAAAAACCAAATGAAATAGAACTGGGTCTTAACTTCTTAATCAAATTATATATAATATGTATAATGAAATCTGGGGCAGAGCAAAACGAAATCTCAATCAAATAATAATTTAACGAAGAACCAGGTATTAGAATAAAGGAAGTATGAAAACCTCCTAGCCTTGTCGAATGCAGTGAGTGAATAGGTAATGAACAACGTTAATGAAAGTACCTCGTGTTTTCAGACAATAAAAAGATAAAAATAAAAACTTTTTTTCTTTAGAAAAAAAAGTTCTTTTTTTTTGTTTTTTTTGTTTTTTCTGTGGAACATTTAGAACCGAACTGTAAAAGGGAAAAAAGAAAAAAAAAAGCGTTGATTTTCCCATGAGACAAACAGGTGAATAAATTTGAAGGATTCGTCAAATAAATACAATTAAATAAATGAATTTTGGGAATTAAAACTATTTTTGTATGTGGCAAAAACGATAAAAGATGTGGCATGTACTAGTGTACTACATTGTTGCCACCTAAGAAAGTTGGATTAAAATATGATATTACCTCTCAAACTCCAATGGCACATTTCTTCCACTTTCGAGTTCCATGAGTATTAATAGGTTAGAAAAATATTGTAATGGTGTTATTTGGTAATATGATTAATTTTTATGTTTTGAGTTTAAAAAATATTATAAATTTTTCATGAGTTTTGTTGATTTTTAGTTTCTGTTTTTTGTCTAAATTTTTTTTATGTGATTATATATAATTTACTCATATCAAATGTTAACTAATCATAGTTATAATTTATTAGATATATTAAACAATTGTAAAATTAAAGAAAAAAATAAAGTAAAAAGCCAATACAACTTAAAATTGTATTCAAATTTTATACGTGTATTTTTTATTATTATATCTTTTTAAAACTTTATAGCAAAATTTGTATATCTAATATACTTTAACTACCATGAATTAACACTTAATTTATAAGCAAATTATATAAAAAAATAAAAATTTAAAACCAACCACCTTATTAAACTGCACCAAAGTTAACACTTTTTCCGTTTATGTTTTTTCATTTGCCATTGATCTTACACTCTTCACATAGCTGGTTCTGGTTTGTGAAGCATTTTTTGGTAGGAGCCACTAGAGAAGTGAAAAGCCATCGAAGTGGCCAAACCATCAACTAAAGTCTTATGCATTATATGGACGTTAAGCAAACAAGTAGGATCATTCAATACGATGGTGTGACCAACATACTAAGGCAAACTTATGGAAATACCACTATCAACAAAAAAAAAAATAGACATTTTGTAACTTTATCACACCATATAAAAAAAAAAAAAAAAAAAAAAAAGTGGTCCATCTTTTCAAGGGGATGGTGTAGGTTCAGAAGGACGGTATAAATTCAGAAAAAGATTTCCCCAGGATCTCCAGTGCAGGAAAGTAATAATTTATAACTTTGAGGGATTAACTGCAAATACTAGCTTACCCCATTATTGCTGAGCTGTGTAATGTAGGCAATTATTGAAAGACAGAAAAACCATTTTTGTCTTGTGGAGATCACATCCATGTTGGTACTGTGATAGGTAAACTTCAAGGGAAAAGCTGTAAATTCACTAAATCTTCTAATTTATACATGTTTCATTATTTTCTTTTAATAGTATCATTAAAAATTATAATCTTGTTAATTAATGTTCTTAATTTTTATCTTTGTTTTTGCTATTTTTGTTATCATTAATATAAAGAAGCGAGTGTTATGTTTCAAATTTACAATCTTATGAATATAGATGTTAAAGATATATATCAATTAAACCAATTTTAATTATTTTATGAAAATATATGAATATGGCTATTTGTTCATTTATTCTAAGAATGATTTAAAGTAGAATGTAATGCAAATTCAAGCATATATCAAGCAAAGATTATTGGGTCGATGAGGGATGAATGTAGGATTATATATATATATATATATTGAATACGATGTAGAATAATCAAGGTCTATTGAAGGCATAGGCCACTAAGATCTATGCCTAGGCCCCATAAAAAAGAGGGTCTCAACCAATTTTCATATTGAAATTGCTCTTTATGACTTCATATATATATATATATATATAACACTTTTTATTTAGTGAATAAGATAGAATAATTTTCAGCCTCCCTTCTTTGGTCTTGATGGTTTTGTGGTTGGTCCACATCATCTTGAACAAAGGTTCAAGGGTTGGTAGAGGAACAGGAAGATAGAATAATTTCTATTGTAAACATAAACTTTTTACTTCTTAAAATTTAACTTTAATTCAAATACATTATTTTTAGTTTAATTATAATATATTTTTATTTTTGAAAACGATTATCAATCAAGTATTAAATTCTTTTTATATATATAAAAAATAAATTATTATTCGTATATTCGTATTAAGCTTTAACTATAAAAGAGTAATAATAAAAAAATATTAAAGAATTCCATATTATAATTTTTTCATCTTCTCTTACTAGCTTTCTTTTTTTTTTACTCATATTTAACATCTAAAATTTATTGAATCTTGTTTTATAGTTTACACATTTCCATCTAAAGGGTCACAAAGGAATGTGATCCTATTTGTTATTATTTGTTTAATAAATTTATGTTCGTCATTCATTCTCATAATTTTTCCCCATAAATTCATGTTTGTAGTTGTTCATGAGTTATTGTTACAGTTCATGTTATAAAATTTTTTTTTCATTATTATTATTATTATTTTTAATGGAAGTTCATGGTATATAACGACACCATCATTTTTAGCATTCTTACATGACTGTTAATTATTTGAAAAAGATTTTATCATCAAAACTTAAATACAGAGATTTGATTGACAATTTTGCATCTTAAAATTAAAACAAAACAAAAAATAAAAAATAAAAAAAATAGAAAGATAAGAAAAAAATAATTTAAAATATCTATTGTTATTTTTGCCTACAACCTCAATAAAGATTAAGATGGTGCTGAGGATAATTAAGATGAGGTAATAATATCATGGCATGCCGTCCGTGCACTCGATATTTTTAGTTCTACATTCTTAATCTAGTTAGTTTATGCATGTATAACCACATAATATCTCTGTCTGTAAAACAAGTGAGAAAGCTCTCAAGCTTGGTCTTTTTTTACTGTTCAAAATCATCCAAAACGGCTGTTTCCTTTGCATTTTGCCTTTCTTTTGTTTTATATGTATGTATGTGTATATATATATATATATATATATATTGTAAATTGTTTATTGTCAAAATACTTAAATCTACTTTTATTATTATTGCTTTTTTGTTTACCTCTTTGGATGATCTACCAAGGATACAATACTAATTTCCTTTATATACTATACAAATATCTTATCCAAGATTTTGGGGATCCCAGCTTATGGCTTCTGATTCCAGAAGGAAATTCACATGGATTATCATGTATAAAGATTGACAAATTATGTATAAAGATGAGGATATATAAAAGGGCACTCCACAAGGTAACATTTTTAAATCACATACAAAAGCATATTAATATATAACTGCTAGTAAATATTATATATGCATATGGTGATTTTCATTTATTGAATAAGTAAGTCTCAATTCTCAAACCTTGTGAAGCCATTACAACACAAAAATAATATTGCATATACTAAACACAATAAATAAATAAAATGGAAACATAATATATATATATATATATATATATTGTTTATACATGCTAGTTCATCCTAGTCGATCCGGAATCGAAGATGCTGGCAATGGAAAATTAAGAAACTGCAATGAAACCTAAAACAAGCAGATTATTTTATGACACACATGCAGTCGAGGAAATAGTATTTTCAAAATATTATTTTAAAAATAAAAAATAAAAAATTATTTTTATTTGTTTCATGAAAACAAGATGTGTTAAGTAGTGTTTGAAAATAGTTGTTAAACTAAAAAACAGAAAATGTTATTTTAATATTTTCTAAATTTTATTTTTTTAATTTATTTTTAAAACTATTTTTGAAAATGTATGGACAAATAGATTTATTTTTGTTTTATAAATAATTTTTTATTTTATAAAATAAAAAAATTATTTTAAAACCAATTGGCCAAACACGATCTTATTAGTTTTATGAAAATGCTTTTTATCCACATTTTCACAGTTTCTTTGGATCCATATGCTCTTTTCCCAATTTAAGGACAACCCTTAATCTTCCCCATATAGCTTAATTGATCTGCCAAGATCCTGCCAAAATAAATAAATAAATAATTCCGATACTATAAATTTCTGTAATTTGAAAACATTCCAATAAGGTTTACTTTTTTTTTTTTTTGTGTTTGAATTTCAACCCATTTATTATTTTTTCCTTAAAAAAAAAAAGAATATAGATTCTAAAAAAAAAGAAAAAAAAAAGAAAAAAAGAAAAATAGCATAAAAGTGAAAAGCAGTCGGAAAGTTATACTTTTGATTCCTCATAAAGATTAAAGTTATTTAAACAAATATGAAAAAAAAAAAAAAATCATAATATATAACTCAGGGTAGCCCACTGCTGCAAAGTTTATTCCACTACGTGGGTAATCACCCAAAGGTATTTGTTCAGATGGGCCAATCGTGTTTGAAATTGTCATGCTTGCGTTCCTCAAAGTAATGTGTACGAAACGGGCTGCTGCCTATATAGTGATGCGATGCCCAAATTGAGTGGATATTAATCGTAATTTTCTTCAAATGAAAGTCACTGATTTTTTTTTTCTTTTTTAAGATAATGAAGTTCAAAATGAAATTAAAGTATGGGTCTTTGAATATGACATCGGTACTGCTAATTTGATCTCTGTAAAAAAGAAAAGATAAAATATTTTATGAGAATAAAAATGGTAAAATTGTGCTTAGTAAATAGTAATAATATATATATTTATATGGTAAAGAAAATTATTAAATGATATTGGTTCGGTTGGGAAGCCATTTAAACCTTATTGATTTTCTAAATTTACTTGATAAAAAAATTTAGTAGCTATCGATATTTATTTTCTAAATTTACTTATATTAAATAAAGCAACCAAAGGCATTTTTAATCATTTTTGAACTTGCAAAATAAAAAATTGTTTTACAACAAGCTTGGTTTCCAAAAGTCAAAAAGATATATAAATATATTATCCAAGTTAATAATTGTTATGTAACTACAAGTCTCATCATTCTTTTGAAACAATTTGGTTAACAATGATCATTGAAGATAATTTTTAGATTTTGGATTTAAAATATACTTGTTTAGTTTTCAAAAATCAAAAAGATATATAAACATGGGGAAGGTTCCCATACAAAGCATTTTGATAAAGTTTTTTAACAAATATTCCAAACACTTAATTAATGTAATCTAATGATATATTTTTTCCTTTTTCAAATCCTCCAGGGCCCTTTTGTTAACATTTTCAAAAACAGTTTTTATAATTAAAATTGTAAAATGAATAGGATACATTTGATTTTATATTTTTAAAATTTAAAAACATGTTTGGTAATACATTCAAAAATATTTAATGAGAATGAAGATAAAATTAAGTTTGGTAAATGGTAAGTAGGATATATATATATATATATATATATATGTGGTAAACAAAATATTTATTATCGAAAATAATAATCATTATCCATATTTATGTCTAATATATGTTAAGTATGGTATATATCTATATAAAATAAATATTTTATATTTGAGATAACAAAGGTTATCTATATATATTTTTTTATATATATTTGTTTTCAAATTTTTTTCAGATTCAAGTAAAATGGCTTTTGGATATTTTCTAAATTTACCTATATTTTAGAGAATGTTTTTAACTTTTTTCAAATTTAAATTTTAAATAAGGCAAGTGGATGCATTTTGGATTTGTAAAATGAAAAACTGTTTTACAAAATGATACAAGATAAGGGACGTTTGAAGAACGAGGATAAAAAAAAATCTTAAAAGAATTACACATTATCAAATAATTCTGTATTGAGCATAATCTATTGAAGACTGACTTTTGAATTTCATTGTTTATTAAATAGATATTATGCTATATAAGCAGCAAAAGCTTTCAAATTCTGATAGAGTAATCGGAGATGCACTTACATATACATTTTAACTTCGGAAATTTTTTCTTTTAGATAAAAACTTTTAAAATTTCCTTGACAAAAGGCTTTAAGTTATTTCAAATGTGTAAATTGAAATATCATTATATACATGCATATATATATATATATATATATATATATGGTGAATGAAATGTCATTATGTATGGATTCTATAATGATTGGCTTTTTTTTTTTTTTTTTTGGGCTAATACTCGAATTTTGAGCCTTTAAAATCAGAAACTTATATGATAGTGACAAAGGAATTTCAATGTTTAGCAGGACTTGATTGTATGTGTTTTTTTGATGATTGACTACATTCTTATTATTCTCTCTCTTAATTTATTCTTCTTCGTTATTTTTTTTTTCAAATTTTGTTTTTTCTTTGTTTAAATTCAGTTTCCTGAATATGATAACAAGCTTTCTCAAGATGGAATTAAGATATGGATATTAACGGCTGACAAAATGAAAATTGTAGTTAATATACGGTGTGACAAAATGGAAGTTGTAGTTAATATAGCAATGAAATTCTATGGATTTTTTTTTTTAGTTAAATTGCTTGTGCACGGTTGATAGTAATGAAAACTCTACTAAATTATTCAGTCGTGAAACTTTAAACATCAAATATTTTTAAATTGTTCAGTTGTATATTTTTGAATGTATTTAAATTTGTTTAATTTGTACTTTCGAATGTTTTTTAAGAATTTATTTTTTAGTCGTTCAGTCGTAAGCTTCTGGGCAATATTGAATAAGTTTGATTATATACTTATGAATAATTATAATTATAAAGTGTTCAGTTTTAAACTTGTAATAAATAATAAAGTTCAGCAAACTATGTTTTGAAAAAAATAAATGTAAGTAACCAAAGAGAATGTTGTTTTGGTCGCATATTGCTGGTAAATAAAAATTAAATAAAATAAAACAAACATTACATAACAAAATGAATCATTGCAAAATGAAAAAGAAAAAATAGATAAATTTTACTCTTCCATGTTTTTTAACTTTCATGATTTATATAACTATTTTATATGCAATCTTAGTTTATGGTGGAATATAAGTTTGGTGGAGAAATTTAGAAGGAAAAATTCAGAGTATACAAATAAATTATTAAAAAATATTCAATTATTAAATGACTTTAATAGTAATTTTAAATAAAGTAAAAATATTTGCATTTGGTAGCGTAACTGAAACTTAATAGAAAGAACTTGACAATGCTAGAAAACTACCTGCCATGCACATAGCCAAACCTAGTATTGATACATATATTTATTTATTTATTTATTTTTGGATAAAATATATAGGGACGTTTTACTCTCTGGATGTCCGGATTATCATATTTATAGACTATCAGCAACACTCAACTTGCACATCCGCTAACACACACTTTCTAACTTCTATAGCTGACATGTGTCCTCCAACTTTTGTTAAAACCGAAGCACAATTCAAACAAGAATTTGACCTTCTCTTCTAAATTTATTACAATATTACCATTCTATTATTTAAATACAAAACTCTTAATTTATATATGTTTATTTTCTTTCTTATATTTTCTTTTCTTTTCTTTTCTTTTTCTTGTTTCTTTGTTTTTTTTTTTTTTGGAAAAATCTAGCTTCCTATCTATAACATATCCAAAACAATAAAAAAATTTATATTTTTTCATATATAGGTAATTAGCATTCATTTTTTTATGAAACATAAAACACTAAAATAAAGTAAATATTTTTAATAAAATTAAGAAACACCTTAATTTGACACGTGTTTACTTAATCATATTGCATCATAGTTAAAAACACATGTAAAATAAAAGTTTCTTAATTGTATTAAAAATATTTACTTTATTTAAATATCTATTTTTCATACAAAAGAAGATTAATTAGTTATGTATAAATAAATATTCATTTATTATTACTTTGGATATATGTTGTGTTACTCTTAAAAACATATAAAATAAAAAATATATTTTAAAAAAATTAGGAAAAGAAATATATGTAAAATAAGAATTTTGTATTAAAATTAAAGGAATGGTAATATTATAATAAATACAAAAAGTGAAATTATTGTTTCAAGCAGTGCATTGGTTTTGGGAAAAGTTATAAGACACATGTCAATTGTAGGAACGAGCAGTGTGCTAGCGTGTGTGCAAGTGAGTGTTGTTGGGAGAGCCGTTGTATCCAATATTTAGCACGTTTGTTGTTCCATAAATTTGACAATCCCAACGTTCCAAAAAAAAAAATATATATATATATATATATAGAGCGATTCTATAATCAGGACTGTTCGGATGGAATTGAGTGCGAAACAGGAGCAAAACCAATGCAAAATCGATGTTTTTTAGAAAAGTCGATGTTTTTTTTTTTTTTTGTAGCGTTTGTTTTTATCCTGAGAGAAAAGCCGATGTTTTTTTCTTGTGTAGCGTCTGCTTTTTGTGGATCCGCAACCCAATTCTATCCAGACGGTCCTGAGTGTAGAATGACTCTATATATATATATATAGATATAGATTCTATGGTTAGGTCTGACCTGACAAAAAATAGTGCGGTCCAAAAACGGGAAAAAATGGCTAGCCATTAAATTTTAACTTATTCAATGAACGTCTCAGATACTTTCTTGTCACACCTGAGAAAATTGCAATTTCAAAAAAGTTTCCTTCAACCTTTGCGCTTCAAGATATCATTTCCTTTTTCGCTCGTACCACTGTTTCACACAAACTTTACCATTTCAAAATTCCCAAATAAAATCCACCATCTCTCATCGTTTTAAGATTCCAAAATAAAATCCACCATCTCCACCATTCCAACCCCAGTTATCCTTCTATTGCTTCCACCGTCTGAGTCTTCTCATCGATAATCCAAAATCCATTTAGAGCTTGGGTTAACGGTTAGTATTTTTGAGCCATTAGCTTTTTATTTTTATTTTTTATTTTTTATAAATGTGAACAAAAAACCCAAAAAAAATAAAAATGACATTGATAACTAACAAAACGCCATCGGCTTATGTACCAAACAAGTGGGCATTTTTCTTCAGATTAAAAGCTGCTATTTCTCGGTGGTCCAGAGTAGTCTTGACGTGGCCGAAAGCGAAGTCCCAGTGGTGACTGCATCGCTGTCCAGAGTAGAAAGGATGTTTATGGCCTTGATAATTGAGTCTCGTTTAGCGGGGTTCTTTTGAGTCTTAAGGCCCCGATCTTGATCGAATATGAGGTTGAGGAGTCTCGTTTAGCGGGGTTCTTTTGAGTCTTAAGGCCCCGATCTTGATCGAATATGAGGTTGAGGAGTTCTTACTTGAAGAGTTTTGATTAAGCTGTGAGGGATGAGCAGGCGATCATAGAGGAGTTAGAGTGGTGGGGTTTCAAAGAATAAGAATTGAAATGGTGGTGTTGTGGGTTGAATTGAATATTGGAAAGAATGATGTTTGAGGACGTAGAGTTTTGAAAATTTTCCTTTTTTAATTCCTTTGTAACTTTTTTATATTTTTGCAAGTATCATTCGAAATAATAAAATTCAAACTTAATAAAAATATTTGAGAACCAATTGAAAATTACAAAATTGAAAAGATAACAAAAAAAAATTAGGAGACCAAAGCCAACTCTATTACATCTCAGCAGCATTGGCTTTGGTCTCTCAATTTTTAAAATTTTTTTATTATTATTTTTAATTCCTTTATAATTCTTTTATATTTTTGCAAGTATCATTTAAAATAATAAAATTCAAACTTAACAAAAAAATTGATGACCAATTGAAAATTACAAAATTAAAATTATAATAAAAAAAAATTGGGGGACCAAAGCCAATGCTATTATATCCCAGCAGTGTTGGCTTTGGTCCCCTAATTTTTAAAATTTTTTTATTATTTTCTTTTTTTTTTAATTCCTTTGTAATTTTTTTTTTATATTTTTACAAGTATCATTCAAAATAATAAAATTCAAACTTAACAAAAAAATTAAAGAGCAATTGAAAATTACAAAATTAAAAAGATAATAAAAAAAATTAGGGGACCAATGCCAACGCTATTACATCCCAACAGTATTGGCTTTGATCCACCAATTTCTTAAAATTTTTTATTATTTTTTTTTTAATTTCATTGTAATTTTTTTTTTATATTTCTGTACGTATCATTCAAAATAATAAAATTCAAATTTAACAAAAAAAATTGCGAACCAATTGAAAATTACAAAATTGAAAAGATAATAAAAATAAAATTGGGGGACCAAAACCAGCGCTATGGAATGTAATAGCGTTGGCTTTGGTCCCCCAATTTAGTAAATTTTTTTATTATTTTCTTTTTTATAATTTCTTTTGTAATTTTTTTATATTTTTACAAGTATCATTCAAAATAATAAAATTCAAACATAACAAAAACAAATTGAGGACCAATTAATAATTACAAAATTGAAAAGTTAATTAAAAAAAAAATTGGGGGACCAAAACCAATGCTATTACATCCCAGCAGCGTTGGTTTTGGTCTTCCAAATTTTTAAATTTTTTTATTATTTTCTTTTTTACTTTTTTTTTTAATTTCTTTATAATTTTTTTATATTTTTGCAAGTATCATTCAAAATAATAAAATTCAAACTTTACAAAAAAATTTGAGGATCAATTGAAAATTACAAAATTGAAAAGATAACAAAAAAATATTGGGGAAAAAATTAAAAGCATTGGCTTCGGTCCCCCAATTTTTTTAAATTTTTTATTATTTTTTTAATTCCTTTGTAATTTTTTTATATTTTTGCAAATATCATTTAAAATAATAAAATTCAAACTTAACAAAAATAATTGAGGACTAATTGATAATTATAAAATTAAAAAGATAATAAAAAAAAATTAGGGAACCAAAGCCAATGCTATTACATACCAGCAGTGTTGGTTTTTGTCTCCCAATTTTTTTAAATTTTTTATTATTATTATTTTTTAATTCCTTTGTATTTTTTTTTATATTTTTGCAAGTATCATTCAAAATAATAAAAATCAAACTTAAAAAAAAAATTTGAGGACCAATTAATAATTACAAAATTGAAAACATAATAAAAAAAATTGGGGGACCAAAGCCAATGCTATTACATCCCCGCAGTGTTGGCTTTGGTCCCCCAATTTTTTACAATTTATTATTATTATTTTTTAATTCCTTTGCAATTTTGTTTTAAGCATCATTCAAAATAATAAAATTCAAACTTAACAAAAAAATTTGAGGACCAATTCAAAATTACAAAATTGAAAAAATAACAAAAAAAAAATTGGGAGACCAAAGCCAGTCTTTTACATCCTAAAAGCCTTGGCTTTGGTTCTCCAATTTTTTAAATTTTTTATTATTTTCTTTCTTTTAATTTATTTGATGAAAATATGATAATGAACAAAAAAAAAAAAAGGAGTTTGTGTTTAAAATTAGACCCAAAAAAGAGGAAAAAAACTTTTGATGAAAATATGATAATGAACAAAAAAAAAAAAAAAAAGAGGGTTTGTCTTCAAAATTGGACTAAAAAAAAGAGGAAACTTTTTTGATGAAAATATAACAATGAAAAGAAGAAGAAGAGGGTTTGTGTTTAAAATTAGACTAGAAAAGAAGAAAAATGGGAAGGAAAAAAAAAACTATCACAAAAGGGAGCAAAGTCGACGCTATTTTCTTAACAAGCGTCGACTTTGTACAGGTTTTAGCTACGCTATTTTAAAATTGAATCGCTAAAAACCAAGTATATACTTGGTTTTTAAAATTTATATATTTGGTTTTTAGCGACGCAATTTTAAAATAGCGTCACTAAAGCCTGTACATAGCTGACGCTTGTTAAGAAAATAGCGTCGTCTTTGCTCCTTTTTGTGACAGTTTTTTTTTTCTTCCCATTTTTTCTTCATTTGTAGTCCAATTTTAAACATAAACTCTTTTTTTTTTTTTTCATTAAAGAAATTTTCCTCTTTTTTTTTGGTCCAATTTTAAAGAGAAGGCCTCTTTTTGTTTTTGGTTCATTATCCTATTTTCATCAAAAGTTTTTTCCTCTTTTTTTGGTCCAATTTTCATCAAAGGAATTAAAAAAATAAATAAAAAATAAAATAAAAAATTTTTAAAAATTGGGAGACAAAAATCAAGGCTTTTAGGATGTAAAAGCGTTGGCTCTAGTTCCTTTTTTTTTTTTTTGGTTATCTTTTCAATTTTGTAATTTTCAATTGAACTTCAATTTTTTTTGTTAAGTTTGAATTTTATTATTTTGAATAATACTTGTAAAAATATAAAAAAAATTACAAAATAATTAAAAAAATAATAAAGAAAATAATAAAAAAATTTAAAAAATTGGGGGATTAAAGCCAATGCTGCTGGGATGTAATAGCGTTGGCTTTGGTCCTCCAATTCTTTTTAATTATCTTTTCAATTTTGTAATTTCCAATTAGTTTTTAATTTTTTGTGAAGTTTGAATTTTATTATTTTGAATGATATTTGCAAAAATATAAAAAAATTACAAAGGAATTAAAAAAATGAAAATAAAAAAGTAAATAGTAAAAAATTGGAGAACCAAAGCCAATGCTGCTAGGATGTAATAGCGTTGGCTTTGGTCTCCCAATTTTTTTTATTATCTTTTCAATTTTATAATTTTCAATTGGTCTTCAATTTTTTTTGTTAAGTTTGAATTTTATTATTTTGAATGATGATTACAAAAATATAAAAAAATTATAAGGAATTAAAGAAAAATTAAAAAGGAAAAAAATAAAAAAATTTTAAAAATTGAGGGACCAAAGCCAACGCTGCTGGAATGTAATAGCGGTGGCTTTGGTCCCCCATTTTTTTTTTTAACCTTTTCAATTTAGTAATTTTCAATTAGTCCTCAATTTGTTTTTTGTTAAGTTTGAATTTTATTATTTTGAAT